>NC_140168.1:94309720-94340897 GCF_963971535.1 Notolepis coatsorum
ATTTGGTGCTTCTTGATTTAGAGTTCTCTCTTCCCCCCCCCCCACCCCTCTCTCTCTCTATTGCGCTATCTACTTCTTCATATCTCTCTCTTCCTCTCCCTCCCCCTGTGTGGTATGTGTGTGTGTGTGTGTGTGTGTGTGTGTGTGTGTGTGTGTATGTGCACGTGCGCTCATTTCTATGAAGATAAACCTCTTGGATTTTAGTTTTTTTTTTTTTGGTTCAATTTCAAGTTCAAGTCTACTTCCCAAAGACAAGAAGCATCTGTCATGAAATGGGGCCTGATTTGAAATCCATTCCACCGCAGCTTTAAGCAGCTTGGGATCGATTTCACCTCAGGTAGCGTGGCATGGAGGAAAACTAGGAATTTCATTAAAATGTTGAGCATACCCCCCCCCCCCCCCGGAGTCTGGCTCCGAGGGGCCCCACAGAGCCCCCCCCCCGCCTGCTCCTCGCAGAGAACTCTATCTATCTATCTATCTATCTATCTATCTATCTATCTATCTATCTATCTATCTATCTATCTATCTATCTATCTATCTATCTATCTATCTATCTATCTATCTATCTATCTATCTATCTATCTATCTATCTATCTATCTATCTATCTATCTATCTATCTATCTATCTAGCTAGCTAGCTAGCTAGCTAGCTATCTCCCCACTCCATGTAAGTTCCTAACTGATAACAGTCTTAGCTGCTGACCTCAGCTCAAGAAGAAGAAGAAGAAGAAGAAGAAGAAGAAGAAGAAGAAGAAGAAGAAGAAGAAGAAGTCTTTATTTGTCATGCAGATTTAACACACACACATGCAATAGGTGACCCACAGGAACACACACATCCACTGAGTCGCTGAATGAAATGTTCTCTGCACTTCCCATCCCGTCGTCCTTCCCCCACAAGGGCAGCCGGGAGCAGACAAGGGCTGCAGCGTGTGCCGCGCCCGGGGACCAATACAAGTGCTCCTGTCCGTCTTCGTCAGGGACGCGACAGCGTTAGCGATCAGAAAACAGGCAGGGAGCAGAAAACAGACTAGTGTTCGGCACAATGCTGACCCAACAGAATGATATCTAGCGCCTGGCTTACAGTTTTTCTCAGTCGCTTTGGTGCATTTGTTACTATTAACATTTGCACAACATTTCTCAAAACAATTAGTACAAACGGCAAAACCTAGTCAGTTCCGGTCAAATGGCACATTGTACAATTGTTTCATGCGTATCTCATTTCTCCTGAGCACTCTGTAAATTGTAGAGATTGAAACGGATTCAATATTGCCAAAGATATTGTCATCCTCTATAACAGCGCTTTGGATCTTTCTCAACCTTATGGCATTGTTTGCAATCACCATTGCACAAATGTCTTTTGTTGTGGAGTAAAAAGGGGCCCTCTTCTACCTCTGCGAGGTTGTCTTGCAATCCTATGTGGTGAAGAGTAAAATTACTGTAATGTACAGTAAACATGATATACTACTTTACACGTAACCCATATTACTGTAGTGTACAATAACAGTGCTTCCCACTTGTAAAATGCTGCAGTACAGTGCCATAATGAAAATCTTTACTGTAACACTACTTTACACTACAATACAGTAAATCTGTTCTGCAGTAAAGGTGTAAGTCTAAATGTAAAATGTAAAAAGTTCTTGTCCCACTGAAAGCTTCATGTATGACACAACGGCAGTAGTGCAGTGCAGATTGTTTAGTGCTGAATTACTGTCCAATATACACACCTGCTCTCCCGATGAAATGTTTATATTTTTTTTAAGGTTTATTTTTAGCATTTTTACAGCTTTTTTATGGTCAGACCGACAGAGGAGAGGGAGAACGGGAGAGGATGCGGGGAAGACATGCGGCAAATCCGTCTGGGAGCGGGAGGCGAACCTGGGTCGGCCACGTAGGTCTGCGAGGCACTATGCGGAGCGCCACTCGAAATGTTTGAATAATTTTGAATTGAATGACAGTGGTTCTCCCAACATTTGGCTGCACCCTTCGACCAGCCTCAGCCATTGTGAGGCCGTGAATGACAACATGGTCCACAAGTGTAGCCCTAATTTCATCAGGAATCTGCCTATGTACCTGGCCTCTTCTTCCTCTTCCCCTGTTTTGTCCCCTTCCCCTTCCTCCCCGCATCCTCGCCCCTCTTCCACGATGCTGACCTTCCATTTCTGTGTCACAGTGTGGTAGATTTCCACCAAACTGTGTATTATTGTACTGCACACCATGGATCGCAGAATGGCGAAAATAGGACAGGTAATTTACACCCACTCCTCTTCCCTTTTCCCCCTCTCCTTAACATAGAGGCACACTACAAAATTTGAAAATGCAGACAAAGCAACTAGAGAATGCAGCTGGCTGTCTCAAATCTCCTGGTGGGGGGAATGAGATAAGCAGTAAGCTAATTCAACCAGAAGACAGTCGCTGTTTTATCTCCTAAGAAGGTGATAAAATCAGCGACTGTGTGGTTTCACAGTTTTAAGATCAAACAACATCTAAGGGGACATCTGGTCTGTGAGGTTGAATATACAGGATATAATCAAACGGCCTTAGGAGCCAGACACAAGCTCACAGGAAGCCTTTTGTGGAAGGGTAGAGAATAAACACCAGGTGTGGTGCCTGCTATCTTGTTAAACAAAAGGCAGCAGAAATAGAGTAAGATCAAAGAGTTCCCCTTTTGGCCTTCGGCCCCCCCTCTTTTGCCCAGTAAGGGTATCTTGAAACTGTTGGAAGAACGCCCACTACTAAATTCACTGTAGTGGATTAGCCTATGGACAGCCAGAGATATTGTTTCTCCAATCAGGGAGCTCGGTATGAGTTTGGAAAAACGCCCGCTTTCTGTAGAATTAGAGGCGGAGCCTAAATTGGATATTAGCAAAAACTCCGTGCTCGGAGGGACAGAACAACATACACAATCCCACGAACGAGACAAGGACACAGCTCATTCTACACACACCCTTTTTCTCCACTAGAAACCCAGCCAGGAGAAGAACCGACGCAGCAGATCGAAGACGAGACGAGACATGTTTTTAGACAGATCTTTTTATTGAGAATTTAGACTGAATTCTACTGACCTTCGGCATAGCGACTGCTCCCAGTAGAATTCATTGCACACCTTTCTTTCAAATATTTGATTTGTAAACTGATTGAAATCCTTTTTTCATTAAAAACGGTTCTTTTCAAACTGCTCAGATCTCGCTTCATTTCAACGGCCGCGCCGTATTTTCTCTCTGGGTAAGCAATAACCAGGTTAAAACAGTGGTTATCTGCATTTGGCAAGAGTGGCAATTCCAAGAGCTTGTAAAAAGGTTTAAATCACAACGCAGAGTAGAGAAATTAAGCTAGGAATCCACTTCATTGTGGTGCCGTACTCTAGAATAAGAGCTCTTTTTGGGATCACAACAAAGAAAAGTTATTTTTTTCTCTCTTCGCTTTCTTCACGACGGACGACGAGGACAACAACAGATCGATATCGTCTTCGAGTAACGGAGAGGTTGCTGAAGAGGTGAGTGTGATTATGCATTGGGCTCTATTCGAACCAACGAGGGGGTTGCTAAAGATATGACTGTAAAGAGATATTGAATTGAATGTTCTGACTGAAGAAGGCGGCTCTAGGATCAGTGTGCATCGTATGTCCTGAAGCAGGATTTAAGCACACCGTGCATCGTATGTCCTGAAGCAGGATTTAAGCACACCGTGCGTGGTACGTTTTAAAGTAAAATTTTAGCACAATAAACGGAGCGCCGCTGGCAGTCGGAACATTCAAGCAAGTAAGGGAGTAGGAACATGTCTGGATTCGTGCTCAAAGTTAAACCAAGGTAAACAAGTGTGCGTCGTATGTCTTAAAGTAAGGGCTTAAGCACACCGTGCGTTGTATTTTCTAAAAGTAGAGATTGAGCGCATATAGGTCTAGTTTAACCTTGGGCACGGCGGGCGTGTTAAATTTAGACGGCGTTAGGCTGTAACATAAGATAGTACTTAATGGGGAGTCGATTGAAAAAAGCTATAAAAAGCAATATAGTAAACTTAAGACACTGTCTATAGTACGGAGGGTAAATATGCCTGATATTGCATTTAGGAAGTCGCGCGGTGGTTGTTGACGGAATGTGGAATCTGCCGCGGGCATCGGGGACTAAAATAGGTTGGTTATGAATGATATTGCAGCTATGGTTAGGCATTTATTTAGATATGAGTGAAAGGACTTATGGTTATGTTAAACGTGTGTGATGTATATGGATTAAATCTGTAAATTGGCACTTAAAATATGACTGAGAACGGTTTTTAGTGTTGAACCTGGTGCACGCAATATCCACAGCGCCACTCAATTATACGGGGAAGCGCGTTCTCGTCAGAACTCGTGCGTATCATGGCGCGCGGCTACAAGCTACAATAGCTCGTAGTGGCTCGCTTTATTGCAGTATAACTGTATTATCTTTAATAGGGAATGGGCTAATGTTTACAAAGTATTGGCTGGTTGTTTAGACATGTTTAAGGATGCACGATGAATGAGTGGGCCGCTTTAGAGAGGTTAGGAATGAATGATGAATGAGTGGGCCGCTTTAGAGAGGTTAGGAATGAATGAGAGAAACGGATATATTTGTAAACAAATGGAAAGTCCCGTGTGACAAAGTATCGCGTTGTGCTATTTCTGGAGACCAACGAGATCTCGGTATGGCGGACGTGATGTAATCAAGTATTAGAAGGTTGGGGGCGCCTCCTGCAGGATGTTGGGGGGTACTGTGGTGCAATAGGTGTGATGTGAAAAAAAGGACAGCAGGGGGCGATATTGTCTTAGGAATTGTGATGGCCTATTTGTATCCAACAGCCCCTCTGGTGTAGATGTGAGAGGTGCTTTCAAATGTGTTTCTAAACAGGGGTTGCTAACCCTGGTCCCCTTCCTCCTCTCTCTACCCCCCTCCCCTTCCTCCTCCTCCCCTTCCTCCTCTCTCTAGCCCCTCCCCTTCCTCCTCTCTCTAGCCCCTCCCCTTCCTCCTCTCTCTACCCCCCTCCCCTTCCTCCTCCTCCCCTTCCTCCTCTCTCTAGCCCCTCCCCTTCCTCCTCTCTCTACCCCCCTCCCCTTCCTCCTCCTCCCCTTCCTCCTCTCTCTAGCTCTTCCCCTTCCTCCTCTCTCTAGCTCCTCCCCTTCCTCCTCTCTCTAGCTCCTCCCCTTCCTCCTCTCTCTAGCCCCTCCCCTTCCTCCTCTCTCTACCCCCCTCCCCTTCCTCCTCCTTCCCTTCCTCCTCTCTCTAGCTCCTCCCCTTCCTCCTCTCTCTACCCCCCTCCCCTTCCTCCTCCTCCCCTTCCTCCTCTCTCTAGCTCCTCCCCTTCCTCCTCTCTCTACCCCCCTCCCCTTCCTCCTCCTCCCCTTCCTCCTCTCTCTACTCCCCTTCCTCCTCTCTCTAGCTCCTCCCCTTCCTCCTCTCTCTAGCTCCTCCCCTTCCTCCTCTTTCTAGCTCCTCCCCTTCCTCCTCTCTCTAGCCCCTCCCCTTCCTCCTCTATCTACCCCCCTCCCCTTCCTCCTCCTCCCCTTCCTCCTCTCTCTAGCTCCTCCCCTTCCTCCTATCTCTAGCTCCTCCCCTTCCTCCTCTCTCTAGCTCCTCCCCTTCCTCCTCTCTCTAGCCCCTCCCCTTCCTCCTCTCTCTACCCCCCTCCCCTTCCTCCTCCTCCCCTTCCTCCTCTCTCTAGCCCCTCCCCTTCCTCTCTCTCTCCCCTCCCCCTCCTCTCTCTCCCCTCCTCTTCCTCTCTCCTCTCCCCTCTTCCTCTCTCCTCTCTCTCTCACTCCCCTCTTCCTCTCTCCTCTCCTCTCTCTCTCCCCTCTTCCTCTCTCCTCTCCCCTCTTCCTCTCTCCTCTCTCTCTCCCCTTCCTCTCTCTCTCCCCTCCCCCTCCTCTCTCTCCCCTCCTCTTCCTCTCTCCTCTCCCCTCTTCCTCTCTCCTCTCTCTCTCACTCCCCTCTTCCTCTCTCCTCTCCTCTCTCTCTCCCCTCTTCCTCTCTCCTCTCCCCTCTTCCTCTCTCCTCTCTCTCTCTCTCCCCTCTTCCTCTCTCCTCTCCCCTCTTCCTCTCTCCTCTCCCCTCTTCTTCTCTCCTCTCTCTCTCTCTCCCCTCTTCCTCTCCCCTCTTCCTCTCTCCTCTCTCTCTCTCTCCCCTCTTCCTCTCTCCTCTCCCCTCTTCTTCTCTCCTCTCTCTCTCTTTCCCCTCTTCCTCTCTCTCTCCCCTCTTCCTCTCTCCCCTCTTCCTCTCTCCTCTCTCTCTCTCTCCCCTCTTCCTCTCTCCTCTCTCTCTCTCTCCCCTCTTCCTCTCTTTCCTTCAAACCCCCCCCCCTCCCCCCCCCTCTCCTGATTTTCCTTTGAACCCCCCCCCCCACTTCCCTGATGTTCCTTCAACCCCCCCCCCCCCCCCCACTTCCCTGATGTTCCTTCAAACCCCCCCCCCCCCCCCCCCCACTTCCCTGATGTTCCTTCAAACCCCCCCCACTTCCCTGATGTTCCTTCAAACCCCCCCCCCCCCCTCCTTTTCTCTTTCTCCCTCCTCTCTCCCGTTTCCCCCCCCCCCCACTCCATCCTTTGCCCCACTTGCTGTGCCTCTCTCCACCCTCCCCCCTCTTCCTTCTGAAGACCGACATGGGGTTACATGTTTTCCCTCTGGCCTGGTTCTCTCTTGGCCGGTTGGCGGTTACGTTGCGGCCTTTTTTACATGTCCTGGTGTTGTGTTTAGGTTGGGGTCTTCATGTCAGTAGACTGAGGGTATGTTCGGTTATAAAGTTGTGTTGTTGTTTGTGGGGATTGCAGGACATATTAGGATACGCGCCGGTGACGGAGGGAGGAAGAGGAGGACGGAACAGACAAACATGGTTCCTGGTTTGAGTGACAGTAGTAGGCGGGTGCTTCGGGGGGGTGCCGTGGCAATGATTTGGTTGTGTGTGTTGATCGATACTATAATGTATGATCCATATCTGCGACCTGAACAGCCAGAGGTGGTGATAGTGGGTAGGAGGTCGCAGCCAGACCATCACGGTAATCTGTTTTTGGGGATGGCGAGGACTGTGGCTAAGGCAGCCAATAGGTCGGATTGTTACGTGTGTGGCTTGGCCCCGCTAGCAGGCGACGCAGGTCTTCCCTTGATTGCACACCCCTTAACGAAGTGTCATGCCAATGTGTTGAGGGACGAGCCTCTGCTCGGCCTATGCGACGGGGTGGGTCATGATAGGATGTTGAGGTATTTGGGCCGGGAACAGGGGTCGAATAAGGCAGTAGGTTATGGGGGTCTGAAGGACACTAGCCCCATTCCAGTGGCGTTTAGGCTGGGTTTGCGGCTGGGTTTGAGATGTGCGTAGAGGGGAAGTCAGGTGGTAAGGACGTGGGATATTTGGACGGCTGCAGGGGTGAGAGTGGAGTATGGGGTAAGAATTCGGAGGCTCCGGCCCCTAGGGGGGCGTTTTGGATTTGTGGTGAGTATGCGTACGCGGCGTTGCCTATTAAGTGGAGGGGTAGGTGTGCGTTGGGGTATTTGGTGCCAGCTATGAGGGTGTCAGATGTTTTGCCGACGATTCCCAAGTCAAGGAGGAGGAGGATGATGGATGCGGACCATTTTTTCAGGGTGGCGTTTCCCTGGTGGGGGACGTATGCAAACATGGGTGAACTAGACCATCTAGCTCGCGTGTTTGAGGATATGACGGCTACGACCGCGAGAGGTATGGCCCTGGAGGCTCAAGAGTTACGGTCCTTAAGACTGATGGAGCTGCAGTCAAGGACGGGTTTGGACTTCCTGTTGGCGAGTTCAGGAGGCACGTGTGCATTGATTGGTCAGGAATGCTGCACATTTATCCCCGAAAATGACATAGGCGGCATACAGGAGGTTATAGAGCATTTGAAGAATATTACTAGGGAGATGCAGCCCACGCGGGAGGACTCGTGGGAGGGCTGGGGTCAAAGTTGGTTGGGCTATATAGGATGGACAATTGCTAAGTATTTGCTGTGTGCTGTGGTGATGTTTGCGGTTATAGTAGTTTGTGTGAATGTTATCAGGGTGTGTGTGACGTACGTGTTCAAGACTCTCGGCGCGGCTGGTTCTGCGTCTGGGGACCCACACCGCTCGGTTGCACCTGCGTATGCGATGATGGTGATAAAGGATGGCGCGGAAGGTGGCAGGGTAGGTGTGGGCGTTCCGATAAAGCCGTGGTGCCCGGCGTCCGCGCTGGCGACTATTCTCTGATCTGGGTGGTGGACATTCAGGGTTGGGGAGTGGGAGGGCCGGGGCGTGCGTGTGGGTGTGAGGCGGGGGACGTTCCTGGACGATCGTGCGTTGCAGTTGACGAGATAGGGTTGTGTGTACAATTGTGTTTTTTTTTTTTTTTTTTTTCATAGTAGGTACGTTTGGAGTGACTGTATGATGTGGGGCGGTGTACCCGGGGTTCGGTGTTGGGTCTGGTCGGCTATGCATGGCCGTCCGGCAGGGCACTGGACGCTGGGGATACTGGCCTGAAGGACGGGAGAGGTTGCCGGGATGCTGACTGCTGTGTACCTGTGGTGAGGTGGGTTTAGGCCACTGTGGAGGGGCTGTCAAGGTCTCTTCAGTAAACAGGGTCGACACCTCACGGCGTGCGTGGCGCGGCGTCTGTGGCATTCTTTAGATTACCTCTGGGGGACACGTGTCTGGGTGACAGGTGTCCCCTGGGGGGTGTGGTACTGAATAATGAAAAAGAATGTGAAAAAATGAATGCAACTATATTAATCACGATGTTTTTGTTTTCCGAGGGGTATCAGAATTGGAGCAGAATCAAGCGGAAGTAAAGGAGAGCGGAAATTCGAAACATAGGAACCCAGTGTGTTGACAGAGATCGAACGAGAAGAAAAACAGGGAGTAGAAACGGGTGGTATCACACACATGTATCAATTACAATTGTCTCATGTATAAGAGTGTATGAGGAAAGTAAAAAAGGTACTCGTACAGTGAATGATAGGAACCTCTCAGGAATTTGATTAAAAAGACAGAGTAAAGTACAAGTCCGGTTGATAAATTAACAAGAACTGTTGTCATTGTGTGCTCTGATCTACAGCAGTTCGATTGGACACGCGGAACACCACAAATCAGGTAAGAATAGGAATTTCAACTGAACAAGGGACAGAAGAGAATAGGAAGGGTCCACAGTGCCACTATTGGCTGTCCGAGCAGGAGATAGTCACAAAAGCATAGACACCTACACTTAGATAGGGATTACACAAGCTATTGTTCTGCCTGTTGCCATTGTTACAAGATAAAAGAGACAAGAGAAAAATGGGGCGAAAACGAGACAATCTAAACGCATATAAAAAGATAAAAGACAAAACCGACGCAGGTAAGTCGACCGTAATTGGGTGGATGGAAGAAAGTCCAGTACAAATTATTGCAAATGAACACGACACGACAAAAGGTAACAAATATTATTTGAAAAAAGATCGTGTTGGCGAGGGACTAAAAGCAGGTTACTCCGTGGTAAGGTCACAGGGCGAAGGATTTGTGGTAGAAAAAGCCGAAGCATTATCACAACCTTGTTCGGCCCAATTAGCAGAGTTGGTCGCACTGACGGAAGCATGTAACATGGCAGAGGGCAGAACTGTGAATATTCATACCGATAGCAGTTATGCTCACGGTACCGCATTTTTACATGGAACAGTGTGGAAAGGGCGAGGTTTTAAGAAAGCTGACGGAAGCGCCATAAAACATTGTAGTCAGATTAAATTAATTGTTAGAAGCAATTATGAAACCAAAGCGGATTGCGATAATCAAGTGTGCTGCCCACCAGTCTGACGAGTCAAAGATATCTCGAGGAAACAGAAGAGCAGACGAAGCTGCCAAGGAAGTGACAGGTGCTGACAGAGCAGGCAAGGTATTGGTTATCACACACGGAGTTGAGTTAGAGGACAAGTAACCTACAAAGATGTTTTGACTTTCCAGGAGGAGGCTAGTCAGGTAGAACGGAACCTCTGGATAACCAGGGGAGCTTGTCAGGATGATTCAGGTTTGTGGCGCGACGCCGGTGGATTTGTGGTGGCTCCTGCTGGCCTGGTCGGACTGCTGATCCACACGGCGCACGACTTTTGCCATGCGCATAAAGGAGAGGTAAGGAGAAAAATCTGAGAATATGGCTTTTGGGCGCCAGATTTGATCAGTCAAATTGATCATGTGTTACAGAGGTGTGTAATATGTTTGAAAAACAATATACGTAAGGGGATTAGTGTGTCACCAGGACATATCCCCACGCCCAATGGCCCAATGCGAGACCTTGTAATTGATTACATTGACATGATTAAGCCCATTAATCAGAAGAGATATATTCTTGTCGTTGTCTGTCGTTTTTCAAGGTGGGTGGAGGCGTGCGCCACCCGGCACAAGGATGCAGCATCTGTGGCTAAGTTCCTATGCCAGGAGGTATGTCCCCGTTTTGGTTTAATGGACAGAATCTCGTCGGACAATGGAAAAGAGTTTGTCGACAAAACTGTACGTTTAATACTCCAACACTTAGGCATAAAACAGCGATTGGGGGCCGTTTATCATCCGCAGAGCCAGGGGTTGGTGGAACGCATGAACGGGACACTAAAAAACAAATTGGTAAAGATCTGTCAACACACAGGCTTGAATTGGTTAAACGCTCTTCCTTTAGCTTTGATGGCTTGTCGTTCGAGCGAAATTCGCGGTCTGCGTCTGACACCGCACGAAATGATGTTAGGTCGCTGCATGGTAGTACCAGGTTTGCGCGCGACAGGCAAAGGTCCGAGTTTGGACATCCTGGACAACGACATGCGTGAGTACGTAAAATACATGTCAAAGATACACAAAAGTATTCTGGTTCATGTCTCCAGTAGACAGGAGCATGAAACCGGGGAGGAGGTGAATAGGCAGACTACACCTCAAATCATACCAGGCGACTACGTTTATGTCAAAGTATTTAGACGCAAGTGGTTTGGCGCGAGACGAGAAGGGCCATACAAAGTCGTTCGAGCCACCGAGAGGGCTTTACAAGTTGAAGGATCGCCTATGTGGTTTCACGTTACTCATTGTGTAAAAGCAATCAATACGGACCAAGAATGGGAACCTGAACCACAAGACCTTGACGGTAAAACCGGGGCGTCGCAACCGTTACACGAAGGCGAAGTGAAGGCGGCGCTAACCCCAAACGATGGGGAAGACCCGGATGATTATGGCGAGCCAGACCGAGGGGGCCACGATTGGCCACCAGTAGAAGATGAAGGTTTTTTACAGGAACCAGACAGAGGAGAAGATTATGAATTGGAACATAATAATTTCTCCTCTGTGGACTTGGAGAAGGTACCAGAAGAGCCAGAGGAACCAGTGCTTAGCACAAGCCCGGAACAAGATACTCGACCAAAACGAGTCATCCAGAAGCCTAAACGGTATACATAGGCGAAAGAAGGGATAGTGTAACTGATAGGCCTTGGAGAGGGCGTGTACATATTAATTTTTCATTTTTCATTAGCTGAGCTCTCTCCTTTTTTAGAAATGTTTAGATAGTAAATGCAATGTAAGGTCTTTTCTTTCAGAGTGAATTGCACAAAACAGACACATTTGGTTAAAAAACACATAAAGTATAGTCTAAACCTGGTAATTGGTACGATCATCTTTTTGTATAAAGGGACGGACCTAGACTGAAGTGAAATTGATATAACTGATACATTGTATATAACCTGCAAATGAGTGGAAATTGTTAAACGGTGTGAGTGAATAGAGAACTGTGTAAACAAAAATGGGTTCATAGTCGGTCAGTGGAGGAGGGAGTAATGTGGGTGTTGAAAGCAAATGATACTAACAAATATGGAAAATGAGTCAGAAGGATTCTGGAAAGGTTTGGCTCTGAGGTAATTAGGTTAAACAGTAAGGTTAAGGTAATTGTAAACAGTTTGTTTGAGAAATTACTAACAAGTATCTTGGGGATCATTAATCCCCAAACCGGGGAAACTGTGGTAGATTTCCACCAAACTGTGTATTATTGTACTGCACACCATGGATCGCAGAATGGTGAAAATAGGACAGGTAATTTACACCCACTCCTCTTCCCTTTTCCCCCTCTCCTTAACATAGAGGCACACTACAAAATTAGAAAATGCAGACAAAGCAACTAGAGAATGCAGCTGGCTGTCTCAAATCTCCTGGTGGGGGAATGAGATAAGCAGTAAGCTAATTCAACCAGAAGACAGTCGCTGTTTTATCTCCTAAGAAGGTGATAAAATCAGCGACTGTGTGGTTTCACAGTTTTAAGATCAAACAACATCTAAGGGGACATCTGGTCTGTGAGGTTGAATATACAGGATATAATCAAACGGCCTTAGGAGCCAGACACAAGCTCACAGGAAGCCTTTTGTGGAAGGGTAGAGAATAAACACCAGGTGTGGTGCCTGCTATCTCGTTAAACAAAAGGCAGCAGAAATAGAGTAAGATCAAAGAGTTCCCCTTTTGGCCTTCGGCCCCCCCTCTTTTGCCCAGTAAGGGTATCTTGAAACTGTTGGAAGAACGCCCACTACTAAATTCACTGTAGTGGATTAGCCTATGGACAGCCAGAGATATTGTTTCTCCAATCAGGGAGCTCGGTATGAGTTTGGAAAAACGCCCGCTTTCTGTAGAATTAGAGGCGGAGCCTAAATTGGATATTAGCAAAAACTCCGTGCTCGGAGGGACAGAACAACATACACAATCCCACGAACGAGACAAGGACACAGCTCATTCTACACACACCCTTTTTCTCCACTCGAAACCCAGCCAGGAGAAGAACCGACGCAGCAGATCGAAGACGAGACGAGACATGTTTTTAGACAGATCTTTTTATTGAGAATTTAGACTGAATTCTACTGACCTTCGGCATAGCGACTGCTCCCAGTAGAATTCATTGCACACCTTTCTTTCAAATATTTGATTTGTAAACTGATTGAAATCCTTTTTTCATTAAAAACGGGTTCTTTTCAAACTGCTCAGATCTCGCTTCATTTCAACGGCCGCGCCGTATTTTCTCTCTGGGTAAGCAATAACCAGGTTAAAACAGTGGTTATCTGCATTTGGCAAGAGTGGCAATTCCAAGAGCTTGTAAAAAGGTTTAAATCACAACGCAGAGTAGAGAAATTAAGCTAGGAATCCACTTCAACAGTATTGTTGAAATGGTGTCCTGCTCGGTTCATATATGCTTGTCAACTGAGGGTTCATGGGATTCAGCTCTGAGTGACTGTGGATAAGTGGCTTATCATTGATTACATCTTTTTTTTTTTGTTTTTTGATCCACTTTTTCTCCCATTTTTCTATATTTTCTCCCATCCCAATTTCGTATCATCCAATTCAACCCTCCCCTGTCACGAACGCTGTTTCTTGCCTCCCACAAGCCGGCTGCAATGTGGACTAAGTCATACATAGCACAAGTCCCCTCCGGTACTTGAGGTAACAGCAGTCGCATCTTTTCACCTGCGCAGCTCGACCTCTCAGTGTCGAGGAGTAACGCGTGGGAGGCTCACGCTGCCCCCGACACTTCCTGATTCTACTGCGCAGGCGCACCAACCGACTTGTAGGAGTCGCTTGTTCACAACGTTCGATCCCCACCCTTCAGTTTTCCCTCCCCGTAATACGGCCAATGTGTATTACTGCGGACGACCAGCCAAACTGAAAAACAATGTGGAGAGCTGGATTCGAACACGCGAATCCTAGCGTCTCCACACTGGTGGCGAGTGCCTTAGACCACTACACCACCTAGCCGCCCTCATTGATTACATCTAATGCTTCACACACTCCTCCTCATCAGTGAAAGCTGATCGGTTCACCTGAGATAAATAGTTCAATTTAGGAAGAAATTTTTCAGGAAAAAAATAATATACCATATAATAATGTAAAATTATAAAGAAATGTATAAAATTAGCTTGACAGATTTTGACAACTAGTTCAACATATTTGTATGTAATGACTCAAGCAATGAAATGAGGACTATTCGTTTTATAGGGAATGACTATCCAGCAGTCATAAGTATAGTTAATTTTGACTGACATGACATAAGCAAATTATAATGTTATAAAACAGCAGAGAATTGTATGAAAGCAATTGATGCATGTCCAAAAGCATTTGCAATTTGTTCAGAGGAATGAGAAACTGCTACTATGATGTGCATGAAGTAACATTTATGTTCATAGGGCCAGTTGATTTGATACTAAGTTACAAATAACAATAATATGTAAATGCTGGCACAAATTCATTTATAAAGCCAACCTGTAAAACAAGCCAAATCTGGCCAGCTTCCCCTCACCAGAGCCTATGCAAACACACACACACACACACACACACACACACACACACACACACACACACACCCCCAGGAACCAGTTTTGTTGTAAACCTGATTAAGTTAGCAGACACACACACACGAAACTAAAAACGAATTGAGGACCCACATACCGGTGGAACACAGGAGCCAGAATGAGTGAGTCACCATGTTAATGTCTAGGACGAAAGTCAGCCTTTGTTATCAAATAAATGTATTGTCATTATGCTATGTGGACCAGTCGACTCCAGTACCAGGTACGGGGGTCGAGAACATGTTTAAATACCGAGCAGTCTCGACATTAGGACACACTCGACAGGGAACCGAACTGTGTGTGTCAGGGAGACTTTGATAAACCTGTGTACTGCTTTGGAGAATTGCATTGCTGCTGTTTGCCAATAAAACTAACTTTCACTCCCGGACCATTGCTCCACAAACCACTTGTTTCCAGACCTTTTCTTCTCCTCCGAACGGACCCAGAACCAAGCGTGCCAAATTAAGTCACGTTATGCACAAATGACTAAATGTTGTGGAGGTTGAACTAACAGTTATGAGAACTTTAATTCTGATCAGAGAAACGCAATTGAGAAAAATTGTACGTAATTCCTCAAAAGCAAGTATTCATGTCAATGAAAGTGTCAGTGTCATCAAAATGAAAAGTCCCGACACCATTGTTTATGAACATAGTCCCGGGCAACATACAAAAGTTTTAATTGGCAGAGACGGGGGTTATAATCTAAGAGGGGAATTGAATTTAAAACAACCTATTGTCCGTACTACTCAAAAGCAAGTGCATCTCAGTTTGTGGGATATCCATTTGGAATGGCCTTGATGTAGCAATAAAAACAAGTACTATTGAAATGTTTAAATGCAGATATAAACATGAATTCTTGGACAAGTATAAGTTAGGAGCTTGAAAATAACGTGAACAAGTATTTTTGTAATTATTTATAAAATGTTTGCTGTAGTGGATAGGTATATTATTTTTGATATTTATAGATAACTTATTACATATTAATATGATATTGTAAGGAAGGGGCAGGACCAGATAAGCTTTGCTTCTTTCTGTCCCTTCTCGAACAAAACCATTTGTCTTGAGCTATGTTGACAATTGCTTCCATGTCTAGGAAGATATATTTTATTTTATTTGTATTTTATTTCGTTTTTTATTTTATTTTATTTTTTATTTAGTTTTTGTTATTTTTTGTTATTTCAAGTTTGTGTGTTTATGGTTGTTCGAGATAAATAAAGATCAGACCAAATCAAATCAAACAAGATAGTCAAATGGCTCTGTAATGTTTTCATTATGAGACAGTTCACTCTGTAAGTGTTTTCCAATGCAAAAAAAGTCAGATCTTGGTGACACTACCTAAAAATGCTCAAGACAGCACTATACACTATTTGCACAGCCATTTGAAATCTACAGTTGAGTTACACATTACTGTATTTACAGTACAAGACACTGAATACGTATGTTTCACTGCATATGCTCTTCTGCAATTCTAATTTGTTCACAGCATTGTGCAAAAGAAAAATACAAACTTATTTATAACAAACATAAGAAACACTGTTTCAAGTTCAAGTTCTTTAATAGTTGTCATACAGAAGTACAGGATACTTTCATACAAAATGCTTCTTACTGTTACGCTCCAGAGACTGTGCTAGACAAGATAGTATCAAATAACATAATAACATAATATAGCATGAATTTAGAAGAAGAAAATGAGGTCACAGTGTTCGGTATAGACATATGTACAATGTTCTGAGTTACCATATAATATACAATACACAATACTATGCAGTGTACTAATGTACAGTACTATCTAGTGCAAAGCAGAAATGGGATGAGGTACAATTTTAGGTACAATTTACAGTAAGGTGTACGAGTTGTAGTGCAATCCTTCATCCATAAATATAAAGTGTGGGGAGTGGGTGCTACAGTGTGTTTGTTTAAAGTGGGTGTGTGCTATAAGTGTGTGGAGTGGGTGCTACAGTGTGTTTGTTTAAAGTGAGTGTGTGCGTGTGGATGTGTGTGCTATGTGCGTTTGGTGGTTGTTGTTGTGTAGTGTTCATTCATTGTTCGTTTAGCAGCCTGATGGCCTGGGGATAGAAGCTTCTTCTGAGTCTTTCTGTGCTCGCCTTGAGACTCCTGTATCGCTTGCCTGACCGCAGCAGTTCAAAGAGGCAGTTGTTCGGGTGACTGGAGTCTTTAATGATTCTCTTAGCCTTGCCCTTGCAACGCTTGTAGTAATGTTCTGGAGGGTGGGGAGCCCCCCTCCAATTGTGCGTTCGGCTGAACGTGTCACTCTTTGTAGTCTGCTTTGGTCTTGTGCAGTGCTATTCCCAAACCAGGAGGTGATGTTGCCGGTCAAGATGCTCTCTATTGTACATGAGTAGAAGTTCTTAAGGATCTTCTGGCTGACTTGGAACTTCCTTAGGCGCCTAAGGAAGTAGAGGCGTTGTCGTGCCTTCTTCACAACACTGTTAATGTGTGTGGTCCATGTCAAGTCCTCGGATATGTAGGCTCCGAGGTACTTAAAGCTGTTGACTCTCTCAACCGGTGCCCCTTCGATGCTGAGGGGGCTGTAGTCCTTGACCCCCGACCTCCTGAAGTCCACAATCATCTCCTTTGTTTTGCTGACGTTCAGGGAGAGGCTGTTTTCCTGGCACCATCCCGCCAGGACCTTGACCTCTTCCAGGTAGGCCCTCTCGTCGTTGGCAGAGATCAGGCCCACCACCACTGTGTCGTCAGCAAATTTGACGATTGTATTGCTACTCCGCTGAGCCACACAGTCGTGTGTGTACAGGGAGTAGAGGAGGGGACTCAGAACACAGCCCTGGGGGGCCCCTATGTTGAGGGTGATGGATGAGGAGGTGCAGTTGCCTGCTCTCACCACCTGGGGTCTGCCAGTCAGGAAGTCCAAGACCCACTGGCAGAGGTCATAGCCCAAGCCCAGGTCCCTGAGCTTGGCTATGAGTATGGAGGGGACTATGGTATTGAATGCCGAGCTGTAGTCGATGAATAGCATTCTCACATAGTTCCTCTGCCTCTTGTCCAGGTGTGATGCTGCTGTGTGCAGCACATGGGATATGGCGTCCTCCGTGGACCTGTTGGGGCGGTATGCAAATTGCAGGGGGTCCATGTTGATGGGGAGGGAGGAGCAGATGTAGCCCTTTACTAGCTTCTCGAAGCACTTCATGGCTATGGAGGTGAGAGCTACAGGGCGGTAGTCGTTGAGGCAAGCAGGCTTGGATTTTTTGGGTACAGGGATAATAGTGGACTTCTTCAGGCAGGTGGGGATGACAGCCTGTTCTAAGGACAGGTTAAATATGTCAGTGAATACTGGGGCCAGTTGGTCGGCACAGACTTTTAGGACGCGGCCGGGGATGCCGTCTGGACCTGCTGCCTTCCTGATATTCACTTTTTTAAAGATCCGCCTCACCTCATGCTCTGTTACCCTGAACACTGCGCCTCCATCAGCAGCCGACCCCCCCCCCCCCCATTGCCGAGGCTTGTGAGCTGGTGTTGTTATTACCAGCATCAAACCTCGCATAGAAGGTATTGAGGTCATTTGCTAAGGAGATGTCACTGTTCAGTTTGAGGGAGGCGCCTTTGTAGTCTGTCATCGTTTTGAGCCCCTGCCACATAGCTCTAGAGTCAGCTTGTTCAAACTGGAGTTCAATTTTATCCCTGTAGCGTCGTTTGGCCTCTGACACTGTCCTCCTTACGTTGTATCGCGCCACCTTGTGGTCATTCATGTTGCCTGCCTCTAGGCCGTCGTTGTATGCTTTGGTGCGGTCTCTCAGAGCTTCACGGACGGATTTGTCTACCCAGGGTTTTTGATTTGGGTAAACTTTCATTTTGGTAGTGGGGATTGTTTCTTTCACCCTAGTACAAACATAGTCCAGCACTGTCTCCGTGTAGGCATTAATGTTATCTGTGTCGCGGAACACATTCCAATCTGTGTGGTGAAACGCTGACCGGATCGTCTCCTCTGACGTCACATCCCATTTCTGCACCTCTCGCGAGACTACGGGAGTACTTTTAATTCTCTGTCTGTACTTTGGTGAAAGAAAAATGGATGCGTGATCTGACTTGCCAAAGCCACTATCAGAATGAGCCTTGTAGCCACCTTTAAATTGCGTGTAACAGTGATCTAGGATGTTACCGCCTCTGGTGTTGCAAGTCACATGCTGATAGAAGTCAGGCAATACCTTTCTCAGATTGGCGCTATTGAAATCTCCCAGAACTAAAATGGCGGCGTTAACATTCGCCACTTGGATTCTATTTACCTCGTCGTGTAGTCTGGAGAGCGCAACCTTGTTGCTGGCTTGCGGTGGAATATACACTCCGACCAGGACGATCGCCGTTAACTCCCTCGGGAGGAAGAAAGGACGACACTTGATGGTTATATATTCCAGTTCTGGGGAGCAGTGGTTGGATAATTCCTTCACGTTCGTTGGATCGCTCCAATTTTTGTTAAACATGAAGGCAATACCTCCTCCACGTTGTTTACCGGACTCTGCTGATGACCGATCCTTGCGATGGATAAAGAAGTGATCAGCCGGTTGAATTGCGTGGTCTGGGACGTCCGGCGTCAACCACGTCTCGGTGAAGCAGAGGACGTTGCAGTCCCTAACGTCTCTTTGATATTGAATCCTTGCTCGGATGTCATCCAGTTTATTGTCAATTGATTGTACATTGGCTAGCAATATACTGGGCAGTGGTGTACGGTGGCGTCTGGATCTCAGCCTGTTACGGATCCCAGCCCTCTTCCCTCGCCGTCTGGTTCCTCTGTTCCTGGGGTCTAGGAACAAAGGATCTGGTCCTGATCTCCGGAGAATTTCTTCAGGCCATTGATGCGGTTCGGAAAGCTGATCCAGTGAGTAATCCAGTTGGTAAGTTTCCCGTAATCCAATGTCTATGAGTGACTGACGGTCATATACATTAAATGCACCAACAGTTGGTACGAACAAAACTCTAAAAACTATAAATATTAACAAAAGTAAACACAGTCTCGACGGAGCGAGCAGAGAGGCAGCCGGTCGGAGCAGCGCCATTTGGGTAGAGCTGTGCACAACTGTAAACAATATTGCAGTACATATTGGAACTGAATTGGAACATACAACATACACAGTACTGTAAATCATTCAGTCACATCCAGACGTTCCTGTCTGTCTGGCAACATATCTTCATCGACATCACAGCGAATATCATTACTGGCAACGCAGCAAGGAAAGTATCTCTTCAAGTGGCGAATCCACCCTCTGCAGGACTGTGCTGTGATTGTCACACCCTATTCCTGCCTGTCTACTCTCTCTCTCTATTATTCCCTCTAATTACAGACGCAGAGTCAGGTGTGGGGAAGCTCTGGGAGCAGCTGATGGACATAATGTGTGCTGATTGCTGCACCTACTTAAACCTGGCGCAGATGTCATCATGCTGCCAGATCGTAGCTTGGTATTACCCAGTCAGTCATAGTTATTTGCTCTTTACTCTCTAGTTAGTTGTATTGATTGTTGTTGCACAACCAACAGATTGCTGACGCTGTCGCGTCCTTGACGAAGACGGGCAGGAGCACTTGGATTGGTCCACGGGGCGCGGCCCCTCATCGACGCCCTGTCTGCTCCCGGCTGCCCTTGGGGGGGGAAGGACGACGGGATGGGTTAAGAGCAGAGACTCAATCGCATCGGCGACTGAGAGAAAGACAATGCATGTGTGTGTGTGTGTATTCCGGTGTGTGTGTGTGTGCCGCTCCCATTGCATGTCCAGTTTGTTGCATGCCGAATAAAGACTTCTAGAGAGGTCCTGCATTATATTATTATATTTTATTATTTCCATATTCCTTGTCTCGTGACTTACCCAGTTCTGTCTCTCCTTTTCCCAGTTCCTCATCTGGCTCCCCCGTCAGGGGCGGATTTAGGATTGTAGGAGATCCGGGGCTTAGCCCAGATAGGTGCCCGCGTTAGCGGGCACGGATTCTTTTTACTTCGACACCACAACCTTTAACTTATACCACCACCTTAAAGCAGACAAAAGGCACTAGAGAACACTTAAATTCACACCCTTTAATTAATGAAGCAAACTATAATAATTTATAATAATAATAATAATAATAATAATAATAATAATAATAATAATAATAATAATAATAATAATAATAATAATAATAATAATAATAATAATAATAATAATAATAATAATAATAATAATAATAATAATAATAATAATAATAATAATAATAATAATAATAATAATAATAATAATAATAATAATAATAATAATAATAATAATAATAATAATAATAATAATAATAATACACTGTTTGTATAGCACCTTTCATACAAGAATTGCAGCTCAAAGTGCTTCACAGCAGTACAAAAAGGCTGGGGGGGAGTGCACAAGCCAAGTCCTGGGTGGGGGAGGTCTCCCTCACACGAGGCAGCCGACAGTGCAGCGCCAATGCAGAGGAAGGGGGGGGGGGGTGGGACTAGGGATTGGGGGTGTGGGAAGCCGCTCGCCACTCTTATCTCCCAGAGGGCCTTCGACTCCAGAGCTCTCGGTTCGACCTTGGTCCAGGAATTTGTTTTGGCTGACTGACTGGCACAATTTATCCCAGCCACGTCCCTTTAAATTTGATTTGAATAGAGTGGAATATAACTCTATTGATTTGAGTGGAGTGAGTTTTAACAACTCCGTCCAAATGACTGAATGCATTATTAGTCCAAGTGTCCAAGTGTCTTATCAGTTCATTTTGGTAGATCCTGTGCGCGGTAAACAGATCCAAAATCTTCTTATTGCAGTCCAAAAGCTTCGATAATCCAAAAATGACCACGTCTTCAAGTTGGTAACCCGATTATGATGTCCCAATAGGCAGAGAGGGTTAGCCTTATTCTGCTTCTTGAAGAAAATATGCAATCCACTGATTAGATCCATTTAGAGTTGATTTGAGTATAGTCCGGCCACCGGCACGAAGCAGGGCATAGCAGCGTCGGGCTCCATGGAGCAGTAGAGGCGGCGGTAGGAACGGCCTTGAAGGCCTTGGGAGAGAGGAAAGAAATGCGACTTGTCTCTGCAAGAGGTGGGTGCTAAACGTACGCACTACCATGAGAAAACACTGCATCTCAATATGTGGAGTGAAACTGTGGAACAGTCTAAATGTGGTGCTAAAGCAATGTCCAAACATGAGACAATTCAAACTGATGTATAAGGAAATTATGTTCACAAGGTACAGGGATGAAGAAGGGACTTGATATTCACGGGTGTTTACATTTTAATTTTGTTTTCTATTTTATTTTATTTTATACATATATAGTTTTTGTTTTTTGTTTTGCATATATATATATATATATATATATATTTTTTTTTCTTTTCTTTTCTTTTCTTTTTTATGTTTAAAATAGTACACTCATTTGAGTAGTGGAAAAGGGGTAGGATTAAATAAGTGTATACTTCTTCCTACTCCTTTTCGAACATGCAGATTGAGTTGTTTTTCTTTTTTGTTATTGTTTGTTGTATTCATTGCATGTTCGAAATAAAGACTTCAAATCAAATCAAATCAAATCAAATCAAATCAAGAGGTGGGAGGTGGGCATAAAATGAGCACAACATTGGCAGATCAAGAGCAATGCATAAAGTGCAGACATAAAGCATAAAATAGATAGCAGTCAAATAGACAAAGTCAAGGTAAGACATAGAACATTAAATCACATCGTTTTTCATATTAGGATCTAAGATCTAGGGTTAACTCGCCGAACGTTGAGCGCCAGGACCCCCGAAAACCAGAGTATAGTCGGGTTTTCATCGTTTCTTTTATTCGATATTTCCATTCATAAAGACATGCCGGCAGCCTGTGTTATCACTGGGGATGGGTCTGAGATCTCAAAAGCTATGTTTCTAAGGTGGAAGAATTATGTTTTTGTCAACTTGTTGATTGTGATTTAAAGCTTAGGTCTGAGTCTACCATAACACCAAGACTTAACTCACTCAAATACAGTTAGCAGCTGGATAGACTACAGACGGAAATTAGCTTCTGCTAAATCTGGTGCAAACATATTTTCATGTAACAATGATTAATTGTCAAAAAAAAAAAAAAAAATTATATATATATATTTTTTTTAAATAGATTCAGGGCTTTTCAGAAAACATTCGGGGCTTGAGCCCAAGTAGCCACCCCCTAGCCCCGCCCTCCCCGTGCTGTCTCTACTCCCTGATCCCTTGCCTGACCTCTGCCTGCCTGGCGATTCTCCTTGCCTACACACCACGGACCGTATGAGCAACTCGCTACCGTGTATGACCCCCTGCCTGGCTGACTACCCCGCTCCTTGCTCGAACCTCGAACTACTTGACTATCCGATTCCGTATCCGACTTCCCGCCTGGCTGACTACCCTGCTCCTTCTCTTAGCCCCTGGACAGTACGAGTAAACCCCTGTGGCTTTACCAACCCCTGCTTGGACAATTATACAATAAAGTACCCATCTTTTGGGTTATACCAAGTCCTGTTCTGCTGTCTCTGTGTTTGCACATTGGGTTCCACTAGTTCAGTCGTGACAGTGATGTCATCACATGCTGCATCCCTGGCCGCTAGCAGAGCCAGTTGGGTAAGTGGAGGCCGGTCATACCTTCCACCGCCAGGCAGAGAAAAACTCCTCTATTGGATTCAGGAATGGGGACGAGGGGGGGGAGATATTCCACCAGCATCCTTTCATGTGCTGCAAACCACTGTCTGACCAGATCTGAGTGGTGAAAACGCACATAATCCCATAGAACAACATACTTATTCAGATGGTCTCCATTTAGACCCCTCTCATTCTCAGGGATTATGTCCCCTGTAAAGAGTGTCTAAAAAAGTCAGCAGATGTTGTGTGTTGTTTGGACCAAGACGGGTATATGGGTGAGGACGCCGTTTTCTGAGATGGCTGCACACATTGTAATATTCCCTCCTCGTTGGCCTGGGGCATCAATGGTTGCTCTCTGTCCAATGCGATTTCTCCCACGCCTTCTACCTTTTGCCAGATTGAAACCCGCCTCATCAACGTATATGAATGTGTGCAGTGGTTCCCTGGCCTCCAGCTCCAGTACACGCATTATCCCAGAAGAGAGACAGAGAAAAACTATAACAACTTTTCCTGTGTAACATAATGCATTTTGGACAACATATTGTACAGTATGAACTGTCATGTAAGTGTACTGCATGGCACTACACAAAGTAACCGGCGGAGGTGGCACGGTGGTGTAGTGGTTAACACTGTTGCCTCACAGCTAGAAGGTCCAGGGTTCGATTCCCGCTTGGGGACCAGGTTTCCGCGTT
The DNA here is from genome assembly GCF_963971535.1 of Notolepis coatsorum. Taxonomy (NCBI): domain Eukaryota; kingdom Metazoa; phylum Chordata; class Actinopteri; order Aulopiformes; family Paralepididae; genus Notolepis; species Notolepis coatsorum. The sequence continues at coordinate 94,333,304 of NC_140168.1, forward strand.
TCCAGGTACCCAGGTGGGGTATCTCCCGGGCCTTTCTGTGTGGAGTTTGCATGTTCTCCCCCCGTGCTCGCAAGGGTTTCCCCTCCCGATAAGATAAACCCAATGGAAAAACATGCACAACAGATCGCTAACGCTGTCGCTCTCCATGACGAAGACGGACAGGAGCACTTGGATTGGTCCTTTTGGGCGCGCCCCCACGCCGCAGCCCTTATCTGCTCCCGGCTGCCCATGGGGGGAAGGACGACGGGATGGGTCAAGCGCAGAGACTCAATTTCATCTGTGACCCCAAAAGAAATTGCATGTGTGTGTTCCTGTGTGTGCCGCCCATCACATGTGTGTGTCACTGCATGATGAATAAAGATGAATAAAGTCCAGTTCATAATTATATTATAACCAGTTTACAGCACTGAACATTAGAGTATGCATAGAACACATACATGTTTTACCTGTACATACTGGTGACGGGTCTCCTTCACTCTGTCGCTGTTGGGTGGGTGGGTGGGGGGGGGGGACTGTACATTGGAGGTTGTTGGGTGGGTGGGGTGGGGGGGTTGGGTAGGAGGGGTAGGTGGGGGACACTGTACAACTACAAGCAAAACTGTACATTGGAATATTGACGAAACCATACTTGGTAATTTACTGTACATTGGAGGGGGTTGGGTTAAGACATTTACAGGGGCCAGTTTCGAATTGCAGTCTCCCGTAGGTGTTCTTTGAGAGTGGTTTTGAAAGTGGGTAGTGATTCACATTCCTTTACAGCTTTGGGTAGGGCGTTCCACATTGATGTGGCATAATTGCAAAACGTGTTTAGTGTTTAGTAAGGTCAAGCAGTAGTCTGACCAGTTTGTTTTGAGATGTTTGTAATTTTGTTTTTAGCGCCTTTGAGGTGCTTTGGTACCATGAGGTGCAAGCATAGTCGTAGTACCCTTGAATGAGTGCTCCTGCCAGAGTCTTCAGGGTATTCTTGTTTACCAGTGAGGAGATCCGGTACAAGAATCAAGTTCGTTGCTTGACTTTTTTTATTACCTTGGATGCCATTTTGTCACAGGAAAGACTTGCCTCTAGGATGGAACCTAGGTATGTAATTTCATCTTTCCTTGTGACAATATTGTCACCCACTGTAACTGAGAAGCCGTCGGTCTTGCTGAGTTTGTTATTTGATCCGAAGAGAATGGACTCTGTTTTGCCCATGTGTAATGATAGTTTGTTATCAGCGAGCCAGGTGCAGATTCTGCCGAGTTCTGAGCTGAGGGTTTTTTCAACCTGTAACTTGTTCTTGTCAGAGACCAGCAGGGCTGAGTCGTCTGCGAACAGGAACAAGTTGCAGTCACAAGCTGGTTTTTATAGGGAATGACTATTCAGCATATAAGTATAGTTCATTTTGACTGACATGACATAAGCAAATTATAATGTTATAATGCTAATTGTATGAAAGCAATTGATGCATGTCCCAAAGCATTTGAAATTTGTTGGAAGGAATGAGAAACTGCTACTATGATGTGCACAAATTACTAAATGTGGAGGTTGAACTAACAGTTATGAGAATTTTAAACCTGATCAGAGAAATGCACCAAAGCAATTGAGAAAAACTGTAATGGTGTGATGCTTACGCAAAGGATGGATTTTAACATCAGACATTTTCTTTGTGTGCCTGTAGACTTTACCACCTCTGTCAGCTCTCTGCAATTTGTCGATAATCGTTTTCTGATATTGGGTGATTTGATTCTTGAATTGTGTTCAACATATCCACAGTCCCACGAACATTGTCATATTGTTGACCTATGGTTTTACTTGAAGTAATACTGTAATTGACGATAAATTTTTCTCTGATGAGACTGACGAGAACAAACGTGAAGTCTCACTCGCGTGAAACTCCCTCTGCATACTACTCCTGGGTCCTAGTGTCCCCCAGGTTACATTATGTTATGTGTGCACATGCATTTTATATGTTAATAAAATTGCATTTATCGTCCTAATTCTGTCACTGTTTGATGTCACAAAGAAGGGTGGATCGATGAAAAAGTCAACAAATAATTAACTGTATTAGACGATGAATAGTCTTCACTTTAGATTAGGGCACACAATAGCATCTGCAAATGATTTATAGATGTGTTATGAATGTCTTAACAAATAATTAGTAAAACATGAAAAGACAAGTCTGGTAATTGCTTTGTGTGTATTCATAAATGTCCACAAATAATAAACGATTAGACATTTGTTAATGATGAATATTCTTCACTTTAGATTAGGGCACACAATAACATCTGCAAATGATTTATAGATCTTTTAAGAATGTTTTACAAATCATTTGTTGAACATGAACAAATAAATGGAGGTATAGTAGTTTTTTCATATCCACTTTTCAAAGCATCTACAAATGTGTTACTTACTACACATTAAACAACATTATTTAATGATGAACAAATCAAGTACAAACAATGTTGATAATGAGTTATAAATAATGTATAACTAATTTGTAAATGGTATACAAATATAGTTATAAATGATTTGATAATAATTACGAATGTATATAAATGGTTTGTCCATGATTAGTTCATTATCTACAAATACCTTATAAAGGTCTTATAACTGAGTGTTTATAAAGTGTTACCCAATGTTGTTTTAAAAGTAAAAGTCCAGGAATATAGTACTGTCACCCTGTACTCAGTGATGCAGTGAGGCACAGTGATGCATTATAAAGTCTGATGGCTGTCGGAATGAAGGACTTCCTGTGCCGCTCAGGGCTACATCTTAATGAGGCATTCCACAGGATTAGACCATTTCTGTCCCTTTTTTTCCTCTGGGTTGCTTGTACACAGGTTTGTTGTTATGTACAGCGGAGCAATTCTGAGACGTGATGATGTCAAGAAGGGACGGCAGGCAAAATGACTGTAATGCTTTATTTATTATGACTTATTGATCAATACATACATACACATAAGCTGAGCCACCACTCAGGTCATAGGTCGACTTAAAAACACCCAAACTGAGAGAAGGGATACATTCTTCGAACTCAAATAAAACATACTTTCCTTTAAAAAGAATCCTTTAAAATGGGAATGTCACCCACCCTCACAGGAGAGGAAGGAAAGAGAGGAGACAGAGGAGAGGGAGGAAAGGAGGAGGGAGGAGAGGAGGAGAGGGAGGAGAGTGGAGAGGGAGGAGAGAGGAGAGAGGAGGATAGGAGGAGAGGGAGGAGAAAGAGGAGGGAGAGGAGAGGGGAGTGAGGAGGGAGAGGAGAGGGTGGATAAGAGAGGAGGAGAGAGAGGAGAGGAGAGGAGAGGAGAGGAGAGGAGAGGAGAGGAGAGGAGAGGAGAAGAGAGGAGAGGGAGGAGCGAGGAGGGAGAGGAGAGGGAGGATAAGAGAGGAGGAGAGAGAGGAGAGGAGAGGAGAGGAGAGGAGAGGAGAGGAGAGGAGAGGAGAGGAGAGGAGAGGAGAGGAGAGGAGAGGAGAGGAGAGGAGAGAGGGAGGAGCGAGGAGGGAGGGATTAACCAGATACAGTGAATTTGACATCACCCCAGCACAGTGCACAGCCTGCTCATCATCCCACAGGAAAACAATCTGCGGAGAGAGATTGAAAACAGGAAGGAATACGGATTTACATTCCAATCAAATGTCACCTCTGTCAGAAAATGTCTTCATTTTCACAGGTTTAAAGCACACACACACACACACACCCTGCTCCACTAACGTGTGTTCACACACACACACACACACACACACACACACACACACACACACACACACACCACACACACACACACACACACACACACACACACACACACACACACACACACACACACACACACACACACCCTCCTCCACTAACGTGTGTTCACACACACACACACACACACACACACACACACACACACGCACACACACACACCCTCCACTAACGTGTGTTCACACACACACACACACACACACACACACACACACACACACACACACACACACACACACACACACACACACACACACACACACACACACACACGCACATGCATGCACCTGTGCCCACACTAAAAGACACACAAACACACGTGCACATTGAATTCTCTCTCATCTCACATACTCAATCTCTGTCCCTTTCTCTTGTACACACACACAAACCCCGACCTTCATTTCGCCACTCAGAGAGACAGACACACACATGGCCATTGATCTGTGAGACACAGCTTTCACAGAATGTAATTATTTTACAGACATGTAGTAAACCCCTCTCCTCCTCCACGACAGTCATCTCCTCTCTCCTTCTCTACTGTCATCTCCTCTCTCCTTCTCTACTGTCATCTCCTCTCTTCTCCACTACTGTCATCTCCTCTCCTCTCTCCTTCACTACTGTCATCTCCTCTCTCCTTCTCTACTGTCATCTCCTCTCTTCTCCACTACTGTCATCTCCTCTCTTCTCCACTACTGTCATCTCCTCTCCTCTCTCCTTCTCTACTGTCATCTCCTCTCTCCTTCACTACTGTCATCTCCTCTCTCCTTTTCTACTGTCATCTCCTCTCTTCTCCACTACTGTCATCTCCTCTCCTCTCTCCTTCACTACTGTCATCTCCTCTCTCCTTCTCTACTGTCATCTCCTCTCTCCTTCTCTACTGTCATCTCCTCTCTCCTTCTCTACTGTCATCTCCTCTCTCCTTCACTACTGTCATCTCCTCTCTTCTCCACTACTGTCATCTCCTCTCTCCTTCACTACTGTCATCTCCTCTCTCCTTCTCTACTGTCATCTCCTCTGTCCTTCTCTACTGTCATCTCCTCTCTCCTTCAACTACTGTCATCTCCTCTCTCCTTCTCTACTGTCATCTCCTCTCTCCTTCTCTACTGTCATCTCCTCTCTCCTTCACTACTGTCATCTCCTCTCTCCTTCTCTACTGTCATCTCCTCTCCCTTCTCTACTGTCATCTCCTCTCTCCTTCACTACTGTCATCTCCTCTCTCCTTCTCTACTGTCATCTCCTCTCTCCTCCACTACTGTCAGCTCCTCTCTCCCTTCACTACTGTCATCTCCTCTCCCTTCACTACTGTCATCTCCTCTCTCCTTCACTACTGTCATCTCATCTCTCCTTCTCTACTGTCATCTCCTCTCTCCTTCACTACTGTCATCTCCTCTCTCCTTCACTACTGTCATCTCCTCTCTCCTTCACTACTGTCATCTCCTCTCTCCTTCACTACTGTCATCTCCTCTCTCCTTCACTACTGTCATCTCCTCTCTCCTTCACTACTGTCATCTCCTCTCTCCTTCACTACTGTCATCTCCCTCTCCTTCTCTACTGTCATCTCCTCTCTCCTTCCTCTCTACTTGCATCTCCTCTCCCTTCACTACTGTCATCTCCTCTCTCCTTCTCTACTGTCATCTCCTCTCTCCTTCACTACTGTCATCTCCTCTCTCCTTCTCTACTGTCATCTCCTCTCTCCTTCACTACTGTCATCTCCTCTCTCCTTCACTACTGTCATCTCCTCTCTCCTTCTCTACTGTCATCTCCTCTCTCCTTCACTACTGTCATCTCCTCTCTCCTTCACTACTGTCATCTCCTCTCTCCTTCACTACTGTCATCTCCTCTCTCCTTCTCTACTGTCACTCTCTCTCTCCTTCACTACTGTCATCTCCTCTCTCCTTCTCTACTGTCATCTCCTCTCTCCTTCTCTACTGTCATCTCCTCTCTCCTTCACTACTGTCATCTCCTCTCTCCTTCTCTACTGTCATCTCCTCTCTCCTCCACTACTGTCATCTCCTCTCTCCTTCACTACTGTCATCTCCTCTCTCCTTCACTACTGTCATCTCCTCTCTCCTCCACTACTGTCATCTCCTCTCTCCTTCACTACTGTCATCTCTCTCTCTCCTTCACTACTGTCATCTCCTCTCTCCTTCACTACTGTCATCTCCTCTCTCCTTCACTACTGTCATCTCCTCTCTCCTTCACTACTGTCATCTCCTCCTCTCTACTGCATCATTTCATCCCTCTCTCCTCCACTACTGTCATCTCCTCTCTCCTCCACTACTGTCATCTCTCTCTCCTTCTCTACTGTCATCTCCTCTCTCCTTCTCTACTGTCATCTCCTCTCTCCTTCTCTACTGTCATCTCCTCTCTCCTTCACTACTGTCATCTCCTCTCTCCTTCTCTACTGTCATCTCCTCTCTCCTTCTCTACTGTCATCTCCTCTCTCCTTCACTACTGTCATCTCCTCTCCTCTCTCCTTCTCTACTATCATCTCCTCTCTCCTCCCACTACTGTCATCTCCTCTCTCCTTCACTACTGTCATCTCCTCTCTCCTTCTCTACTGTCATCTCCTCTCTCCTTCACTACTGTCATCTCCTCTCTCTCTCCTTCTCTACTGTCATCTCCTCTCTCCTCCACTACTGTCATCTCCTCTCTCCTTCACTACTGTCATCTCCTTCCTCTCCTCTCACTACTGTCATCTCCTCTCTCCTTCACTACTGTCATCTCCTCTCTCCTTCACTACTGTCATCTCCTCTCTCCTTCACTACTGTCATCTCCTCTCTCCTTCACTACTGTCATCTCCTCTCTCTTCTCTACTGTCATCTCCTCTCTCCTTCACTACTGTCATCTCCTCTCTCCTTCACTACTGTCATCTCCTCTCTCCTTCTCTACTGTCATCTCCTCTCTCCTTCTCTACTGTCATCTCCTCTCTCCTTCACTACTGTCATCTCCTCTCTCCTTCACTACTGTCATCTCCTCTCTCCTTCACTACTGTCATCTCCTCTCTCCTTCACTACTGTCATCTCCTCTCTCCTTCACTACTGTCATCTCCTCTCTCCTTCACTACTGTCATCTCCTCTCTCCTTCTCTACTGTCATCTCCTCTCTCCTTCACTACTGTCATCTCCTCTCTCCTTCACTACTGTCATCTCCTCTCTCCTTCACTACTGTCATCTCCTCTCTCCTTCACTACTGTCATCTCCTCTCTCCTTCACTACTGTCATCTCCTCTCTCCTTCACTACTGTCATCTCCTCTCTCCTTCACTACTGTCATCTCCTCTCTCCTTCACTACTGTCATCTCCTCTCTCCTTCACTACTGTCATCTCCTCTCTCCTTCACTACTGTCATCTCCTCTCTCCTTCACTACTGTCATCTCCTCTCTCCTTCACTACTGTCATCTCCTCTCCTCTCTACTGTCATCTCCTCTCTCCTTCACTACTGTCATCTCCTCTCTCCTTCCTCTACTGTCATCTCCTCTCTCCTTCACTACTGTCATCTCCTCTCTCCTTCACTACTGTCATCTCCTCTCTCCTTCACTACTGTCATCTCCTCTCTCCTTCACTACTGTCATCTCCTCTCTCCTTCTCTACTGTCATCTCCTCTCTCCTTCACTACTGTCATCTCCTCTCTCCTTCACTACTGTCATCTCCTCTCTCCTTCACTACTGTCATCTCCTCTCTCCTTCACTACTGTCATCTCCTCTCTCCTTCACTACTGTCATCTCCTCTCTCCTTCACTACTGTCATCTCCTCTCTGTCATCTCCTCTCTCCTTCACTACTGTCATCTCCTCTCCTTCACTACTGTCATCTCCTCTCTCCTTCACTACTGTCATCTCCTCTCTCCTTCACTACTGTCATCTCCTC
>NC_140168.1:94341097-94613276 GCF_963971535.1 Notolepis coatsorum
ATCCTTAACGAGGTCGGCTGAATCAGATCACCTCCTTTTCACGCCTCTTTCCTTTGTACGTGCCGCTCCCTCCTCCTCTGTCGAGGAAAGTAGGTCCGCGACGCGAGTATGTAGCTCAGGAGCAGGGAAACTGTCTGAGAACCTGGTTACCGTATTCTTTCTTTTCCTAATAAATATACCCGCAGTTTGAGTTTTTTCTGATTTGACATCGTCTCTGCCTGTTTGTAAACCTATAGTGTGGTTGTGAAAGGGTTAACCCTTTGTCGTGTGGCAGTGAACAGGGTTAACCTTCTGTATCATTGCAGTGAAAGGGTTAACCCTTTGCCCTTTGGTAGTGTGGCAGTGAAAGGTAACAGTAAGTGGGCAAGGCGTTAGATTAGGGATGCCCAGTTGCACAGCCCTGCTAAATATCCCATCCATTTTACTTATAATTATACTATATTCTATTATGCTTATATTTAATTGACTTTATATCCCATTATATGTATTTTTTTTATTATTATCTTTTCCCCCCTTCTTTTTCGGTTTTCTCCCCTCCCAATGTTAGTCGTTATGCCAATTCCCAATCCCCTTCCTGGTCGTTGCGCATTCTACTCCCTACCGTCGGTCTGGGAGGGCGGAGACTATCATGTAACCAGGTCAATTGGACATTGTTTATTATTATTGGGGTTTGAAATGTCACCAAATCCTGTTTATAAATGTCTCCAAGGGTTACTATTGTTTATTATTTTATTAAGGATTGAGATGTTATTAAATCCTGTTTACAAATGTTTAATGTTTACAATTGTTTATTATTTCTTTATACCAAAGGCACTTTTATTTGAATGTAACTTGGGAAGTTCACGTTCGAGAGTGTAGCACTTCCGGGTCAGATATTCGCGCGTGTCAGGCGCAACCTTCCGGTTTGAGTTCAGTTTACGACACGAACTCAACGTGGAGGTACGTGTATCACTGTGGCGCGCCGCACTATTGTGTTTCATACTGTTGTATATATTTTGTATAAGAATTGAATGTCGATAATAATTACTTGCTAGTTGTGACGAACGGTGTGGTTATATGGTATGCACAGTTGAAGGTCTTGGCAATGTAGTTAACTAGTGTTCTCTGTCCACAGACGTATTGAGAGCACACATGTGTTGACGCTGCTTCCTTTTTGTGTATTCTATTCGCCATTCGTTTTACACAGGTATGTGCCTTGATATGTTTATTGTGCCTTAAATATGTGTTTATTGTGCAATATATTGTTTATGGAAAGTTTCCGACACGAACTCAACGTGGAGACGTATTGAGAGCACACATGTGTTGACGCTGCTTCCTTTTTGTGTATTCTATTCGCCATTCGTTTTACACAGGTGGCCTCCATTGAAGACCATCAAATAAATGATTGAACAGTGTCCATGTGTGCCGACTCATCCCTAAGCCTCTCACACAAAGAACACAACGCAGGAGCCACGTGTGTTAGGCAGGCCTACACACAGAGAACATCCGTTACAGTGGTGCCGTGACCCGGATAAAGAACCTTCGCCAGGATCGTTCGCCAGGGAAGCTGCAGTTCCAAAGTCAACCTGCCCTCATCATTGGTGAGACGCTGCCCTCTAGTGGCGGGTGATAAACTCTTCACACAGGTGTCCTCACAGTCAACACAGCCCTCATCATTGGTGAGACGCTGCCATCTAGTGGCCGGTGGAAAGAACTTCACCCTACGTGGCTTCAATACAGTGAAGGTATGTCACAGCCACAGGCCACTGTTTTGTAAATTGTGAATAAAGACAATTAAAGAGGACAATGAACTTGTGAAGAAGAAAAAAAGACAAGAAGATGAGGATGCCAGTGAATGTGTAAAAGACATTTAGGTATTCATTTAATTGGTTAATCTCTTATGTAATTTCATTCCTATTAATTTTTTTATTTTATTTTTTATTTTTTTTCTACTACAGTAATTAGAAGCTGAACAGGTTATTTAATTTTTTTTCTGTTAAGCCAAAGCACCTAAGGGTGAAAGTAGGACAATGGCAGAAGGTGGGAATACAGATGTGGTAGTAGAGATGGACTTGGATGGGGGGGGGGGGATTTTACAACCGGCTCTCAGAGACGGAAGCAACAGGACCAGATCCAGTAACATTTGAAACTCCACAGCTTACCTCCACGAGGTACGTGAATCGTGCCAGGCCAAGTCTACCACCAGTTGATTGTGTGGACCGTGCCGGGCCAAGTCAATCACCAGTTAGTGAGCGACTAGCAGGTGAACAGCCAGAGTTAAGTGCGCTCATCACACAGCTGGCAGAAAAGATTGGCGAGTCCATCACAGCTAAGCTGCAGTTTAGCAGGAGCACAGACACCATTAGGTCTATTGAGCGCCCCTCAGAGGTGACAGTGCCACACCGAATAGTCGTGCACTCAGACGCCAGAGAGCCCCCTATATTCAGGGGTGATAATTCAGACAAATTCACTGTTTATGAGTGGGAGAATTTGGTTACCTCATACATGAGGAAACGAGCCACTCCAGTTGGTGAGCAATCACAGGAGATTCTATCTAAGCTCATGGGTAAAGCAGGGGATGTGGTAAGGATAAAGTTGCGTAACAACAAGTCTATTGACCACACAAGGAACCCTCACATGATTTTTGACATACTAAAACAACATTTTAGTGAACTCTCATACTCGAGCATGCCCCTGGCGGACTTTTATAGTACACTACCAAAGCCTGGTGAAGATGCTATGGAGTTTTGGATCAGGTTAAATAGGACAGTAGAAGTAGCTGATGAGTGTTTGAGGAGGCAAGGCCGTAGTATCGAGGACCCGAGTCACGAGGTCAGCATGATGTTTATCAAACACTGCCCTGATCAGTCATTGGCTAATGTTTTTAAATTCAAGTCTGCTGGGTAATGGTCTGCTTGCGAGATCCAGGAGAGACTCGATGAGCACATGCAGGACAGGAAGTCTCGAACTGCTGCAGGTGGACAGTTTGAATTAGGTACGGTAGAGCGCAGGGTTCGTTCCCAGTGTCATGTGCCTATAGTCAGTGACGCACCAGTATTGAGTGCAACAGCCTCGGTGTTTCCGGCACCGTCCCCAGCACCCACAGATGGTTCCGGAGGTGGCCATGACTACATGAGGAGTCTAGTGGGTTTGTTAGACCGCCTAGTTACAGTGCAGACTCAGGTGCCAGCCAGCGCCACAGCTCGGGTGCCTGACACACAGCGCCGGTTGTGCAGAGTTTGTAACTCTCCTGACCATTCCACTCTTTCCCACTGCAGAGGGGAGAACAGGTGTCTAGCATGTTTGTCTCCTGGTCATTGGAAGAGGGATTGTCCTCAGCAGCACAACCAGCGGCAGACTCCGCCCGGTGACAGCACTGGTGGTCAGTCTCGTCCTTTAAACGACTAAACTCACACCTAGAGAGGGGTGGTGTGGGTGGTATGGATGAATCCCTCACTGATGTCTCTGATCTTGCTCACTTGTATGAAGACAAGTGTGCCAAAGCACCTAAGGGTTCTCGTACGATCATTCAAGCAACTCAAAAGATTCAAGCTTTCAGTGACCTGTTTTATGCTTCAGTCCTTGTCAACCAGAGTGTTCAGCTTAGAGGCATGTTGGATACTGGCTCTATGTCGTGCAGTATCAGTGAATATGCAGTGGAGAAGCTCCGCTCTGGGGGTGTTTTACCTGGGAAGCAGCAGCCTGAAGAAAATATTGTTTTGATTGGCTGTGGTGGTCTGGAGACGAGGCCTGATGGGTTTTATGATTTAGGCATGCAGCTTTATGGGGTCTCCTTTACTGTACCCACGTTGGTCGTGCCCGGTCAACATGATGACCTGATAGTTGGCACGAATGTCCTTAAACATGTTACCCACGTCCTGAAGGGTGGTAGTGAGTACTGGGATCTCGCATCGAGACCAGAGCCTCAGTCAAGTCCGGAAGTGGAGCAGTTTCTGTCCATGTTTACTAATGTGGAGCGCTGGAGGGGCGGTACGGTTCCCGAGAAAATTGGTACTGTGAAGCTCACCCAGGCCGTGACGCTCCTACCGAGACACGAGCACTTAGTCTGGGGCAGACTCCCCGCTAAGGTGCCTATGTCACCTGGGAGCACTGTAATCGTGGAGCCAACAGACTCCAAGGCTATGCCACGAGGCGTTCTTGTGGGTCGGCTCGTTACACCACTCTGGGGAGATAGGTGGGTGCCCATGACTGTTGTCAATCCGTCTGACAAACCTATCACACTGAAAAGGAATTGCAAGTTGGCTGATGTTTCAGTGTGTTTGGCGATTGAGGACTTAGATGCTTTTCAGGGACTGCAGGCAGTTTCGGAAAGGCGAGAGCCTGACGCCCCTGGTTGTGCCGGTCCTTCGGTCCCGCCGGCTAGGAGTTTGTCAGAGCTCGGGCTCGGTGACATTGACATCAGTTCTTGCCAGGTCAGTGGAGCCTGCAGGTCTCAGCTTGAGCAGTTGATAATTGAATATAGCGACATCTTTTCCAAGGACTCGTTAGACTGTGGTGAGGTCAAGGGATACACTCATCGCATCCGTCTTGTGGATGAGCGCCCCTTTCGATTGCCCTACAGGAGGGTCCCCCCGGCTCACTATCAGAAGCTGAGACAGGTTCTCACTGATATGGAGGAAAAGAGGATTATCAGGAAGTCCTTGAGTGAGTACGCTTCACCTCTTGTAATGGTCTGGAAAAAGGACGGGGGGGTTCGGATCTGCACTGATTTCAGATGGCTGAATGCGCGCACCTTGAAGGACGCTCACCCCCTGCCACACCAGTCTGATTGTCTTGCCGCGCTTGGGGGCAATTGCCTCTTTAGTACGATGGATCTCACCTCTGGCTTCTTTAACATCCCAATGTATGAGGATGACAAGAAGTACACGGCTTTCACAACCCCCCTCGGGTTGCATGAGTACAATCGCATGCCACAGGGTCTATGTAATAGCCCTGCAGCCTTTATGAGAATGATGACTGGAATCTTTGGGGACATGAACTTCACAAAACTGTTGTGTTACCTTGATGATCTCCTGGTCTTCGCGCCGTCAGAAGATGAGGCCCTGTCTAGGCTCCATACCGTGTTTCAGAGGTTGAGGGAGAACAACTTGAAACTGGCTCCCAAGAAGTGTCACCTTCTGCAGCAGGAGGTTAGGTTCTTGGGCCATGTGGTCGGTGGTGGGGGCGTGTCTGTTGATCCCTCCAAGGTGGAGGTTATCTCCAACATGACAGTACAAGATCTCATGGAAGTTGATGGGTGCACACCCTCTGTCCGTAGGATCAGGTCGTTTCTTGGGATGGTATTCTATTACCAGCATTTCCTCCCAAACTGCTCTGCTGTTGCGAAGCCATTGTTCGCCCTTACGGCTGGACAGAAGAGGAAGGGGAGGTCCCCTAAGGACAAGAAACCACCTGGCAGCTTTCGTAGGCTCACCCCTGCCGACTGGACATCGGTTTGTGGGGAAGCTTTCGACAGGCTGAAATCAATGCTACTGGAGTGTGTCGTGCTCGCCCACCCAGATTTTGAGGAGCCTTTTGTCCTCTCAGTTGATGCGTCGTTGGACGGACTTGGCGCTGTGCTGTCGCAGGTACCTCGAGGTGAGTCTAAGGCCAGGCCTGTCGCTTTTGCAAGCAAGACCCTCAGTGCTTCACAGCGTAAGTATCCAGCGTATAGACTGGAGTTCATGGCCTTGAAATGGAGCATATGCGAGAAATTCAGCCATTGGCTGAAGGGTCAGAGATTCACAGTTTGGACGGACAATAACCCGTTGACTTATCTGCTTACGAAGCCAAAGCTCGACGCATGTGAGATTCGCTGGGTGTCTAAACTTGCGGCTTTTGACTTTGACCTCAGACACCTGCCAGGGAAGAAGAATGTGGTGGCGGACGCTTTGAGTCGTGACCCGTTCGCTAAGCATGTTAGTCAGAGGTTATTGAGGGAGCCGTACCCGGCTCTTGTGCAGGAAGCGGGGGCAGTTGAGGGGGACTCTGTGCAAGATGTTTTTAGGTACAGTTGTCTGTCCCAGACGGTGAGTAGCTCACTACTCGGGATGGATTGTGGGACAGAGGAGATCAGAGCCCTCTGTCAGTCTAAATGTGATTGGATTGGTGCTGCTGAGTCCAGAGCGCTGGGTTTGGTTCAGAACATCCAACATCTGTCTGAGGGTCAAGATGTTTTACCGATGTTTTCAGTTGAGGAGCTCCGGTTGAGTCAGGAACGGGACACATGCATCTCTAGGGTGCTACCCTTTGTCGCTGTTCGAAAGCGACCATCTAGACGGGAGAGGCACGGCGCTGACCAGAGGGTTCTCAGACTGTTGAAACAGTGGGACAAGCTGGAGGTCCGTGATGGTGTCCTGTACCGTGTGACGAGGGACCAAGTGTCCAAGCAGAGGAGAACTCAGTACGTGTTGCCGCTGAGTCTGAAGGACAAGGCATTGTCTGGCATCCATGATCTGGCGGGTCATCAGGGCCAGGATCGCACTTTTTCTCTTGCCAGGCAACGTTTTTATTGGCCAGATATGGAGAGGGATGTCAGAGCATATGTCAAGTGTTGTCAAAGATGTGTGTATGGGAAGTCCCCGGAGCCTGCTGCTCGTGCGCCCCTTGAAAGTATCAAGAGCTCCGCGCCGATGCAGTTAGTATGTATGGATTTCTGGTCCGCTGAGGACAGCAATCAGCGGTCAGTGGACGTGTTGGTGGTGACTGACCATTTCACCAAGTTGGCGCACGCGTTCCCATGCGCTAATCAGACGGCGAAGCAAGTTGCCAGAAAGCTCTGGGACAACGTGTTTTGTGTGTACGGGTTCCCTGAGAGAATACACGCAGATCAAGGTGCCAATTTTGAGAGCAAATTGATTGCTGAGCTCCTCAGGTTGGCGGGAGTGGCCAAATCCCACACAACGGCCTATCACCCCATGGGTAACGGTGGGACAGAACGCTTTAACCGCACTCTGGGGAACATGCTCCGCTCTCTCCCGCTTCGGAAGAAGCAACAGTGGCCGCAGCAGGTCCAGACACTCACGTTTGCGTACAATGCCACTGTTCATGAGACTACGGGTTACGCGCCTTTCTTTTTGATGTTTGGCCGCGTCCCTAGACTACCAGTGGATGTCATGTTCAGGCAGGTCCTGAATGACCCTGGAGTTGTAGATTACGATTCCTATGCTGGCTCCCTGCTTTCGTGTCTGAAGAGTGCCATGGAGATCGCTCAGAAGCACTCCACTGTTGAGCAACAGCACCAAACCCGACAGTACAACAAGCGTGTCAAGGGTACACACCTGTCTGTGGGGGATCGGGTTCTGGTAGCAAATCAGGGAGAGCGGGGAAAACGGAAGTTGGCCGACAAATGGGAGGATGGAGTGTATACAGTTGTTGGTGTCAATCCCAGTATCCATGTCTATAGGATTCAGGATGTAGGGGGGCGCACAAGGGTAGTGCACAGGAACCGTTTGCTGGAGGTCAACTTCTTGCCATTTCCTGAGCTGGAGCAGGGGGAGGACGCCAGTGAGATTGGTCAGGCGTTTGATGACGGAGAGTCCGATGAGGGGGACTGTGATAGTAGTGACGGTATGGATCCTGTATCTGGAGTTTGGTCTGAGGGCGGTGTTGCACATGACCTGACCGACTCTGTGGAGGTAGAGGGGCCCGTGGTCTTGTCACTTACAGACTCTTTTGATTCTGTGTTGGCTGTGACAGATGGGATAGATCAGGTTAGCCCAGTGGCCAGTCCTGCAGGGGCCATTGCTCAATGTACACCTGACACACAGGCACAGCACATAGAGGTTTCTCACTCACCTGACATAGTTGTCATAGCTCACACCGATTCAGAGGCAGATGCTTCTCACTCACCTGACATAGTTGTCACAGCGCACACTGATTCAGGTGCAGGGGTTTCGCACTCACCTGACATGGGTGTTGCGGTTCCCACTGATTTACACCCTCACGTAGGGAATGATGGTCGGGTTAGGACACGTACAGGGAGAGTAGTGAGATCAGTGAACAGGTTGATAGAATCTATGGTTCAGATGCCATTTCTGAGAGGGGTGACTGGTTGAGTTGAGGTGGAGGTTAGGGTTGCGTTTTCCTTAATGCCAAGCAAGCAGTGCAAAAATGCTTCCGCATTCGTCACCGCACGCCAGTGCGGTAAAGCGCCCTTCTTTTCAGGCCCCGCTTAGACAAATGCTACCGTGCGTGCACCGGCGGCGGCGTGCTCGCTCAGGTGCGTGCGTGCGCCGGCGTGCTCGCGCGAGGTGCCCGCGCATGCGCATGAGATCCCGCCTTGGTTCGACACGAGCGGAGCTCAATATATATAAGTCACCGCCCCTTATTCAGTATCTAGAAATAGCTCAATTGGCAAGGCCACATGGCTGTGGATCCTATGGCTCGTTTGCTGGCGAGTTCGAATCCCATCGAAAATATTTTTTAACGTGATTTTTTTTTAACGTGTATTCTTTCGCCGGTTAAGGTTAGGCATGGTTAAGGTTAAGGTTAAGGTTAGGCATTGTTTCGGAGTTGGTTAAGGTTAGAACGGTTAAGTTTAGGCGCTGTTAAGGAGCTGGTTAAGGTTAGAGTTTGTCAAAGAGAATGGCAATATAATTTCTATGGTTAAGGTTAGGCATGGTTAAGGTTAAGGTTAAGGTTAGGCATTGTTTCGGAGTTGGTTAAGGTTAGAACGGTTAAGTTTAGGCGCTGTTAAGGAGCTGGTTAAGGTTAGAGTTTGTCAAAGAGAATGGCAATAGACAGCCTATTTCCGCGCGACCTGGGCGCTGGGCGGCGGAAAATGAAAGGCGCATTACTGCACGCCACTACGGTACATTTTTGCACTGCTTGCTTGGCATAAAGCTACACGCGTTAGGGTTCACCAAAGCCATTTTTTTTTTTTTTTTTTGTATTGCTGGGTTGAGTAGGTGTCTATCAGACAGCTTTGAGGGCCATGAGTTGTGTGGCGTATCAGGCGTCATATTGATCTAGGGGAATTTTGAGATCTGATCAATTTTTTTATTCTCTGAACCTCTTTTGGGGGTGACTTTTGAGTCGAATGGGGGACTAGGTCCTTTTTCTCTGGTGCCAGGTCTAGGTTAGTGGTAGACTACCTGTATTTTTTTTTCTCTTTGTATGCCCCCCTTGCTCTGCTGACACAGGATGTTGGTGAAATTTCAGGAGGGGTGAATGTAACCAGGTCAATTGGACATTGTTTATTATTATTGGGGTTTGAAATGTCACCAAATCCTGTTTATAAATGTCTCCAAGGGTTACTATTGTTTATTATTTTATTAAGGATTGAGATGTTATTAAATCCTGTTTACAAATGTTTAATGTTTACAATTGTTTATTATTTCTTTATACCAAAGGCACTTTTATTTGAATGTAACTTGGGAAGTTCACGTTCGAGAGTGTAGCACTTCCGGGTCAGATATTCGCGCGTGTCAGGCGCAACCTTCCGGTTTGAGTTCAGTTTACGACACAAACTCAACGTGGAGGTACGTGTATCACTGTGGCGCGCCGCACTATTGTGTTTCATACTGTTGTATATATTTTGTATAAGAATTGAATGTCGATAATAATTACTTGCTAGTTGTGACGAACGGTGTGGTTATATGGTATGCACAGTTGAAGGTCTTGGCAATGTAGTTAACTAGTGTTCTCTGTCCACAGACGTATTGAGAGCACACATGTGTTGACGCTGCTTCCTTTTTGTGTATTCTATTCGCCATTCGTTTTACACAGGTATGTGCCTTGATATGTTTATTGTGCCTTAAATATGTGTTTATTGTGCAATATATTGTTTATGGAAAGTTTACGACACGAACTCAACGTGGAGACGTATTGAGAGCACACATGTGTTGACGCTGCTTCCTTTTTGTGTATTCTATTCGCCATTCGTTTTACACAGGTGGCCTCCATTGAAGACCATCAAATAAATGATTGAACAGTGTCCATGTGTGCCGACTCATCCCTAAGCCTCTCACACAAAGAACACAACGCAGGAGCCACGTGTGTTAGGCAGGCCTACACACAGAGAACATCCGTTACAATCACATGCTTCCTCCAACACATGTGTAGCCAGCCCACCGCTTCTTTTCACCTGGCAGCGCGGACTCTCACTGGGAGAGTGTAACGTGTAGAAGGATCACACTACCTCCCTCCAGATCCTTCCCTCGCTGTGCAGGCGCCCCGAGCGAACTGTAGGAGTCGCTGTTTACAACGACCCGGACCCACCCACCGGCTTCCCTCCCGCTGACTCTGCCAATCGAGCCAGTATGATGGCCGGCCAAGCCGGAAGCAACGCTGACAGCTGGATTCGATACCAGTGTCTCTTGCGTTGGTGACGAGCGCCTTGTCCGCTGCGCCACCCCCATATCCCTATATCGCCTATATCCCATTATATTTTATTCCACCTCTTTATTTAATTTTTTATTTTTTCATAATTATATTATATTGTGCTTCTATCTTAATTTAGTTCACATTTCATTTTATTTTATTCCTGTGAGGATTGGTCCGATTCCGCACGCTTCAAGGTACCAATTACCCTTGCGCACCTGAAGTGAGTTCTAATCAGCTCGGTGGAGCCCTTTATATACTCTGGTGTTCCTAACGTTCGGTGTCGGGTCGTTTTGGATTACAACTGGCTGCTGCTTGTTTCCTCCCGTGTTGTACCTCGTCTGTTTTTCTCCAGGACGTCTATGGAAGTCGCCGCTGTTGCTTTTCTCTGCCATCCGTTGGATCTCTGCCTCATAGACCGCTTTGCGCAATTGCGCCTTGGTGAGTTTTGGAACGTACTTTTTTTGGATACTCTGTTTTTCTCGCATTTTCCTGGACTCTGGACCTTTCTGTTTTTTGTGTGTTTGGGTAACACTGAAGAGGAGCCGCTTGTTGTTGTTACTGACTCAGCTAAACAATTCTGGACTGCATTGTATTCCGTTCGCTCGTCTTGTTGACATTATCTCTCTCTCTGTTTTCCCGAGTGGATCGTCAAGTAGCTGCAGAGCCGCAGAGTCAGAGGCGCAACGCCACAGTGCCGTCTCTGCTCTGAAGACGAGCTGCAGAGCCGCAGACAACTCTGCCAAGAACATTTTCTCCCCTTGTGCTTTTTGTTGTTTTCGCTCATTTCTGTTTTGTAAATAAATACGCCCTGGTTTTTGGCTAACTCTGAACTACCTGTCTGTGCCGTGCTGTTGGGGTTGTTTACAAACCATAACAATTCCACCTTTTTATTTCATTATCTGTCCGTTATTGTCTGTCCGTTAATGTCCGTTAATCAGCAACGACCAAATCAAATTCCTTATATGTGAAAACTACTTGGCAATAAAGACCTGATTCTGGTTCTGATTCTGGTTCTGATTCTGATTCTGATTCTGACAACAGCCCGGACTGGTTGGAATTGGTCCAATTGTATCGCATTGGTTGTATTGTCCCGCCATAGACTGAGTTTCTTCCCCTCAGCAGCTCGCCTGGTAAACGAGTCAGGTGTCCCCCTGCTCCCCCCCATCCATGTATCCATGTCCCCAACCACTGCACTTTTTACAGTCTTATTGTTGTCTCACTGTTCTGTCCTGTCTTGCACCTTACTTCAAATTATTTATTTACTGTTGTATTGTTCTTAATTGTGAAGAAAGCATGCACTGTAAACGTCGAATCACGTTCCATTTGTACTGCAATATGGTGAATAAAGTAATCTGAATCTGAATGTAGAACGGGCATTTTTGTGATATTTTTAACATTATAAAAATGACACATTAAAGCACCATTATTAAGAATGTGTGATGATGGAGATTAGATGAGAAACTGAATTTTTTTATAAAGTAACACTGTGACAATTGTATTACAAGATAAAGCCAACAAAGAAGATGTCATATCACATTGTAATTATACTGGAAAACTAAAATACTGTGAATACTGTCAAAGCTATAAGATAAACATTGTGATATGATATTACCTCAATTTGTGCATCCCTAACGCCAAAAGGGGTAGTATTACGGTATTCAAATGACAGGGTAGTTATTGTGTACTAACATAGTGATAACTTAACAATGACAAGTAATCACACACACACACACACACACACACACACACACACACACACACACACACACACACACACACACACACACACACACACACACACACACACACACACACACACACTAAAATACACTTGTATAGAAGACATGCAAACACACACACGCACACACACACACACAACAAACACACACGTACAGACAAACACACACACACAAACACAAACACACACATACAGACACACACACACACACACACACAAACACACACGTACAGACACACACACACACAAACACACAAACACGTACAGACACACACACACACACAAACACACACGTACACACACACACACACACACACACACACACACACACACACACACACACACACACACACACACACACACACACACTTCTGCTGCGTTTATCCTAAGCTTCCTCAGCACTATTGCACTCTGTGTTGCGTTTCAGAGCGGAAGGCTGATGCTGCTGAACTCGGCGTCTCTCAGCGGATGCTGCTGACGGGACCCGTCGGGGACATCGCTCCTCTCCTGCAATGTCTTCTCTACAGGGAAGCCACACGGTTTGTCCCGTTTGACACACCACCACCACCACCACCCGACCCCCAGAGAGCGAGAGAGAGAGGGATAGAGAGAGGAGAGAGAGGGAGAGAGAGAGGTTCTGAACTGGGATTTACCCAGCCTCCCCAGGGTCCCAGAGAGACCAGTCACACACCATTAGAGGCGCGATGAACTCACACACTGACACAATCTCTCCCTATAGGGAGGTGTAGTCTGACGTCACTTTAGTTTCCCGTGCGGTCCACCCATATAGGGATTTATCATTGGGTGAATGTGTTATCGGCTATTGTAATAATTCTGCCTCATGAACATTGGCAAGCTTTCCATTTTTTTTTTACCAAAATGAGTTCCCTTCTATCACTAACATTATTGTTTAAGCATTTTTGGTTGAAATAAAATGAGTTATATTATAAGGTTGTTTAATTTGTCCTTAAAAAAGAACTACACTTACCAGTAGAACGTCGTTCAGTGCTGTCGCCTAATACACGTCACGGCCATTGAAGTGCTGATACCGAGCTAACTAGTCATCAGTGAAATCTAAAATACCTAACGCAACATTATCTGATCTGATTTTTTTTTTTGCAGCCTGGGGTTAATGTAAATAGTTCATGTAACTGTAAATAGCGTATTTTTGTACATAGCATTGCTAACACGTTGCATCAAGCTAACATTAACGTTAACTTTACCCATAGCTAATGTTACCTAGCTAAACGTACTAGACGTTAGCAATGTCTACTGTCGACAAAGTGAAGTGTTGTTCCTCAGTGAACGAAAAAGTAAACATTGTTATTTTGCTACTTTTCCGATTAATTGCGAATTGTTTCATGTTGAGCTATAGATTGTGGATGAATACACACAGAAAGGTACACCATGCCAATGTGCATGCTTTATTTGTTTTAAACGAGACGATTTAGAAATGTGTCCATTGGAAATACATTGCAATTTCAAGTGAGGTAGACCGCGCGGGAAACAACAATGACGTAACCACTACACCTCCTATAGTCTTTTAAAGTCCTGAGGCGATGTCAGTAACGGGAAACTGCATCGACCAGGGAGCAGAGAGATGGTACTGTATTCCACATCCCACAAGTCTTCATTCTTTCCATTTTCCAGCTGCAATCATATGAATTCACTACCCTATAGCATGATCATGATCATCATCTTCTTCATCATCATCATCATCATCAAGCATTCATCGGTGAAAGGAAGAAACACGTGGCTTACCTTTTTTCTACCACAGTCCTGGTTCCTGTCATTGTAGTCATTGGATGAGAACGAGGTCGCACCTGGGATAGACTCTCTCTCTCTCCACCTCTATTTGTGTTTTCGTGCTGCTTAAGGTATAGACCTTCCCATCTCTCTCCCTCTATTCGCCCGCACCTCTCTCTCCCTGTCCTCCCACTGCTTCTCTGTCCATGCTCGCCCGTGCCTCCCTCCCTGTCTCGCTCGCTCTCTCCCCTCCCTTTCTCTCTGTCTCTACCCCTCCCTCCCCTTCTCTCTCTCTCCCTCCCTTTCTCTCTGTCTCTACCCCTCCCTCCCCTTCTCTCTCTCTCCCTCCCTTTCTCTCCATCTCTACCCCTCCCTCCCCTACTCTCTCTCTCTCCCTCCCCTTCTCTCTCTCTCTCCCTCCCTTTCTCTCTGTCTCTCCCCCTCCCTCTCTGTCCCTCCCTCTCTCTCTCTCTCTCTCTCTCTCTCTCTCTCTCTCTCTCTCTCTCTCTCTCTCTCTCTCTCTCTCTCTCTCTCTCTCTCACTCTCTCTCCCTCCATCCCTCTCTGTCTATTATCTCTATCCATCTCGATTTGGGACTCGGGGGTTGCTGGTGCTACCCCCCCCCCCCCCCCCCCAACTTAGCATTTGTAGTGAGAGAGAAAATCAGTTTCTCCTCGGTC
Organism: Notolepis coatsorum; assembly: GCF_963971535.1. Classification (NCBI taxonomy): domain Eukaryota; kingdom Metazoa; phylum Chordata; class Actinopteri; order Aulopiformes; family Paralepididae; genus Notolepis; species Notolepis coatsorum. The sequence goes on from NC_140168.1 coordinate 94,355,567, forward strand.
TCGACTCGAGACACTTCCAGGCTCGGTCGTTTCAATCTTGTTTAGAAGCGCGTGCCTGAGTGACAGCCCCTGATAAAGTGGGCTTAAAGCATACTGTCAATCCACCGTCCACTCACAGCAGCTGGCTGGTAGGGCTGACCCCTATTAATCGATTAGTCGACTAATCGGTCGAAAGGGGCCGTAGTTGACTGGCCAACCTCTTAGTCGAATATAATTAAAAAAAAAAAAAAAAAAAATTATCATTCTTTCCAAAAGAAAATACGCCTAGAAGCGTGGCTAACGCTAATGGCACGCATACCAGAGGCTAACTGCCTATGAAAACAGGCACAGAGGCACTGAAAGAGGATTTCACCCATCTAATGAACACACTAGACTAGACAAATATCAAGATGTATCCATCAGTGGACCAATTGCATGCTTTTGCAGAGGACAAGAAGCCTTGAGTCGACTCCTTCAGACATTAAGCACCCCCCACAGCCCAGATGAAAAAAAAAAAGAAAAAAAAATTATACTTTTTTTTTTTTTTTTTTTTTTTTTAAGTCGACCAATAGTCGACTAACAGCAAATCCTTAGTCGGGGACAGCCCTACTGGCTGGTAAGATTCTGAAATGCAATACTACCTATACTCCTCAAAAATATACAAGCAAAAAAAAATTTAAATGAAAAAAAAATATATATATATATGTATTTGTATATACCGTATATATACCCTACCAATTCCATGTGAAAACTACTTGGCAATAAAGACCTTTCTGATTCTGAATGGACGGCCCGAGACCTCACTATGAATGAATGAATGAATGAATGAATGCATGAATGAATGAATGAATGTATGCATGAATGAATGAATAAAAACTTTATTTAACAGATTGCAGAATGGGTACAATACAGACAGTACGGCTCAATACACACAATTGTTAAGGGAATGCAGACCAGAGAAAGACGTTTGTCTTGTTTACATCATGCAGTCTCATGCATACATTTATCACGGGTTTACCAAATTATCGCATTATATCTCGTCTCTATCTCTCAAATTATAATCTACTTCAAATATGTTGAAAGAGAAAACAGCATTTAATTTCCTTGTGTGACCTTATAAATGTAGAACTACAGCTGCTCCGCGACGTGAGCCAAATGTACACAGTTTCCCACAATGCATCAGAAACGTCAGAGTCCTGCGACGCAACAACGTGGGTTTCGTTTGTCTTCCTTGGTTGGGAGCTGAATATATGATTCGTGTTTTTACTGCTCTATATAACTTCAGCAGATTGAATTAGCGCTATTTCAGAATCGATACACACTGTGCTGTTATTGTTATATTCAAATAAGTCAAAACAACACCCAGCGTGGTTCATTTATCTCGCAGCGCACTCGGATTCCCTTGAAAATGGAAAACAGTACCGTCACATTTTTAACGAAGGCTTCGGTGTTGTATCGAGAATCTTGCCCGGAGCTATCACGGTTCCTACTGTAAGTTATTCAATTTAATAATATGCTTCAATTGTGTACTGCTCTTGTTTATTTTATTTTTTACAACAGCGTGTTGCCCACTTCTACGCTGGCTAGTTATTTGTTGTTGTAATGACACTGTTCTGCCGCTAGGTGGAGGAGCTTGATCAATGATTGCAGTTGGTCTGTCTCCTGGCTAATGTACCAAGAATAGCATTCGTTGTCGTTCTAGCCCATTCCTAACTCTATGTAATGTTTTTATTGCTGAAGCAGTCTAACTTTTATTTTCAACATGATTCTGGTCATTGTTTCGCCAGACTGCATACAGTAGAGAGAGAGACAGGATGGGAGTAGGGTTGTAGCCTAGTGACAATGCCCCCAAAATGTTGAGATACTCCTACCGGAGGTAGAACAAAACACAAGCATGTTTTCCCTCATCTCTAAGGTCTCCCATATATGAAATGGATTCTTGTATACAAATATTTTACTGCAAAACTTGTTAAATTGATAAGATATTGTTATACACCCCCAAAGGAAAAAATAACCAAAATATAGCCTGGCCGTATGGGAGTTGAGACATATAAACTCATGTAGATTAATAATACAAGCGCCAAGAGCTTTCAAATTTGACATGCTAGCAGTCATACAGTTGCTTAACCTAATAGAAAAACGATCGGTACTCGGTATCGGCCGATACCCACAGCCCAGGTATCGGTATCGTGACTGAAAAAGTCAGATTGGTGCATCCGTAGTCATTGGTCAAGTTCAAGTTCTCTTATTTGTCAAATACACAACAATACAGGGAGCATTGCATGTAATTTTGAAATTATGTTTGAAATTCTGCTCATGTCTGACGCCTGGCCACATGCAGCTGGCTGGCAGTCTCTCTGCTCATGTCTGGCCACATGCAGCAGGCTGGCAGTCTCTCTGCTCATGTCTGGCCACATGCAGCAGGCTGGCTGTCTCTCTGCTCATGTCTGGCCACATGCAGCAGGCTGGCAGTCTCTCTGCTCATGTCTGGCCACATGCAGCTGGCTGGCAGTCTCTCTGCTCATGTCTGGTCTCGTGCAGCAGGCTGGCAGTCTCTCTGCTCATGTCTGGTCTCGTGCAGCAGGCTGGCAGTCTCTCTGCTCATGTCTGGTCTCGTGCAGCAGGCTGGCAGTCTCTCTGCTCATGTCTGGTCTCATGCAGCTGGCTGGCAGTCTCTCTGCTCATGTCTGGTCTCGTGCAGCAGGCTGGCAGTCTCTCTGCTCATGTCTGGTCTCGTGCAGCAGACTGGCAGTCTCTCTGCTCATGTCTGGTCTCGTGCAGCAGACTGGCAGTCTCTCTGCTCATGTCTGGTCTCGTGCAGCTGGCTGGCAGTCTCTCTGCTCATGTCTGGTCTCATGCAGCTGGCTGGCAGTCTCTCTGCTCATGTCTGGTCTCGTGCAGCTGGCTGGCAGTCTCTCTGCTCATGTCTGGTCTCATGCAGCTGGCTGGCAGTCTCTCTGCTCATGTCTGGTCTCATGCAGCAGGCTGGCAGTCTCTCTGCTCATGTCTGGTCTCGTGCAGCAGACTGGCAGTCTCTCTGCTCATGTCTGGTCTCATGCAGCTGGCTGGCAGTCTCTCTGCTCATGTCTGGTCTCATGCAGCAGGCTGGCAGTCTCTCTGCTCATGTCTGGTCTCGTGCAGCAGACTGGCAGTCTCTCTGCTCATGTCTGGTCTCATGCAGCAGGCTGGCAGTCTCTCTGCTCATGTCTGGTCTCGTGCAGCAGACTGGCAGTCTCTCTGCTCATGTCTGGTTTCGTGCAGCAGACTGGCAGTCTCTCTGCTCATGTCTGGTCTCATGCAGCAGGCTGGCAGTCTCTCTGCTCATGTCTGGTCTCATGCAGCTGGCTGGCAGTCTCTCTGCTCATGTCTGGTCTCGTGCAGCTGGCTGGCAGTCTCTCTGCTCATGTCTGGTCTCGTGCAGCTGGCTGGCAGTCTCTCTGCTCATGTCTGGTCTCGTGCAGCTGGCTGGCAGTCTCTCTGCTCATGTCTGGTCTCGTGCAGCAGACTGGCAGTCTCTCTGCTCATGTCTGGTCTCGTGCAGCTGGCTGGCAGTCTCTCTGCTCATGTCTGGTCTCGTGCAGCAGACTGGCAGTCTCTCTGCTCATGTCTGGTCTCGTGCAGCTGGCTGGCAGTCTCTCTGCTCATGTCTGGTCTCGTGCAGCTGGCTGGCAGTCTCTCTGCTCATGTCTGGCCTCGTGCAGCTGGCTGGCAGTCTCTCTGCTCATGTCTGGTCTCGTGCAGCTGGCTGGCAGTCTCTCTGCTCATGTCTGGTCTCGTGCAGCTGTAACACCTGTTCTGTGAATGAATGAGAATTTTATTTCTGTGTCATGTCCGGCGACGACCCATCCATTACGGAATTATAAAACAACAATTGAACATAACGATCACTTCCCAAGGTTTCTAAGCTACGCCATGCACACCATCAGAGGCCAAAATACATCACATAATATGTTCTTTTCGTACGTTTATCCCAAGCTTTCTCTAAATACCTGTTCATACTTCACTGACTCATACTCTTTGCACATAACTGCCCAATTGCACAGCCCTGGCCTATTCCTATTCCTATTTTGTCTTTATTGTACTATATTATATTGTGCTATATTTAATTTAGTTTATATCCCATTTTATATTATTTGACCTCTTTATTTACAGTACAGCCCTGGCCTATATTTTTATTTTATTTCATAATTATTATATTCTATTGTGCTCAACTTAGTTCATATTTCATTTTACTCCACCTCTTTATTGTATTATCTGTCCGTTAATGTCTGTCTGCTAATGTCGCACCGAAAATGACCAAAGCAAATTCCTTGTATGTGAAAACTACTTGGCAATAACCTTTCTGATTCTGATTCTAAATATTCAGCAAGTGCGAATTATACCCTGTGATCAAAAATCCATTTGAATCTATCTGCATCACTAAACCACATTAACTCCAGGTTTTTACACCTGTCGAATAACTTTTGACGCAACTCATAGCGTGTGTAATTAACCTTCCGGGAGGGTCTGTGTTTTCGTTGCTGCTCGACAGTAACAACAGTAATTAATGTTGTGAACTCGTCGCGTCGCTTGACTCGCTTCATCACTTCACCGTTTCCTCGCTTCACCGGAGCTCTTGTTGCTCCAAATAGTCGTCGGCTAATTCATTCCATTTCCTTTTGATACAAGAAGTTTCACACGGCGGGGATTACATTCATCCTGGGTTGGCTGACGGCCCGATGTCATTAAGGTGTGTGTGTGCGCGCGTGTGTGTGTGTCTGTCTGTGTGTCTGTGTGTGTGTGTGTGTGTACGTTTAACCTATGTCTGCTTACAATTTGTGTGTTGTGTGTAGACATTAAGGCTGAGCCCGAACGTTCGAACGTTCGTTACGCTGACATTCGGACTTTAATTAATGGGTTCGAACGTTCGGTGAAAAAAAAATAAAGGAGGCGCACGACGTTGAGGCGATGTGAAGCGGCGCGTCCCCCGCAGCGCTCGGCTCAACCAGTATGGTCTGCCGGGCTGTAGCTGGATACTATTCTCTCAACCAGAGCTCTCAACCAATGCAATAGAACAATTTTGATTGACAGGCGATTCTGCCAATTACGTCACACCGCTTGCACCCGCCTCTGCTGTTACCACCAATCGGCAAGCGTTTATTAGTTTTTTACTTCCGGCAATGCACAACATTACTTGCGAGAAGCACAACAGACTTACCGTAGCTAATACGTTAGCTCCCCGCCGAGGAAGTAAAAGTCGTAACAAGGTTTCCGTAGGTGAACCTGCGGAAGGATCATTAATGAATACCAGCCTTTTTCGGCCACGGAGCACGAGCTTCATGGCGGGAGGTGGTTGCGTTGGAAACAACTCTGGCCGAGGGCGGACGGGCGGCAGGCGGGGGCCCCTCCACCGGTGTCTCTCTGTCTCTCAGCCGTCCCCCGTTCCGAGGTAGACGGTGGACGGGTCTGTTGAGGAGCCGAGGCGCGCGCCTCTCTCCCCTTCTCGTCGACCAAGAGTGAATACCTGTTATTGAACGTGTAACACTAACTATATAACGTTAATGCCACAAAACGAATGCCTTTGTTTATCTAGCCCCTTACGTGACTGCGGTGTGCAAGGGCTATTGTTTATCGTAGTAACTTTGATGCAGTAGCTTGTTTATTTTCTTCTGAGTGCTTTGTTTAATTACATGTTTACATGAACAGCCACCACTGTAAACAACATGTTTTTCACCAATAGACTATGCAATGCCGCCCTCCGTAGGATCTATAATAATACAAAAAAAAAAAAAATTATTATAATTTGTTTTTTAATTAATAATTTTTTTTTAAACGAACGTTCGAACGTTCGTTCGATAAACCCTGGCGAACGTTCAAACCCTAAAAACAGGGTTCAGGGACAGCCTTAGTAGACATGTTTAAATTAGCATCCATTGTGTCTAATGTGTGTGCAACAGTGCAGTGTGTGTGTGGGGACTCATGCTGCACATATTTAACTGTCTCATCAGCCAGAGCCCCAAATCCTCAGCCTTGTCTTTACGCTCAACCTGAGCCGGGACATTTGCGGCGAGGATTATGGACGGAAAAAGGAAAATCCAGGTTTTATTATCCGGGGTCATCTTACGGATTCGTGTTAAACCCGCTGCTACTTTTACACATGAAGCTGTTCCCCAGGCGCTCTGGCATCAGCGTGCCGCGATTATGAAGTGTATTATAGTTACATCTGACGGAAATAACAGCTGTGTCCAGTCTGTGAGGGTTGTGTCATGAGAGACTCCCAGGGCTGTCGCTGTTCTCCATTAAAGAGTCATAGGAATGTCCCCCATTAAAGAGTCATAGGAATAATGTCCTCCATTAAAGAGTCCTAGGAATGTCCTCCATTAAAGAGTCCTAGGAATTAGGGATGCCCCGATCACGTTTTTTGCCACCGATACCGATCACCGATCGTCGTGAGCCATATCGGCCGATACCGATCCGATACCGATCGTTTTTGATTAAAGGGGAACTATCCTATAAATGGCCTTTTTGAGTGTTTAGCATTGTTTCCTAGCTATGTGAACTTATATTAATATGATCTATGTCTCAAAATTCTCATATTGGCGCATTCTTCCAATTCTCCTCTCACAATATTCACCCTCACTGAACTGAGTCATTTGAAAATGTGATGATTTGTGATGTCAGAAAGACACTGCTGCATGTTAATGGAGAGGTGCAGGATGAGCTGCACACAGTGACTGGACCTGGACCTGGAGCCCAGGCTCCAAACGGCTCGAGATCTTGAGGTAGAAAAATGCTGTTTTTGAGGACTTGATTAGAAATACAAAACAATGAATAAAAAAAATATATATATTACAGAGGTGTTCCATAGACTCACAGGAATTGTGTAAAAGTGCCCAAATAGTGAAAGAAATAGTAAAATAGTTCCCCTTTAAAAGAAATTAAAATCTATTTTATATAATTTTTTTTTTTTATAAAATATATATATTATATAATTAGACTTGTACTTGTATTATCTGCGAGACATCGCCACCACGCAACAAGCTCCACTGTCTGTGTGTACTCTAGTAGCCTCCAGCTACGGCCAGGATTCTCCGGAGCTGCACCTGGACCCTATACTCGAGTAGCCTCGAGCTACGGCAAGGATTCTCCGGCGCTGCAGCTGGACCCTAGTATTGGTATAACGTTAAATCACATTCACAAGCCCTCAGCTCGAATACGCATCGAATCAGTGTTATAAGACATTGATATCAGGAGCTATCTGTAGCTACTGCTAGCCGGATATATAACGTTAATGAATTATTTAGTTCAATGGGACATTTAGTTTTGACCAGTGAACTAGCTTGCGCTAACGTGAGATAACAGCTAACAGCTAACAGGTATCATACACTCTACTAGACTTTCTGGAGCGTTTGTTTATGTCAGGAGCTATCGGTAGCTGGCCGGCTAGATTATTTTCATATAATTCGATATCGATAATTATCGTCGATATAATGTCTGTCAAGTTTAATGAACTTCTTATGCTGCTGCGAATGTCTCGAGTCGAGTTGATGTCGTCATCAGTCCGCGCACGTTAGCAGTTAGCCGACAAGCGGAGTATCTCATGAGACAATGTAATAAATATGACACTAAAATACTCTCTTCCGCCACAATATATTGAAACGACGTCCACTGTATACCCCACACTACTATAAACGTGGCCTCAGAATTCACGCCACACACATACTCGGCACGTAAATATATAAAACATCGCTGTGCAAGCTAGTTATCCTAGCCAGCCTGTTGTTTCTAAGCGGTGTATTCCATGACAATGTGCTAAATATGACACTAAAATACTCTCTTCCGCCACAATATATTGAAACGACGTCCACTGTATACCCCACACTACTATAAACGTGGCCTCAGAATTCACGCCACACACATACTCGGCACGTAAATATATAAAACATCGCCGTGCAAGCTAATTAGCCTAGCAAGCCTTGTTGTTGAGTGAGTCCTACCTCTGGGTCTCCTTCCGGGTCTCCTTCGCTCTCGGCCATCTCCTTCACTGATTGGTTGTTAGTGCGTGCTCATATCCAAGCTTGGAAAATCGATATATCGAAACTTTGCGACCACGTTTCATGTTTATTTCGAGGAAATAATTTATCGCGATAGTTATCGTTATCGTTTTATCGCCCAGCCCTAATTCATACTAAAATACGGTCTAAAGTATAAGTATGTTTTTATTGTTTTCTGCAGCTTTCTGCAGAACGTGATTTATAGCCCTAAATGCATTATATTGATGATTGTATACAGTTTGATAGCGATCGGCGCAAGATAAAACATTTCAAATGGACGTGCTTCTAGAAGTTACTACTTATCATCTGATGTTGACCGGATGGGGGGGGGGGTCGTTTATAATTTCGTGGCCAACGTTAGATGATTCATCTAGTGTGGGTGATATGATCATTAGAGCAGTTTGTATCGAACACGTTAAAAAAAAACGCTGAAACTCACCGTAGCTTCCTCGTAGCGTTGGGCGATGAGCGTGGAGCAAAAATATTCCTATTATGGGATGTTGAAATATGCGATCCATCTCCAGGTTGTATAATAGTATATACGTCCAAATCATGTTGTTTATCGAGTTATTGGTACTGGATTGCTATCCATTGTGTCTAGCTCGAGTCCCGGGACTATTAGCGAGTGATCGGACCGAATTGGAATGAGCACCAGCTTCCGTTTCCGGTTTCCGGTTTGGGCGATCCGCCGATTGGCCACCAGATGGCGCTCTTGAACCGTTGGAGAGTTGAGAGGGGATCAACAGTAGATCTCAAGTCTCCGGGGGAGAAATATGCTACGATTGCGATCACAGATTTTTGAAATATTGATCTCAATGACGTGTTACGGCGTCATTGGCAGAATTTGCATGGCGGGGAATGACTAGTTTAGGCGTCCTTGGCAGAGAAAGTGTTAAAGAATGCTCTTTTTGTTTTTATATTATTGACCAATTCAATAGTTCATTCCTAATAAACAAAATCTGTTAGATAACAAAGTGTGTCAGTTATCTGCAGGAAATAGCCTAACTCATTCTATATAGGCAACCCAATACTAGGGGTGCACCGATATATCGGTCGGGTATCGGTATCGGCCGATAAGTGCCTTGTTGACTGCTATCGGCCTATCGGCAGATAAGCTCAAATGTGCCGATAGCAGTCGCCGATAACTAACCATCCATTTGTGTAGCGTCAAAGGGCAAAAAAAAAAAAAGTTCACTCGCGACCCACCTGCACAACGCCCGCCGTCCCCCCCACACACACACAAGCTACTGCATCAAAGTTACTATTATGATTAACAAGGCATTCGTTTTGTGGCATTAACGTTATATAGTTAGTGTTACACGGACAATAACATCAGCATATTATTATTACCCATAGCAGCAAGGCATTACTCCGAGTCCGTTCATAGCCGGGAGGCAGAAGACTAACGTTACTGGTGAAAATGTGATTTACGTTGGAATACTCCTTTGCCAACTTGCTGTACTTTGCTTGCAGGTCTGCAGCCATTATTACTGGATTAAGAATAGCCCCAACTTTAGCCAACGTAACGTTATGGCTAAACCTTTAACATTAGTTAACCCTAGCTTTCGGTTAGCTGTTCAATGCTAATAACACAACCAAGCGAATCCATCAGAGCTCCCCATCAACACCGCTCTGTCGGGAGGATGGCATTTAAGAAAGTATCTGCTGTTAAAATGACACAAACATTCGTTTTGTGGCATTAACGTTATTATAGTTAGTTACACGTTCAATTACATCAGCATAGTATTTACCCGAAGATAGCAAGCAAGCCGTGCATAGCTCGGTTACATTCCGTTGCTCATTCCGTACCCAACTACACATTCTGCAATCTGTTAATAAAGTTTTCAACCAGACAAATGTATAGAAAGGCTTTGTTTTATTATAACATTTGTTGCAGTAAAATCATTGTGTCTCGTTTGGCCATCCTGTGGAGCGCGCTGGTCGGCGGGCACTGCCGGGCAGCTAACGTATTAGCTTGTTGTGGTTCTGAGTTTGACTCGCATTCTCGCAAGCAGATCAATGGCGGCATGCCCCGAAGTAGAAAAATGAATAAACGCTTGGTGGTAAGCAGGAGGTGGGTGCTAGCGGTGTGGCGTAATTGGCCGAATCGACTGTCAATCAAAATGGTTCCATTGCATTGGTTGAAAGCTCTGGTTGAGAGAATAGTATCCCGCTGCAGGCCGCCAGAATGGTTCCATTGCATTGGTTGAAAGCTCTGGTTGAGAAAATAGTATCCCTCTGCAGGCCGCCAGACGATACTGGGAGATTGATCAGTGATACCATAAACATATTTCTTGATGTTTCCTTTTTTAAGTAAGTAAAGAGGCCTACAAATACAAACACACATACAAATATACAGTAGTTTCATTAAAAAAAAAAAAAAAATTAAAAAAAAAATTAAAAAAAATTTAAAATACTTATTTTTTGCCACAATTATCGGTATCGGTATCGGCCGATTGTGTTAGTTGAACAATCGGTATCGGTATCGGTGGCCAATTTTCATATCGGTGCACCCCTACCCAATACTATAGTAAATTAATGTTAGAAGAAGGGACACAAATATGCGTTGTCTGCTTGTGTCCGTCTTTTTGTTGGTGTCTGCCTTTTTCTGTGTGTCTGTTGATTTGAGATGTATTCCCAGCTGTTTGAGGATAGAACCCACGAAACAGAATCCAGAAGCTCTGTGGGGCCCTGCGACAAATATGAGCCTAATATTACTTGCTAATATTACTCATACCTATATTACCTAGAGCAGGGGTTCTCAAACTTTTTTATACCATGATCCCATTTTATTTAGGATTCTTTTTGGCAATACACATTTATAAAATGAGGCATATTTAGCCAAAATATGTTGCCAGAACATTAAAAAAAAAATGTAAAAAAAAAAGAAATAATAATAATTGACTTGCCAATGCTTGAGGCGCACTGTCACCTACCCACGACCCCACTTTGCGTCGCCACCCGTAGTTTGAGAACCGCTGACCTAGAGCACTCTGTACTGGGTTTGGTTACCGAGACCCCAGGAGTTTAAAGTTCTAGGTCAGGCCTTCTCAGTTTTGAGGTTGGGAGGGAGCGGGGTTCCTAGGAAAAACTGCCTAAACAAACTAAAATTACTGTAATTTATTGTCATTTTCAAATAAAAAAACAGGTTTTGGACTGCACCGAAGCCACTGTGACGGTCACTGTGACGTTTGTTAGCAAACTCTTGCTTCCGAAAACTAAACTGCACACACTTTGGTATAGGCATATATAGGCTAGAAACAGACTACTTTACTGCGACCAGCGACCGGAATCTGGATAAAGGAGGGGTTTAGCGCGAAATGTATTACATTCTACGATGGACTTGAGAGAGGATTGTGCGGTTCCACCAGCTAAGAAAGCCAAGAAGAGCTACTGCAAATATCTCGCCAAGTGGGAGGAGACGTTCCCGTACCTCACGAAAAGCAACGTTTCAACACTCTAAGCTTTTTGTAAATTAATGAAAGTCATACAGTCATAATACCCATACCGGGGTATTATGTCAGCAAGGTATGACTGTATGAAAAAAATGATACCGCCCAAGCCTACTTGGTAGTTGTAGTCTATTGTGCGATTAAATACCATGTCCCCGTCTGCGTAGAGTCCATACACCAACACCAAATCCCAGAATTCCTAGCGAACAATCGAATCGAAACTGAATGTTGCATCGCCAAAGAAGAACTTCCTTTCAATAAGTTTAAGCCGCTAATTTTGCTCTGCAAGAAGAACGGAGCGGATATCAGTCCATTTTATGACAACCACGTCCGATGTGGAGAGATGATAAGAGACCATAGCCGATTAAATTAAGTCGGATCTGGCAGTGATGATGATGATGATGATAATGACACTTCTAACGTTCAGCCATACATTAGGTGAGTCGCCCACTATTAGGACGTTTTTCAATACTTAAATACTGTCTACTTAAATTTCCCTCCGGGGATCAATAAAGTATCAACCTATCTATCTAATAATGAGACAATATGCAAATAAAATAATACTAATAATTGTCACGGTTCCCCGTATGAAAGTGGCTTGCAACTTACTGCTGGTAAAATCACTGTTTATTTCTCGTTTTGCATAGTATTACATTCCTCTTCTATAAAGTCCCACCGTAAGAGCTATGGCCTCATACAGGTCCATTCAACCTTTTTGATTAGAGTCTTTCCTTCGAGCTAAGTTGAACTGAACATTTCACTGTCAAAAGCGCAAACTTAAACAAGGTTGCGTTGCAACACGGTTTTCAAAATAAAGATCACATATACAAATACCGTAGTAGGCCTCTCAATTCTTATAAAAAAGTCCCGGATATACATAAACATTAACACTTTGATCGCCATGGTTAAATTCATAATTTACCATCCCTCGCCATCTCTATTTGTCTATGGAGAAGTTCCCCTTCTTTACAGGGCTATAACTTTTTAAATTGTATTGCTAAATTGACATTATTATGGCCCATTCAATGTCCTATATCTATTGTTCAGGGTGTAGCAACGTTATACTTTTTCATTCACATATTCATACTAAAATACGGTCTAAAGTATAAGTATGTTTTTATCGTTTTCTGCAGCTTTCTCCAGAACTTGATTTATAGCCCCAAATGCATTATATTGATGATGAAATACAGTTTGATAGCGATCGGTGCCAGATACAAATTTTCAACTGGAGGTACTTCTAGAAGTTACTACGTATCATCTGATGTTGACCGGATGGGCGGGGGGTCGTTTATAATTCCGTGGCCAACGTTAGATGATTCATGTAGTGTGGGTGATATGGTCATCAGAGCAGTTAGTAAAGAACACGTTGGAAAATAATGCTGGATCTTACCGTATCTTCCTCGGGCCGTTGGACGATCAGCTTGGAGTAGACAGTTTTCTATTATGGGATGTTGATCTAGATGAACCATTTCCAGGTTGTATAATACTATATACATCCAAATAACGTTTATTGAGTTAGGGCGAGCGATTGATTATCCAGTGTGTCGAGATGGAGTCCGGCTAACGATCGCGAGTGCCCAGACGAAATATGGATGAGCACTTCCTGTTTGGCGCGTCACTTCCTGTTGGCCGATCTGCTGATCGGCCACCAGATGGTGCTCTTGAACCGTTAGACAGTTGAGTGGAGCTCAGCAGTATATCTCAGGTCCCCGGAGGAGAAATATGATTTCGATCACAGATTTTTGAAATATTGATATCAAAGACGTGTTATGGCGTCTTCGGCAGAATGAGCATGGTGGGCAATGACGAGTTTCGGCGTTTCCGGCGATTAAAGTGTTAATTGGCATAGATCTCTATAAACGGCCCAACACATTGATCACTTTAGGCACACCCTGAAACCAGTAACATCACAAATATGAAGCGGGTAACAGGCCACGTGAGCGGATCGGCGCGGCCGAGAAATCCGCTCTTCGCTCTTTAAAGCTTGGTCCGCTCCGCTAATCGCTCATGTTGACCCCGCCCCCAAGTCGCTCTCCGCTCGCTCCCCGCTCACCCCCCGCTCACCTTGAATCGAGCGCTCCCCGCGCCAGATCGCTCGGCAGTTTTTTTTTTTTTTTTTTGGAGCATGGTGTAAATTAGCTCAAACTACAACAGTCTACACCCCCTGGGCCCCTTAACAATTGTTTGTATTGAGCCGCATTGTAATTGTAGCCATTCTGCAATGTTAAATAACGTTGTTTATCCATTCACTAGCTCTATTAAGCGATGATAGGCTAGCCGAGCCACAATGCTATGGTCGCTGCCATTAACGTTAGCATGTAAGCTAACGTCAACAACAATGGCGTCGATACTTTTTCTAACAGGAGTGAGTGTGGGCGTCTCTACAGTGACAAAGCCTGAACAGGATATCACAGGTTCACCCTTCTCATTGGTTGAAAATGGCCTTCATGTTTGTACATCGCCATCTGTTGCTTTGGCATTGTACTGCATGTATATATTACATCAACAGTGTTAAACCACTGTGAGCGGCCTGGAGTGGATTGGAGCGGAGGAGAACTCTCGCTCCGGACGTCGCACCGACTCATTTTAAAACCCACTCCTCGCTCACGTCAAAACCGCCCGCTCCGCGCCCCGCGCCGCTCACGCGCCGCGCCGCTCACATGGCCTGGCGGGTAATTACCCATAAAAATAATAAACCTTTCATGGGGTTATTTACAATAATAATAATTCATTTTATTTATAAAGCACTTTTCATTGTGAAAAAATGGTATGCAGAGTTTCTTGTCCTCCTGATTAATGCAATGGTGTGTGTGTTGTGGTGATCTCATTCAAGGAGCACTACAAGCGCGCGCACACACACACACACACACAGTTTGTTGTTTTTGTTCTATTAGTGATTTACACACTTTCTCAGTTGGTTCATTATAAAAGATACAAACCTGAAAACAAAACCACTTAAATGTTAAATAAAAGGACCACAGTAATGAGGCAGGAGGAACATATTTTTTTGCATTATAATGATAAAATTGTTATTAAAAAATTTGCCCCTAAAAAATATTCTGTGCCCCTAAATTTGCCCCTAGTGAAAAAGCTTAGCGTACAGCCCTGATATAAGATATATTTTAAGCACTCACAAATTTTTCGCAGTCTCCCCATTGATTAAATCGATGGCGTTCTAGTGCCCCCTGGCACCCCGCCCCCTGGCGCTGAATGAGACAGACAATAACAGACAGATAATACAATAAAGAGGTGTCGTAAGATAAAATGATGGTGTCAGTGAGGGACCAGAGCCTTGTTGATGAGGCTCACTCCAGAGGGGAAGAAACTCGATGCGATAAGTCTGACGAGAAACCTGTCTATAGACTAACCCTAATTCGATCCCTAATTCAATCAGTCAATTCGGTCGGCATCCAAACAAATAGTCTGGATACCGTGTGTGTGTGCGTGCGCCACTGCGCCATGGTCTTAATGTTTTCCCAGCACTAATTAACAAACTGTCCATCAAGTCCTCTAGGGGTTCATAGGTCGTCGCTTCCTGCACTGCTAGCGGTGGCCGTGCGTCACTGGAGACCTGGGTGGGAGACTGTGAGTTATGACTCATATATGTACTCACTGCCTCGCATATCAGTTCCCGCTCGGTGCTGCCGTCTTCACCCTCCTGACAGTGCAGTGAGGAGTGTGTGTGGTGTGGGGGGGGGGGCTTTGTGTATTAACCTGTTGTGTGTGTGTAGTGTGTACACAAATAGCCATGTGTTTTCGTGTGTGGGTGTTTGTGTAAACATGTGTCCTTGTCCTTGTGAAAGTGAAGTGACGTCATCGTGTTGTGACGGTGCTACCGAGTGTGGTTTCCTTCCTGTCAGTCCATAATCACAGCTATATGACCGATGACAGAGATGTTTGACAACTTGTACTGTATGGATTCAAGATTCAAGAGGTTTATTTGTCACATACATACCAGGGTGAGTGAAATGCGGGTGGCCATGCCCGCTTTGATTGTGCAATAATACTGAATAATAAAATGGACATTAACGGGCAATAAAATAGACATAAAATAGACATGTTAAAGTCCTGAGATAATGCAATACAATGTTAGCTATGAATTAAGGCACTGGGTCCTATCTACACTACTATACAATATACAGTTTTTACTCTATATCCGTATGCTATACTTGCTATTTCTAAACTATACTATACAAGAACCACATCAGTTCTTTCCTTAAAGTGACCTTTATTTTCCTCGTTCCTTTAAAGTGTCCTTTCCATTTTGTTTAAAGTGACCGTTTGTGTGTGAGCAACTGCAGAATGTGTGTTGTGTGTGTGCTTTAGGGTTTTTCGAACTGACGTATTGACTTGTATGGAAGACAGATGTTTGACCTGTACTGTACTGTAGACAGATGTTTGACCTGTACTGTAGACAGATGTTTGTTTGACCTGTACTGTACTGTAGACATATGTTTGATCTGTAGTGTACTGGAGACAGATGTTTGACCTGTACTGTACTGTAGACAGATGTTTGATCTGTAGTGTACTGGAGACAGATGTTTGACCTGTACTGTACTGAAGACAGTACGGGACCCCCGCCCCTCCTGAAGAAAAAGTTTGTGCGTCCGTCCGTCCGTCTGTCTGTCTGTCTGTCTTTGGAAAGACCAAATGAGGTCAGAGGAGTTTGATAGTATTTACTGGTGAGGATGGCCAGATAATGTTGATATTTAAACTTTTTAAATAATTATACAGAGAGAAGCTTCAGCAAACACGTACAAAACGCTGCTGACAGCTGACCGACAAAAGAGAATCCCTCACTGAGGAAAACACAAAGGCCTAATCATCATGTATCACAATGGTGATGTCAGCCAGAGATGGGGAGAAGCATGAATATGACTTGTACTGTACTGAAGACGGATGTTTGACTTGTACTGCATGGAAGACATGTTAATATGAACCGACAGACACCACTTCCACTGTCGGTACAGGCTCCAGGCACTAAATCTTCTCGATCCATTACCATCCCTGATCTATCACTATCACTCTCTGACCTGGCCCCGCCCCTCTCTCAGCCTTGTGCCGGTGGATCTGGCCTTGGTCATCCATCATGGAACTCTCAAGGGGCCGACAGTGGCTCAGTTAGAATAGGTAAAGCTGTGGTCGTCTTGTAATCTGAAGGTTCCCGGTTCGATTCCAGCTCCTCCGCCCGCAGCTTGTAGACGTGTCCTTGAACAAGATATTTTACTCAGGTTGACACCTCGCATGGTCGCCACTCCGCTGTCGATGTGTGAATGTGAGGCAGAGGTTGTAAAGCGCTATAGGAATGCAGTCTATTTACCAGAGTGAAAGGACTGGACTGACCACACACACGCACACATGCACACACGCTAGAGCTGCCGCGATTACCGCATTACCGCGGTATCGCGGTTACATCACGCCCACCGCAAGAGTAGGCTGAATACCGCATCACCGCTGTTTTTTTATAATAATAATAAAGTACCCTCCTCTCGTTGGGCTTGCGGCTCTGCAGATATACCCTACTCCTCTATCGAGGTTCCAAGCGACCCTATTGGGTACCAGAAAAGTCACGTGAAACATTGCAGACCACTGATTGGTCAGAAGAGAGACGCGTCACACGTTGGATCAGAGCTCATCACAACACGGCTAATAACGTTAGCTTTAGCTCCCCGCCGGAGTGGACTACCATCGCTCCTCAGGAGTACTAAACGAGACATAATGATTTTACTGTCTGCAACGAATGTTATAATAAAAGCCCATCGTTCTATACACTTGTCTGATTGAAAACTTTATTAACAGACCGCAGAATGGGACAACTCGGCACGCTCTGAGCAAAGAAAGGAACTGAGATATGAATTGAGTATTTCTTGCCTTGCTATGGTCCGGTAAATACGCTGATGATATTGAACGTGTAACTATATAACGTTAATGCCACAAAACGAATGCCTTTATTATAAAGTAGTAACTTTATAATAATAATAAGAAGAAAGGGTCGGGGGGTAACCACCCCTGCCCGCGACACCGAGTGAACACAACCAGAGGGGAAACTTCGAATCCGTGTTTCACTTTCAATAACGAATGCGTGCTTGCCGAATCCCAAACAATATTCATGCTGCAAAGTCATCCTCTAAAGATAGACATTTAGACTAGAGGCAGGCTATATGCTATAAAGAGTAGACTACTAAAAAAAATGCATTCAAACTTTTTTTTTTTTTTTTTTTTTGTGCATGCGGTAATAACCGCGGCGGTAGGAAATATTTCGCAAATTTGTGCGGTAAGGAAAACATCAATACCGCGGCAGCTCTAACACACGCACACTCCAACTCCCTATCCTAGAGGTATAACCAGTTTCTCTCCACAAGGATGTTTCCAAGTTGGGACATTTGTTCCCTACAAATGACAACAAAACAAGGATACAGACACACAGACACACACACACACACACAGTATAAGCAAACACACACACATACAGTATATAAACAAACACACACAAACACACACATACAGTATATAAACAAGCACACACATACAGTATATATAAACAAACACTAGGGATGACCCCCGGACCCCGGTTTTAAACGGGAACCGGTACTATATTAGAAAATACCGGAGTATTTATAAGCTCCGACGTCATCGGTACTGCTATCGATACTCTAGAGAAATTATTATTATTATTTAAAAGTTGCCAACGATCTCTCCTTTCTCTGTCTCTGCACGAGAAGCGAGCGGCAGCGAGTCATCATTATTACACACACTCCTCGCGAGTCGCTAGACATACGGGTACTTCTTTACATACGGGTACTCCTTAGTGTTCCTCCTTAGTGCTGTCCCCGACGCCCGTGCCCCTGCACACAGACAGCTCTGCCTCTGCATGCACTGAGTCGTGATGGCGGATAGAGCGAACTGCGAAGCGTTCTAAAGTATGGATATACAACGCACGTTGCCACAAGTGCAACAAAACATTTGCCACTGAGGGTGGCAATACGAGCAATCTATCAAAACATGTTGGCAAAACACGATATTAGTGTGCAGAAATGCGCCGTATTTGACTGCCTTGCGCGCACTGTTCCATCTGCATCCACGTCCACTGCAGCCGGTAAGACAAGATACGGAGTTTCCTAGGCTAATAACGAATTATTACAAATAGGCTAATAAACAAAATAATTGTTTAGCTACAAATACTACAATCTAAAAACTTTTTATAGATCGTCAAGCTGAGGCGTCAGCCACCAATGTGTCCCAGGCCAGTGAGCCCACCACACATCCTCCCTCTACCTCCACCACCCAAAGTCCTTTCTCCCTAGCAGCTAGAGGAATGATGACCGAGGATAGGGTGAACGAGTGTCACAGGGCTGTGACAAAGTTTGTTGTCAAAGGCCTGCACCCGTTCTCTACAGTGGAGTCCAAGGACTTTAGGTAACAACTAATCATTCAGTGTATATCGTTTTTTTTGTATACATAGTTGTCTAACTTGTCTGTTGTTGTTGTTGTTGTTGTTGTTGTTGTTGTTGTTGTTGTTATAAGTTATTATTGAAGCAGCTATTCCCACCACTCCACACAAATTTACAATAATTCAATAATTTCTAATCTTTACTGTAGGGAGATGACCAATGCTCTCAACTGCAAATATACCCCTCCCTGCAGGAATGTCCTCAGTAACACACTGATTCCTGCCTGGTATAATGTTGAAAAGGCCAATGTTATCACAGAGCTTAAAGATGTGCCAAAGTTAGCCTTTACATCGGATGGGTGGACCAGCTTAACTCAGGACCACTACTACTAAATAAAATAGAAAGTCCCAAAATAGTTAATTTATCTGACTGCTTGTATTAATTGATAAAAAAGTAGCCATGTGCAGTAATATAGTTATATAACAGAATAATAAAGCAATGTCGATTCTGTTCTTAATTTTTTTTTGCTAAATCAAAAAGAACCGATAAGAGTATCGATAAAGTACCGAACCGTTAAGCAGTATCGATAAGAGTAGTAGTATCGATAAAATCCTAACGATACCCATCCCTAACAAACACACACACATACACACAGTATATATTTACACACACACATACACACATACATACAGTATATATAAACACACACACATACATACAGTATATATAAACACACACACACATACATACAGTATAAACATACATACATACATACATACATACATACATACATACATACATACATACATACATACATACATACATACATACATACATACATACATACATACATACATACATACAGTATATATAAACAAACACACACACACATACAGTATATATAAACATACATACATACATACATACATAAATACATACATACATACATACATACATACATGCAGTATATATAAACACACACACATACAGCATACATACATACTAGGGGTGGGGGGAAAAAATCGATACGTAGTAGACTTTGCGTGGCGATACTGTATCGATATTTAATTATTCATAAAAAAAAAAAAAAAAAAATTTGTATAAGGAAGTTGCATTGTTCATTTCAATACCTGTAATAGTACAGTAGTCCACACACACACATGTGCATTCAGTTGGAATATGACTGTAATACAAACAGTTCAGATTGTCAGGTACATGCAACACGGATTACAGTTGTAGGCTCAATTTGCCTATCTAAGCCAGAATACGTCTTTAACGCGCTCACACCACATTGACTTGGGCTGTCTTGTTACTCACTGTTTTGATGTTGTTGATGGTTGCATCTGATGGGTTCGAACCGGTTGAGTTTTATGGAAGGAGTTGTGTAAAAGTTTCAAATAATAGCGGGGCAAACAATGAAACAAAACAGGCTCCAGACTTGAACTAAAAAGGTTTCAAAACAAACAGGCGCAGCAAAAGGGTTTCAAATAAACTCATAATGATTCTAAACAAAGTCTTTCTTTCATTCATTCATCAATCTGCGCTGTGTGTGTGTGTAGCAAGCGAGCGGTTGAAATCTATTAAATCTATTAAATCAAATGAAATGGCTCCTACAACAGTGTTTACATCTGTCTGCTTGAGAAAATACCATGTTCTGCAATAAAAATTATTGAAGTGAGATGAACACTGAACTTTATTTTATTAGATAAAACATGTTGACAAAGTTTTACTTTGCAGTTGAAAAAAGGTAATAAAAAAAAAAAATTTGATCCACTTTTTCTCCCATTTTCTATATTTTTCTCCCATCCCAATTTCGTATCATCCAATTCAACCCTCCCCTGTCACGAACGCTGTTTCTTGCCTCCCACAAGCCGGCTGCAATGTGGACTAAGTCATACATAGCACAAGTCCCCTCCGGTACTTGAGGTAACAGCAGTCGCATCTTTTCACCTGCGCAGCTCGATCTCTCAGTGGCGAGGAGTAACGCGTGGGAGGCTCACGCTGCCCCCGACACTTCCTGATTCTACTGCGCAGGCGCACCAACCGACCTGTGGGAGTCGCTGTCCACAACGCCCGATCCCCACCCATCAGTTTCCCACCCCCTAATACGGCCAATGTGTATTAGTATGAACGACCAGCTAAACTGAAAGCAATGTGGAGCGCTGGGCTCGAACAGGCAAGCCCAGCATCTCCGTCATGAGCGCCTTGCCCACTACGCCACGTAGCCGCCCCGTAATAAATAAAATTTGATAAAAAAAAATAAAAAATCGCAATACTCAGCGTATCACGATATATTTAGTATCACGATAGTATCGTATCGTGAGGTCTCTGGCGATTCCCACCCCTAATACATGCATACGGTATATATAAACAAACACACATACATACACATAGTATATTTAAACAAACACACTTAAACACACACCCAGGTGTTGTGATGCTATGAGTTATTGGCGGCACTAGAAGGTTCTTCACGGGTAAATGGGACGGTCCATATGCAGTAGAAACCCATACTCCCCCCACTTCAAGGGCTTTGTTGATACTATCTTCCCAGTTCCCGCTCCCAGCGAAGCGGTGGCGTGTGAGGGACCCTATCTGAGATGTCTATCTCCCCTACTAAGTGTGCACTTAAAAGGAAATGCACGACAAGTATGTTAATGAGATGAGTGTGGCGAGGAGGCTGGCTCCCCAGGGGGGAGGTCATGTGATCTAACATCTCCCGACTCCAACACATCGAGTTTTAGATGCACGAGTATAGGTCACATGTGGTGTCGGACTTCAAGAGTTTTATTTGTTACATACATACACGAGACATGCAGTGAAATGTAGGTGGCCGTGCCCGTCTCGATCGTGCAAAAATACAAATAATAAAATAGAAAAATAAAATAGACATGATAAAAAAGTAATAAGAATAAGATACAATGCCAGGCACTGAGTAATATATACAATAATATACAAATATATATAAATAAAATATATCTTTTTTGTAGTCTATTTGTGTGTGGGGTGTGTGAGAGAGTAAGTGAGGATTTCCTGTAGCTGCATTTTGCGCATGTGAGCCGCGGTATCTCTCTCCTCTCCTTTGGAAAACTAGCGTTAGCTCAAAAGCACAGAATCGGATGATAACACTCGGGGTTTCAAAATAAAAGAGCGACGTCTAAAACAGGAAAGACTTATATTTTGTACATTTGTGGCACGCACTTATTACTTGACTATTTTTGTTTTTACAGAAAACCTTTTTTTAAATGAAAACTAAATGAAAACGAAAAAGATCGGATCCATCTTCGTCTGGACAAGGCCTGAGTTTTTGCTGTATGAATGCGGAGGCGCTTGTCTGACCGCAGCAGCTTGAATAGCTTCAGGGGGACCTAATCAGAGCAGCATAACTGGACCACATACCACTTTAACACAACCTTTAATCAGAGCAGAATAACTGGACCACCTACCACTTTAACACAACCTTTAATCAGAGCAGAATAACTGGACCACCTACCACTTTAACACAACCTTTAATCAGAGCAGAATAACTGGACCACCTACCACTTTAACATAACCTTTAATCAGAGCAGCATAACTGGACCACATACCACTTTAACATAACCTTTAATCAGAGCAGAATAACTGGACCACATACCACTTTAACATAACCTTTAATCAGAGCAGAATAACTGGACCACATACCACTTTAACATAACCTTTAATCAGAGCAGCATGACTGGACCACATACCACTTTAACATAACCTTTAATCAGAGCAGCATAACTGGACCACATACCACTTTAACACAACCTTTAATCAGAGCAGCATAACTGGACCACATACCACTTTAACATAACCTTTAATCAGAGCAGCATAACTGGACCACATACCACTTTAGCATAACCTTTAATCAGAGCAGCATAACTGGACCACATGCCACTTTAACATAACCTTTAATCAGAGCAGCATAACTGGACCACATACCACTTTAACACAACCTTTAATCAGAGCAGCATAACTGGACCACATACCACTTTAACATAACCTTTAATCAGAGCAGCATAACTGGACCACATACCACTTTAACGTAACATTTAGAGGTCAATGGATTGAGGATTGAACGCTCCCAAGCACCGGAATACGTTATGTAGAATGCATACTTTTACTTTAGATACTACATTCAATAGCAAATATACATCTCTACTTTTACTTACGTAGAATTTGAATGGAGGACTTTTACCTTTTATTAGAGTACTCATTTATCTGAGTAGTTCTACTTTTACTCAAGTAAAGGAACTGTGTACTTCTTCCACCACTGGCGAATATAAAGGATCAATGGCTCCTCGTTGACGGTCGAAGCAGCTGTTCAGCCAACATTAGAAATATCCTCTCTCTCTCTCTCTCTCTCTCTCTCTCTCTCTCTCTCTCTCTCTCTCTCTCTCTCTCTCTCT
This sequence comes from Notolepis coatsorum, assembly GCF_963971535.1. Lineage (NCBI taxonomy): Eukaryota > Metazoa > Chordata > Actinopteri > Aulopiformes > Paralepididae > Notolepis > Notolepis coatsorum. The sequence continues at coordinate 94,378,852 of NC_140168.1, forward strand.
CTCTCTCTCTCTCCTCTCTCTCTCTCTCTCCCCTCCCTCCTCATCTTTCTTCTCTCTCTCTCCCCCTCTCTCTCCCCTCTCCCTCCCCCTCTCCCCCCACTCTCTCTCTGTCTCTGTCTCCTCTCTCTCCCTCTCTCTCGTCTCTATCCCTCCCTCCTCATCTCTCTCTTCTCTCTCCTCCCTCTCCCTCTCCATCTGTCTTCCTCTCTCACTCTCTCTTTCTCTCTCTCTCTTTCTCTCTCTCTTTCTCTCTCACCCTCTCTGTCTCTCCCTCCTCATCTCTCATTCATAAATCAAGCGGCTCTCTGAAACCAGTACCATGCTGGGCGAGATGACGAGGCTTCAGTTACGATGCTTCATGCTGGCTTCCAACGATTATGAAAACCAAGATGAATCGAGATACAACTATTTTATATATATAACAATTTACATTTACATTTAGTCATTTAACTGAATGCTTTTATCCAAAGCGACTTACAAGTTCTGTACGACAAGTCAGCAGGAAGGGTACAACTCTTACAGCAGAGTAACAATGATCATCAAACAGTGCTGAGACTTGGGTGCTGCGGTGTTGAGTGCATAGTAGTAATAAAGACATATTAGTATAGTAGGAAGGAACGAGTGCATGATAGATTAAGAAGGTTAGTGGGTTTTTTTCTTTTTTTTTCTCTTATATTTCTTATATATAAAATAAAAATATTTTCAGATATTGATTGAAGAAGTGTGTTTTTAGTCGACAATTTAAGTTCAATAAATGCATGATGTTTTCTCAATGAGCCTGAAACAGATACACTTCCTCACCAAATGTGAAAAATATAAATATCTTAGAGAAACGCATTCTTAAACTATCAGATACAGAAAAACTACCAGTCCTACTAGGGGAGGACTCAACAAGCTGTGAGTCTATGTTGCTGCCTGCCATAGACTGAGGGACAGTGAGTGACAGTCACCTGATACACGTGTATGCTATAATATTTGATGATTATGTGTTGATGATATTGTACTTTGATATTGATATCTGTTTTCTAATTAATGTTTAAATGTTAATATTAATCATTTGCTTTGGCAACATGTACATGTTATGTCATGCCAATAAAGCCATTTGAATTTAATTTAATTGAAATTGAGTAATGGTGTTAAATAACATAACGTGTAAGGCTGAGATGATATGCCATTTGGAAGAATAGATAAATCGGGACCAAATTATCAATAAATATAGATAAATATTGATATCTTTATTAGTATTAAAAATATATATATATCTTTTATTATTATTTAAACAACAAATCTATGTTTATTTTGCAGCAATTCTTTGTCGTTGCCGCCATCTTTAGTGTTAGAGATGTCCCCATTCAAAACGACCACAATGATCCTTCTCATTTTATAGTCGGTGGTCTCTGGATGTGATGGAGGAGTGCACTGCATGTTGAATGCACAGTGCAGACAGAGTTGCAATTCAACTGAATTGAGATGAAATGGGGATGTTTTAACTAAAACATGCCACAAGACCTAGTATTTTAGTATAAAGTATAAAAAACATATATATATATATAATTCTTTTACACAATGCAAAGAAATCGATAAGTGATGCCACTTATCGATTTCACGCAGTTATCGATAATTATCGATACGTGGTCTCAGCCTTAATAACGTGCGTATGGTTCTTGTCGCTATGCAGCGGCCGTGGCGTGTGGTCGTCCTCCTCACATCTCAGTACTTAGTGCCAGGGCTCCTCTATAATCCAGCCAGTGATTAGCCCAGTAGACTGGGGGGGGGGGGGGGGACGTGTGGAAGGTGGAGCCAGCGCCGGACTTCAGCGTTAAGTCCCTCTCTAGCCCCCTGCCAAGCCTCTGCGCAACCGCATTCATCTGACGCCAGCTATACCGCCATCCAACACCGCCGCCGCTGTTCGTCATCGCACGGCACGCACGCGATTGGCAGAGAGAGAGTCGGCCAGTCGCCACGACAGCTGTCGGCGGATCAGATTAGAGACCCTGCCCCCCCCCCCCCCCCCTCCTCTCACCACAGCGGATATCACGGGCAGTATTTTTAGCTGGAGGCTAACTTTAGCAGCACTGGGTCCCACCAGCAGCTCAGCTATCTAAGTGGCTCGTCCAAACACATCCCCTTCCTGAGATTCCTGAATAGAGTCTGTGGAGATGGTTGGAACGCAGTCTCATAGTGTCGTGTGGAGACGGTCGGAACAAGGGATGTGCACACAGGTGCGGTCTATTGTTGCCCGGGCAACAGCCCGTTTAGTAGGGATGGGTACCTTTCACATTTGAACCGATACCGGTACCTGTGAATCGATACCGGTACCCAATGGTACCTTTTTTCGGTATTTTAGTCTCAAGAAATTTAATTTACCTACCTCAGTCGTAAAAAATAAATTCAAACTTCAAATAACTACAATTTAGACAGTTTTCGGCTTGTCATTGCTCCGACTGCTTTGTTGTTGAATCAAGTCAAATCCTAGGTAAGCATATATTGTGCGTGTGAACGTTGACATGAAAAGAAAAAAGTTAAAAAAAAATAAATAAATAAAAAAAGATTTCTTTTTTTTTTTTTTTTATTTCTCACTTGATTCGATACTCGGTAGTACCGACGTGTTTCGGTTCGGTACCTCAAAAGTACCGAATTCGGTACCCATCCCTACCGTTTAGTCTGATTGGCTGAGTTGCCCCTCTGGCGAATGCCCGTTCGTTGGAGGGTAGGATGGATGACCTAAGGGCGAGGGTCCGGTTCCAACGGGAGATGAGAGACATCAACATCATGTGTCTCACAGAAACATGGCTCACGTCGGCGACTCCGGACAAAAGCGTCTCTCCCTCGGACGCCTTCACCGTATTACGTGCAGATCGAACGGCTGCCTCAGGAAAGAGCATCGGCGGCGGGGTCTGCCTCCTCACGAACAATTCCTGGGTTAATCCCGAAGGGGTGCATGTTCTCTCAAGATCGTGTTCCCCGGACATGGAACACCTTTCTATCCTGTGCCGTCCGTTCCACCTCCCCAGGGAGTTCACCGCGGTCATCATGACCGCCGTATATATTCCCCCACAGGCGAATACGGGCAAAACGCTGGGAGAACTACATGATCACCTCAACAGACACCAGATCAAACATCCGCACGCAGCGATGGTAGTGGCTGGCGATTTCAACCAGGCAAACCTGAAGAAAGTGATGCCGTCCTTTTTTCAGCACATCGCCTGCTCCACCAGAGGGAGGAACACACTCGACCACTGTTATTCCCCGTTCAGAGCCGGCTACAAGGCAGTAGCCGCTCCGCCATTAACGGGGTCCTCAAGCTCGAGTGACCACGACTCCATCTTGCTATTTCCCGCATATCAACAAAGATCACGTGACGCCGTCGTGTCACGTGAGACAAAGAAGTGGACCGACGAATCAGAGGCCACGCTCCAGGACGTGTTAGCAGACACGGATTGGGATATGTTCCAAGGAAGCGCCAGTGACGTCAGCGAGCTCGCAGACACAGTGGTGAGCTACATAACAACAATAGCTGATGGTACTGTCCTCACGAAAATGGTGCGGGTTTTCCCAAACCAGAAACCGTGGGTGGACAGCACTATTAGAGCAGCTCTGAACTCTCGCACCACCGCCTACAACCTGGATAGAGAGTCAGGAAACATGGAGTATAAGGCTTCAGTCTATACTCTACGCAAGGCTGTTAAACTTGCTAAGAGGACATATGCTGACAAACTGGAGACACAAATGGCACAAAACGACACGAGGATTATGGCAGAGACTGAAGACAATAACTGACTATAAAGTCAGCGCCCCCTCAATGGGGAGCGACGACGCCTCCCTCGCGGACAAGCTCAACACCTTCTACGCTCGGTTTGGTGTAGACAGTTGCGCTGCTGGCTCTCTGGCTAGTGACGTCACTGGCGCGCCGGCTGTTGTGGAGGGGGGGGGGGGGGCAACCGCGGGGGGGCGGGGATGCTCTCTCGTTGTCGGAACACAGTGTGAGAAGAGCATTTATGCAGGTGAACACCAGGAAGGCTGCTGGCCCAGATGGTATAACAGGACGCATACTCAAGTCCTGTGCCAACCAGCTGGCCCCGGTGTTCACCGCCATATTTAATCAATCAATCAGTGGTCCCTGCCTGCTTCAAGATGTCTACCATCATCCCTGTACCGAAGAAACCCTCCCCAACATGTCCAAATAACTACAGACCGGTGGCACTCACCTCTGTGGTCATGAAATGTTTCGAGAGGCTGGTCAAGGACCACATTTGTGCCTCCCTCCCCAGTGATATGGACCCTATGCAATTTGCATACAGGACAAACGGGTCCACCGACGACGCGGTCTCCCAGGTACTGCACAGCACCCTCTCTCACCTTGACCGTCAGAAGGGGGGCTATGTGAGACTGTTGTTCATTGACTACAGCTCAGCGTTCAACACCATAGTCCCCACCAGACTGGTGGACAAGCTGATCGAGCTAGGTCTGAGCTCCGCCCTGAGCGCCTGGGTACTGGACTTTCTGAGCGAAAGACCCCAGGCGGTCAGGGTTGGGGGTCAGACCTCCAACACCATCACCCTGAGCATCGGGTCCCCCCAGGGCTGTGTTCTGAGCCCCCTGCTGTACTCACTCTACACACACGATTGTGTGGCCAAGTTCAGCTCCAACTCCATAGTGAAGTTCGCAGACGACACGGTGGTGGTGGGGCTGATCTCGGACAACGACGAGAAGGCCTACCGGGAGGAGGTTGAGGTACTGGAACGCTGGTGCCAGGACAACAGCCTGCTCCTGAACATTGGTAAAACCAAGGAGCTGATCGTGGATTTTAAGAGAGGACAGCAGGAGACGCACACACCACTGATGATTAACGGGGCTACCGTGGACAGGGTGAGCAGCTTTAAGTACCTGGGGGTCCACATCTCAGAGGATCTGACATGGTCAACACACATAGACACAGTAGTAAAGAAGGCGAAACAGCGCCTCTACCACCTGAGACAGTTAAGGAAGTTCAGAGTATCGGGGAAGATACTCCAGTCCTTCTACTCAGGAGCGGTAGAGAGCATCCTGACCGGAAACATCACTGCCTGGTATGGAAACAGCACGGCACAGGACAAGAAGGCCCTACAGAGAGTGGTGCGCTCAGCCGAGCGTACCACGGGTATTGCACTACCTCCCCTGCAGGTTCTATACACCAAGAGGTGCAAATCCAGAGCCTGCAGAATAATGAAAGACCCCCACCACCCCAATAACAGCCTGTTTCAGCTGCTGAGGTCAGGCAGACGCCTGTGAACCCCAGCTACTAGGACAGAGAGGCTTAGGCTTAGCTTCTTCCCCCAGGCCATCAGAGTCCTGAACAATGAACATTGAGTACCACAGAACACTGAACTATCCACACATAAGCACACATGAGCACACACACGACACGCACGCAGTGCACGCTCACACACTAGCAGCCACTTAACACTTTAACATGAGCCAGGGCTGTACGCTAAGCTTTTTCACTAGGGGCACAAAAAAAAATTTTTTTTAGGGGCACATTTTTAAATAACAATTTTACCATTATTTATATCGATTGTTTTTGATTTTTTTTAAAAAGAGAAAAAAAAAATTTTATATACATTTTTTTTTAATAAAATATATATATTATATAATCATACTTGTAGTTGTATTATCTGCGAGACATCGCCACCACGCAACAAGTCAAAATGCTCGCTATATGCAACCAGCTCCACTGTCTGTGTGTACTCGAGTAGCCTCCAGCTACGGCCAGGATTCTCCGGAGGTGCAGCTGGACCCTATACTGTAGCCTCCAGCTACGGCCAGGATTCTCCGGCGCTGCAGCTGGACCCTATTGACTATATTCAGCGTGCCCTCAGCTCGAATACGCATCGAGTCAGTGTTATAAGACATTGATATCAGGAGCTATCTGAACTATTTAGTTTAATGGGACGTTTCGTTTTGAACAGTAAGCTAACGCGGGCTATCATGCACTACTATAGACTTGCTGGAGCATTTGTTGATATCAGTAGCTAGCGGCTGGCAGGCTCACGAGGTCCCACTAGAGACTAGTGTTTACAACAGCCACGGGCATAGCTGTCAACATTTCGTTTTGAGAAAACGTGCACGTTTTAGCCCCGCCCCTTCTCCTGGCCCCGCCCCCTCAGCCCGCCCCCTCCAACCCGGCCCCGCCCCCTCCCAATGGAGCTGCCTCGTCGCTGCCATCTGCTGGTCAAAACCTGTATGTACCCAGCCATTTCGTTGTAGGGTAAACTTTTCCTACTTAGAGTGTAAATGCTATGTAAATTATGGTTTTGTTGAACATTTGTATTTCACAGGAGAGAAACTGTATTCAAAGAAAGCTATTAAAATAGTCTTTGAATCTAAATATACTTTCTTTGTGTTGATTTTACATTAATTCCATGATTTTACTCAAGTAAATATCTGTTACAAGCTTCGGTTTTATGTAGAAAAATGCTGTTTTTAATCTAGATTAATCTAGATTGATTACAGAAAATTGTGAGATTGATTAGTTAATTTTTTTTATCTATTGGCGGCGCTGGTGTATATATTATATATATATATATATATATATATATATGTATGTGTATGTGTATATATGTAATGTGTGTATATATGTCAGAGAATCAGCCCCTTGCGTCCTTAGTGTAAAGCATATGACATGGTGTATGTTTGTTCATTGATGTGACAGTGTCTGGCAACATACTATTGTTCTTTTTATTTCTTTGTGTTTGTGATTTGTCTTGATGTGTTTGTGAAACTATAAAAGCAATCAATCAATGAGTGTCTTTATACCTTCATCACTGTAGGCTACATATTAATACTACAACTCGTTAAAGCTATAAAAAAATACCTATGGTCATTAATTTAGCAGTGGGAATATCATTTTGGAACAGTGTGTGTCTACAGAGAAATGTGAGATAGAAAAAAAGCCAATGCGATTTTGTGTTTTTCCTCAATATCTCTGCAATGCCTGCGAGTTACCAGTAACTGTATTTGTCATACCATGACAATTCACGACAACTTTTAAAACGGATCAATTATTATTTATAAATCGCATTCAGGAAATTGGGCGTCAGAGTGAAGGAGGGGGACGCCGAGGCGCAGAGCAAACGGCTGTTCACCAAGACATTTACACATTCCTTCCTGCATCACATACACAGTAACTTTGTATTGTTTTATCCACAGAAGATTTGCAAACCCTTTGTTCCAGAGACAAAAGCCACAGAGTGGGCAATCAAGAGACACTGGCTAAGTTGATTTGACACCCTCGGTGCCGCATCAGTCTCTCCCCTGAGCTCTGAGCAAATCCGCTCGCTACTTCTGTTCTTATTCTTCTTCGGCTCGCAACCGTCTCCCGGTCTGACTTCCTGTGATAACGGTCTAATCTACACTGCTGCCACCTGTCGTCACGGAGGAGAATTGCACCCATTTTGTAAAAAAAATAATAATAATAATTAGTACAAAATACGTACCAATCCGTGCGCCGTAAAAACGCCGTGCAGAGGGTCGAAATACAGGAGAATCCCGGTAAAACCGTGCGTGTTGACAGCTATGGCCACGGGTGCGCTGGAGGAGGAGGCGCAGCAGACGCTGCAGCTCTCTCTGTGTGTCTTGAGTTCAGTTCAGTTCGGCTCACTATAGGAGGTCAAACGCGTCGAAAATATGAAGCAATACTAACTTTACTTTTCTTCATAGCTAAATCAGACAGTCAGCCAGTCTATCAGAGTGAGTGCTCAGTTGATTGTTCCCGCTGATCATACCTGCTGGCTGAGTGCTCACTGCTCAGCTCGCGTGAGTGACGGCATCGCGTCATCACACGCCTTGGATAATTTAGGAGTGAAATGCGAATGCAAGGCTTGAAAGCACTACTCGCAAGCCCGCCCCCAGATAATATTTACCAATCGCAACGGCCAATTAAAGGGGCAATTCGCGACCATCTCGTCGCACTGTACAGCCCTGTGAGCGGGCACACACTCATGCGCACACACCAGGGCTCCAGACTAACTTTTTTCACCACCGTCCCAGAACCGTCCCGAAATACAATTTTAACCGTCCCAAAGTGAATGTAACCGTCCCAAAAATCAAATGTAGTTTCTTTACTTTGGTTTTGTCGTCTATAGTTGTTATTGCCATAAGAAACACCATTCAGAGAAGGGGAGAATAAATTGATTTAGTCAAAAGGCTCCCATGGTGGAAAGATTTCACAAGAATAATTATGATTAAAAATAAATATAAAAAAAAAGTGTTTAACAAGGTGCTAGTATAGGGATATTTGGTCACGGTGCTGTTATAGTCAACCAATTGGAGCCATGTTGATTATTCCTTCCATAGGAAAATATATTTAAATGTATTTTATTTCGTTTTAGTTTTTTTTGTATTACAAATGTGTGTTTATGGTTGAAAATGTTAGAGATAAATAAAGATCAAATCAAATCTAACTGAATAAGTTATCCCTCTTCTAACAAGAAAGAAAAACGTAGTTTAGCTTTAAACTACATAATGTCATTGCGTCCAGAGATTCCACCTTTGATAACTAAAGTAATGACACTTGACTAGTAATGAAACATGTCCCTTAGATCGCGCTGTCCTCCTGGTCGATATTGATAATTGCTGCTAAATTCCAGCGGGCCCTCCTCACTGAATATGGATTCATTGTGTAGCTGAAGTGAAGTTTGCCTATAGCCTGTCGTCTATTTCTCCGCGTTCGTTTAGATAAATGTAACGTTATGCCAATTAACTCGCAATGGTAGTAACATTACGTGTTAGTATAGAATCGAATAGAAATCCTTTAATAATCCAGAGGGAAATTCGGCACTACAGAGCAGACTATGTATCGCTCACATTGAACAACAATAAACATTTAGGTCAATAGGACTAAAATAGGAATAACAATTATAATAATATTAAAAATAAGAATAAAATAGTGTGAACTATGGATTAATCAGTGGCAGTCTGATACGTTAGTCAGTAACGTTAGCTAGCAATAAGCAGCTATAACTAGAACGCGTCGATAACTGTATACAGTTCCAATAGACTAACATTACACTTCTGTGATTTAAATGTGTCCTCACCTTAGACTCGGGGGTAGTATTGCTGGATGCAGTTCCCTGTTGGTCATTTTGGGTCTGTGTTTATCCTCTTCAAATAGCGCAGCATGTTTGCGGTGCTCTCTTCACTGAGAGGATGCCACAGTATAGCGCGCGTTTTTTTTTTTTTTTTATAACATTCTGATCTTTCCGCGGTTCTTGTACAGTGGTCTCGTGCCGTGCGACTGTCAATTACCAGCTGTCATTCACTGTGTCAACCAGGGTTAAATACCAGTGGAGAAAGCCTAGGTAAGAGAGATTTCCCTCACCTGTTAACACGTTTTTCTTTTTTGATGCGAGATTCATTTGGGGTGTGACGCTGCTGCAGCGCGACTGGCTGATGAGAGGTGGGTAGGAGTTTGATGCTGCAGCGCGACTGGCTAAGGAGAGGTGGGTAGGAACTTGATGCTGGATTAGTGTATCGCTGCGTTGGGAGGCGGAGATAGTCATTGGATTTGGCAAATCACGCTACGTTTAGACTTCAGTGAACTTAGTCAGCACGAGACATTCACCATTTGACAGCAATATATGCGCACACTGACAGTCGGCCAATTGACATTTCCTGTGGGAAAAAAAATCCTCTCCGTCCCGGTTGCGTCCCAGCAAAGATTTCTGTTCGTCCCAAATCAATATTTGATCGTCCCCGGGACGACGGGCAGGGAGCGAAATTAACTTTTTGACTCACCGGCCAGTGGCGGGTAGATGGGAAGAGTCTACCCGCCAAGCATATTTCTTACCTGCCAATTTTTCTTTGATTACAAAAAAATATATATATATTTTATATAAAAATTTTTTTTTAAATAAAATATATATTTTATAATCATACTTGTAGTTGTATTATCTGCGAGACATCGCCACCACGCAATAAGTCAAAATGCTTGCTATCTGCAAACAGCTCCACTGTCTGTGTGTATACTTGAGTAGCCTCCAGCTCCAGCAAGGATTCTCCGGCCCTGCAGCTAGACCCTATATTCAGCTAGACCCTACATTCAGCATGCAAGGATTCTCCGGCGATGCAGCTGGACCCTATTTATAACGTTACGGTTCTATTGTCAAATCACATTCAACATGCCCTCAGCTAGAATACGCATTCAATCAATGTTATAAGACATTGATATCAGGAGCTATCTGTAGCTACTGCTAGCCCGGTAGATAACGGTAAGACAATTTAGTTTACTGGGACAGATGGTGAGCTAGCTAAGCTAGCTAACGAGGGAACGGAGGTATTGTGCACTCGAGTCGACTATTGCTGGAGCATTTGTTGATATCAGCAGCTATCGGTAGCTAGCCAGCTAGATACCGTTAGACAATGCCTCGTCATGTATTAAACTAAAAGTGAATAGTTGACTGGGTCATTGTTTAAACAGTAACGGTAGCTGGCTAGAGCAGACTGCCCGCATACGGCAATGGTGGCGTTTCAGGAAGTAAACAAGCCAAATAAGAGCTTCCGATTGGTCATTTGCTTTTTTTCTCATGAAACCAGTCACGTCACTCTACTGTGATTGGACCGTTGACTTGAGTGCAATGTGGGACTTGTAGTTTTTTAACGATCTCGCGGCGGAGAAAAAAAAGACGAGCGCTGCTATAATATCTACTCGCACAAGAGTATCATTATGAACTACACGTCTACACGCCACACGGCGGGCAGCCCTCTAAGTGTCAAGCGCCAAAGGTAAAAACAGAGCGCCCCTGGCGGGCGGCGGGCTTTAGTTTCGGTCCCTGACGACGGGACATCGTTAGTCTCGAGCCCTGGCACACACTCACACTTATTGCCAAAAGGAAAGGCCACTTTAAATCAGTAGTAGCAACAGTAACAGTGTATGCACTACCAAAGCTACCTAGCATGTCCTATATGCTCTGTAAATAACTATGTACAGATACCGATTTTGATGTCACCATGTTACCTGTTACCTGTTATTGCTAGGGATGGGTATCGTTAGGATTTTATCGATACTACTACTCTTATCGATACTGCTTAACGGTTCGGTACTTTATCGATACTCTTATCGGTTCTTTTTGGTTCTTTTTTTGCAAGAAAAAAAGACAATTAATTAAGAACAGAATCAACATTGCTTTATTATTTATAAATACAACTTTATAAATAAGTATTATAAATAAATATAATTTCTTCAGCAACAGCAGCAGCAATGTTCTTTTATATAACTTTATAAATAAATATAATAAATTAATATAATTTCTTCAGCAACAGCAGCAACAATGTTTTAAATGTGTCTGACTCTGAATTATAGACTTTTTATAATAAACAACAAATGCAAAAGGCTAACAGAACTGTGACACTCGTTCACCCTATCCTCTGTCATCCTTCCTCTAGCTGCTAGGGATAAAGGACTTTGGGTGGTGGAGGGAGGTAGAGGGAGGATATGTGTGGTGGCCCTGGGCTCACTGGCCTGGGACACATTGGTGGCTGACGCCTCAGCTTGACGATCTATAAAAAGTTTAGATTGTAGTATTTGTAGCTAAACAATTGTTTTGTTTATTAGCCTATTTGTAATAATTCGTTATTAGCCTAGGCAACTCCGTATCTTGGCTTACGGTTACGGCTGCAGTGGATGCAGATGGAACACTGCGCGCAAGGCAGTCGAATACGCGCATTTCTGCACACTAATATCATGTTTTGCCAACAGATGTTTTGATAAATTGATTTGCTCGTATTGCCACCCTTACTGGCAAATGTTTTGTTGCACTTGTGGCAACGTGCATTGTCGGCATTGACCCTTGTAAAGTATATCCATACTTTAGAACGCTTCGCTCTATCCGCCATGATCACGACTCAGTGCATGCAGAGCTGCTGTCTGTGTGCAGAGCGCTATAGCACGGGGCGTCGGGGACTTTCATTAAGGAGTACCCGTATGTAGTACCCGGATGTCTATGTGTAGCACTAGCGAGCGACTCGCGAGGAGTGTGTGTAATAATTGACTCGCTGGCTGCGGCTCGCTTCTCGTGCAGAGACAGAGAGGATCGTTCGCAACTTTTAAATAATAATAATAATAATAATAATAATAATTTCTCTAGAGTATCGATAGCAGTACCGAGGACGTCAGAGCTTATAAATACTCCGGTATTTTCTAATATAGTACCGGTTCCCGTTTAAAACCGGGGTCCGGGGGGCATCCCTAGTTATTGCACAATGTTTTTGTATTGGATTCTATTATGTTGTACCCACTGTATTGCTCATCGTTGCGGGCAAGACCACCCGCATTTCTTTGTATACTCGTATGCCGTGACAAATAAAACTCTTGACTTGACTTGACTTGACCCCACTGGTGCCCGTACAGTTGAAAAACGTCACGTCAACCGTCAAGTGCCCTGGCGAGAAGTGAATGCAGGGCTCTACGCTAACCTTTTTCCCAAGGAGTACATGTGCTCCTAAACATTTTTACACATCTGTGCAATACCACCAAAGTCACTGGCCCACTGTCTGTGTGGATGTGCGTGTGCAAACGGGAACGGGACACACATCTGTGCAATAGCACATACCACCAAAGTCACTGATCCACTGTGTGTGTGTACGTGCCTGTGCTAACTTTGCTAGCGTTATCAGCCGTCAATATAACGTTATCCGCCTCAGTAACATTAGCTGCCTCGCCGGATTCCTCTTTCTCCTTGTCTCTCTTTCGCTCAAAATAAAAATGAATGGGCTTCATGGCTGGCTGAATTATTAGCGTTGTCTGAATGTATAACTTGCCTATGGTACCGTGACTTTCTTTTCCAGCGCGTACTTCTCGAGTCGTTTCCTTAATCTCGCATGAAACCAATTGCGTCACCACAGGAAACTCTACTGTGATTGGAACGTTTATGCGGCTTGTGGAATGTGGGACTTGTCGTTTTTGAACGATTAGCAGCGGAGCGAAAAAAGCACTGCTGAGGTTGTAATCTTCACTCGCACATAGTGCGAGTAAATTATTTTTCCGGTTCGCACACACATATTTTTAGGGGCAAATGCGAGTGAAATGCTTGCACTGTAAACTAATAAACTGTAGAGCCCTGGAGTGGTGAAAACATTTTATACTTATATATATACTTTTATATGAGGGGGGGGCCCTTTTTCCAGGATAGAGCAATAGCCCCTCAAATATGTGTGCACGGCCCTGGTCGGACCGCAGCCTCATAGTGGAGATCCGTGTCTTCTTTTCCGTTGGGATGTTTTCCACCGTGAGTTACAGCAAGGGAGTCACCGTGACTCGTAAATAGTTTTTAATTTGTCTTGTAAACTTCTTTCTTTTATTTACAAAACTTCATATATATTTTTTTTGTATTTAACATAAACACCCACAACACTACCCCCCCCCCCCCCCCCCCACACTTCCTCAACTCAACCGCCCTCCCCATCCATGATCCCCCTCCCAATCCCAGGCTACCCACTTCCCCCACATCAAGACACAAAAAAAAGAAAACTACATTGAGTTGTAAACTTTTTTTATTGGTTTTGTAGTCGTCAACATGAACCAATTCAGAGGCCCACCAACGTTGTGTCGTCTGCAAACGTAATAGTGGTGTTGATACCATGTATAGTCGAGTGCAGTTGTGGGTGAAGGGGGAGTAGAGGAGGGGGCTCAGCACGCAGCCCTGCGGGACACCAGTGTTCAGGGTGAGGGTGGGAGGAGTTGAGATTGTCTATCCTAACAAACTGGGGTCTGTTGGTTAGGAAGTCTAGTATCCAGTTGCAGACGGAGGGGTTGATGTCGAGGTCCTTGGTTTCCACGAGGTCACCAAGTTTAGAGATGAGTTTGGAGGGGATGATGGTGTTGCATGCTGAGCTGATGTCAATAAACAGCACCGGAACAGTATTGCTCTCATCCAGGTGGGAGAGGGCGGAATGTAGCGCTGAGGAGATGGCATCCTCTGTGCTCCTGTTCTCACGGTAGGCAAAATGGTGTCTGTCCAGTGAGGGTGAGAGGGTTTGAGCTGAGGACCAAATCCAATCAAACTGGGAACCTTATGAGCGCTCTACCTCCTGAGCCACTGTCTAACCCTAACCTTCAGGTTACCAGATGAGCGCTCTACCTCCTGAGCCACTGTCTAACCCTAACCTTCAGGTTACCAGATGAGCGCTCTACCTCCTGAGCCACTGTCTGAGCCACTCCTGAACTATATATATATATATATATATTATATATATATATATATATATATATATATATATATATATATATATATATATATATATATATATATATATATATAAAGGTTACTCTTGATCAAGCAAAGATGAATGTCCCTATTGGGATTAATAAAGTGCAAATCTAACTTTCACCAATCATCACTTTTTGTAAAATAAAAGGTAACTCTTGAAAATAGATTTTTTTTTAATCGTCCTAAATCATGAATTCGAATTAATTGCCCAGCCCTAATCTAGTCTAATGTGAATATGATGTAGGATACATGTAGATCTAGTCTAATGTGAATATGATGTAGATACATGTAGATCTAGTCTAATGTGAATATGATTTGCCCTAATATTTCAATGTAATGTGTTCAAGTTCAATACACAGGTTAGGACTACCTTCATAAGTGATTCTGATTTCACTGTATAATCATTCATAAATCATATAATAAATCATAATTATGAACATGTACACAATTGATGTTGTCATCCTCTTATTTTACAGGAAAGGTCCCCAGGAAGGTAAGTTATTATTTATTTATTTACTTATTACTTATTTACGGTTCTGGTATCTGCCCCCCCCCCCTCTCTCTCTCTCACACACACTCTGAGCCTTATTATCTTGGTTATTTCACGATTGGACTAAATCATGCTATGTAGGCCTGTGCCTGACTGCACAACAATAGTTTTCCTATACGATGCATACCATTAGACATATATAAAGGCTTGATGACTCACTGCTGGCTAATGGAGACCGACGTTGCCACATGGCGGCCATCTTGCCACAGGCAGCACTTCCACTGACTAATAACATGACTGTCTATGGTGCATGTACTATTGAAATAACCATAGCTTGCAAAATTTTCAACCGATTTTCAAACGGTTTGGTTTGTTCTAAACGTCAGAGATTTAGATATCATACTGCATACTTATAATGGACTTTCATATGAAAATAATTTCAACGTGTCCAAGCATCCTGAATCATAGCCACGTTAACACATTCTGGGCCATTTGGATCCATCTAATCTCACTCTATAAGGCCAGCATATCATAATAAGGTTTCATTGTGCGTGAGGCTGTTTGTAGAGCTCAATCTATACTTTATAGTATTGCTATCTGTCCATTCTCATTGTCAATTGACACTATAAACCGTCCCTTCAAAATGGCTTAAAGAAATAATTTTTTTTCATCAATACGTTCCCATTTTATAGCGTCTTGAATATAAGCGTTATATGGGATTGGTCTGGTATATTTCCTGCAAAACGAGATACAGCCTGCTAGGGCTGACCCCTATTAGTAGATTAGTCGACTAATCGGTCGAAAGGAGCCGTAGTCGACTGGCCAACCTCTTAGTAGAATAAAAAGAAATATTTATAATAATTTTTATTTATATATATATTTTTTTTAATCATTCTTTCCAAAAGAAAAGAGGCCTAGAAGCGTGGCTAACGCTAATGGCACGCATACCAGACGCTAACCGCCTACGAAAACAGGCACAGAGGCACTGAAAGAGGATTTCACCCATCTAATGAACACACTAGACTAGACAAATATCAAGATGTATCCATCAGTGGACCAATTGCATGTTTTTGCAGAGGACAAGAAGCCTTCAGTCGACTCCCTCAGACATTAAGCACCCCCCACAGCCCAAATGGAATGATAAAAAAAAAAAAAAAAAATCATAGTCGACCATCCAAATCCTTAGTCGGGGACAGCCCTACAGGCTGCTAAGATAATAACGTTAAATCGAATGGCGTGTCGGCCCTACAGAAGCTAGAGCTAAAAATCAAAATGCATATGATCGATATAATGTTCCACCATGAATGCATGAAAGGTGGGGGGCGGGGGACATCGTTTCTGATTATTGATTACCAATAACGGCGTTAGCCTCAGTAGCCACATTCGCTGATCGCCTGGTTGGCTATGATAACAAGGCCTGATCAGCGTGTAATTTAGGTGAAAAAGATCTTACCTGTGGCCGGTTGGACTGCAAAAAGGATTTCCCAGTTATCGATCGCCATCTGGTAGATCCATATGTCCATTGGCTGATGATCTATTCCTTTACTGCACACTGAATTCAGCTCCCAAAACGTATTCCATGCTACATGCTACACGCATAGATTCACCCTAACAGGAAAGTCCATTCGAGATCCAAAAAAATAAAACACCTTTCTGCCACAGGGAACACTGCATTATCGAGACAGCTCCCCTACGAGGATCTGGCCGGTAATGCACTTTTCCGAATTCCAAGAGTAGGGTAAATCTGCAGTGCCGCTCTGTGACATTGAGTAGGTTATTAAAATGGAATAAAAGCCAAAACAACCTTGCCTGGCCCTCTACCGTTGGATCCGAAACACGGACATGTCCGTGCTTGGCTGGGAATGTGTTAATAACGTTTGTAATGAACCAAACCGCTTGAAAATTTAGCAAGCTATGGTTATTTCAATAGCACATGCACCTGCACCATATACATTGATGTTATGAGTGGGCGTGCTGCCTGCGACAAGATGGCCGCCGGTGAACTACGCTGGAGACTCCGCCTTGCACCATTTAGTAGGGCTGGGCGATATGGCCAAAATGTTTATCACGATAAAAAATTTCATATCACTCGATATCGATAATTATCTCGATATACATGAAATAATCATTTCTGTTAAGGCTATTTCTGCTGCTGAATGAAAGCTGAAGAAACCAGAAGGTTAATTGTGGTTCAGAATATTCTTTATTGTCGGAACATGACAAACTAGGCCTACTTGCCAAACTACAAATCTGAGGTAGAACATGAACACGAACTGTATATAAAACTTTTATAACTGCCATTAAATGAAAATAAATAAATAAATAAAATCTCAATTCTGGTATTAATAATGAAAAATAAATTAAATCTCAAGTCTGATTAGCACACATAGCCTACTGTGTAGAGATGGTTTCAAACGGTATTTTAAATGAGAAAGCAAACTAAATAAATGGACAAGCAAAAAATGTATCTCGATTTGGTCAGTATTGTCATTTGGACAAGCAAAGCCATTACTTTAAGTTGCAAGAAAGACAAGTCTGTCCACAAATCTGAGGTAGAACATGAACATGAACTGTATAACAATAAAACTTTTATAACTGGCATTAACTCAATCAGCTATAAGAAGGCCACCGCTTTAACACGTTGGATGCCCAACCCGAGTTTTCTCGGGTTTACCCCCCCGCGGGTTGAATGCCCATAACGAGAATATTCGTTTTTTTTCTAGTTTTTTTTTTTATTAGCGATCTGAATTCATATTTCATCAACCGAGTCTACCGTTGGTAAATCAGCCACTTCAGGCGCTCAGATGTGAAAAAAGCGCCCCCTATCGTCTCCCAGATGGTAATTCACCCTTTTGGATTGGACTCAATGAAAAGGCATGAGAAAAAAAAACCCAGACTCCACATTTTACTTCTCACGCATGTGACCGGAGTCGATCAGCTTCATTCTGGACCCTCAGAGCAGCAGGGATTATGTGTTGTACAGTATACGTGGTGGATCAATAAAAGGATCGATTTTCGGAATGGCGATCAGGAATTGGAATAATCCATTTGGATACCATCTGATCTCAGGTAAGGAATCTATTTGACCAGTATTAGGATAATCAGACCCGTTTTCACAGAGATATAAGCTTTCCCCCTATATGTGATATGGCTGTTTTGACTGTAAAAGCGATCAGGAACTGAGAGATACACATACTATCGATAATCTAGTGTTTATTTTAAAACTATTCATAAATAGGCCGAAAAATGACAACGTTCTAGAATATTCCAGTACAGGGCTATTATCATGGAATCTCTTATTTTTTCCGTGAAAACGAGGGCTTTTCAAAATGATATAAAACGGAAATGAACCGATAAAAAAACAATCCGCTTTGACAATGTTGACTGGAAATGGGTCATTGATAATGCGACGGGCAGATTAGACACATAGCCATAATTTAAAATATAGATTAGGCGATATTAACGTTAACATTGAAGTGGTGATGGGCATTCAAGCACTAAATGTGCGCCCCCTGCTGGGCATTCAAAGTGTTAAAGAATAGGAATACATGGCGGTGTTTGCAGGGCTCAAACTATATTATATATCATAGCTATGGATGTAATACTATTGCCCATTTGACATCGAGTATCTATCGTTCAATTTGTGAAGAAAAAAAAAAAATCATCCATACATTCCCGTTTTATACCATGGTGAATATGAGTATAGTTTTAGAGTAATCCTGTCTAATCCCAGAAAACAACGCTATGCAGCAATACGTGCATTTCACTAGAAACCGTGGCGTTTCTCGCCTGTATCAACAATCAATCTGAAATCAACGCCATATTATCGGTATTATGTTTCATCATGAATGCATGAAAGGGTGGGGGAGGGGGGGGTAATTTTTCTATGCTTTGATCGTCACCAACGGAATACGTTACACACACACATTAGACACATGCACTCGGATCGCAGTGAAAGGTTTCTTGGATCAACGCAAGATTGATACCATATAGCCCTTACCTTGACTAGGATGTACTCCAAAAAGAATATTATCTGATCGCCATTCCAAGTATTCATGTTGGTTGCCAACATAATCCACCAAAAGAACATGAACCGGGAGTGCTTGATTCTCCTCAATCCATGCGTTATAAACGCTTGTCCTGCACGACAAGGAAAACCCGGCCCGGACTTTTTAGATCGACGCACAGCCCAAGCCAGAGAGTTTCAAAGGATGCGCAAGGCGGCAGGTGGCGGTATTGGACATTTGCGATCTCAGACTCATTCCCAATGATAACACAGGCTCCCTCTATGGATTATGAATGGGAATATCGAATCAAATAAATAACGATAGAAAACCCGACTTTTCTCGGGTTTGGCGCCCAAACGTTGGCGAGTTAACCCGACTTTATTCGTGAGTGGCGTCCAATGAGTTAATAATAATAAAAAAATATTTAAATTATTGACCACGTTTCATATTTATATAGAGGAAAATATATTATCGTTATTGTTTTATCGCCCAGTCCTACGATGCATTAGGGCTGGGCGATATGGCCAAAAACGTTATCGCGATAAAATTATAAAATTATTTTCATATAACTCGATATCGATAATTATTGTCGATATAATTTCTGTCAAGTTTAATTAACTTCTTATGCCCGGCGCCGATGGACGGGCTATTAATAGACTTGTTTTGCTGCTGCGAATGTCTCGAGTTGATGTCGTCATCAGTCCGCGCACGTTCTTCTACGCACCAGTGCATAGATTATTATATTCCACCAGGGGGCAACCTACCGCCACTGGATCATTATGCATTATAAGAATGGAACTAACAGTTAGCCAGAGCAAGCGGTGTATCCCATGACAATGTACTAACTATCACCCTAAAATACTCCGTTCCGCCCCAATACATTGCAACGACGTCCACCGCATACCCAACACTACTCTAACCGTGGCCTCAGAATTCACGCCACACACCCACTCGGCACGTAAACTATAAAATAGCGGCGTGAAAGCTAATGATCCTAGCCAGCCTTGTTTACTACCCAGAGGTGCACCGCGGGTCTCCTTCACTGTCGGCCATCTCCTTCACTGATTGGTTGTTAGTGCGTGTGCTCATATCCAAGCTTGTTTATTTCGAGGAAATAATTTATCGCGATAGTTATCGTTATCGTTTTATCGCTCAGCCCTACGATGCATACCACCAAAACCCCCTGTCTTCCCCTCCCAAGACCCCTCGACCGAGGCCCACAGGCTCTACCGGGAGACGTCTATCTGCCAGCACTGCTACCAGTGGCTCCGACCCGGCAACCACCACGTGAGGATCCGTCCCAAGCGGCGTCCGGCGGCCCGCGTGCAGAGCGTGCTCCTCCGGGAGGCCAGGGGCAAGAGGCTCAGCCTGGTCCAGAGAGCCCTGCTGCGACGCTTCAGGGGCGCCCCTTCAGCACGGGTGAGCATATATTTAGCTTTTAGCATTCTTAGATTATATATTAGATTTAGACTATTGGATTATTAGATTATATATTGCATATATTTAGCTTTTAGCATTCTTAGATTATATTAGATTTAGACTATTGGATTATTAGATTATATATTGCATATATTTAGCTTTTAGCAATTTTTTTTTTTATTATATATTAGATTAGATTTAGACTATTGGATTATTAGATTATATATTGCATATATTTAGCTTTTAGCATTTTTAGATTATATATTAGATTAGATTTAGACTATTGGATTATTAGATTATATATTGCATATATTTAGCATTTAGCATTTTTAGATTATATATTAGATTAGATTTAGACTATTGGATTATTAGATTATATATTGCATATATTTAGCTTTTAGCATTTTTATATATTGAATTAGATTTAGACTATTGGATTATTAGATTATATATTGCATATATATGAGACCACTGCGCACTCCCCCGTAATGGGCACAAACACCTTTTTATATTCTGGGGCATTGGAGTGGAACAAGCTTCCAGTGGCCCTGGGAAGCATTGAAGAGGGGGGGTAGCTTTAGACGTGCCACAAAGAAATGGCTAGCCAGTGTAATGTAGAGTAGCCACGTCTAGGAAGGAGAGGGTAGGGCGTATCTGTTAGTCTCTTGATAGTATATGTAGAAGTGAAATACAGGTTAATGTTTTATGGGGATGCTCTATATTTTTTATTATGATGCTCTATGTTTTTGTATGATGCTCTATGTTTTATGTTGATGTCTGTCCGTGTCCAAAATCAGGGACCATGATGGAAATAAGTGCTTACACTTTCTCATGTTTTTATCCCTTGGATGCTGTCTTTTACTCCACAATAAAAATCAATCAATCAATCTGGACACGGTGCAGTTAGTTTAGTTTAGTGAGGTGAGACCACACACTCCCGGACACGGCTCAGTTTATTTAGTTAGAAATTCTATTTGTTGTGGTTCCTCGACCATAGCAGCTTCCAATAATAGAAATACAATACAATTTGCATTGAATAAGAATAAGATAAAATTACTAAAATAAAGATTACTATATACAGTTCTAAAAAGTGTGCAGTGCAGATAACAGGATGTAGATATACTATAAAATGTAAATAACAAAATGTCTATGTGTAACGGATGGTACCGCGAGGCGCAGTCACAATGGACTTTAGGACTTTGTGAAGTGACTGGCGAGTAGCGGTACTATGGGTTAAACTCGCTCCCTTAAAAGACTCATAGACGTGTTACAAAGCAGTGAGTTCACCTCTTGGTATAGAGGTCTGTGCTGTTGCCCGTGGTGCGGCAGACCACAGGTTCGAAACTCCCTCTGGGCATCGAAGTTTAAGGTGACGATATCACAACCGTTACATATGTACCGTTGTGGATGTGCTATGAGCAATGTGCACATTTTTTATCAGTGTAAATGCAATGTGCAATACCTTTTTTTTTTATTGTCCATAATGTGGAAATTTGTTTTTGGTCTCACAGTAGGAGGAGGGAGCCACGGTGCGTTTCTACAGTTATTCGGAAACGTCTTTGGTAACTTGTAGAAGATCGCAGAAAGGCAGCCTTTGGTAGCTTGTAGAAGATGGCAGAAAGGCAGCCTTTGGTAACTTGTAGAAGATGACAGAAAGGCAGCATTTGGTAACGTGTAGAAGATGGCAGAAAGGCAGCCTTTGGTAACTTGTAGAAGATGACAGAAAGGCAGCCTTTGGTAACTTGTAGAAGATGACAGAAAGGCAGCCTTTGGTAACTTGTAGAAGATGACAGAAAGGCAGCCTTTGGTAACTTGTAGAAGATGACAGAAAGGCAGCCTTTGGTAACTTGTAGAAGATGACAGAAAGGCAGCCTTTGGTAACTTGTAGAAGATGACAGAAAGGCAGCCTTTGGTTGACAAGAAGGGTAAAACAAATTCTTCGTCATAAGATGTTCTCATATCAATGTGTAACCATATTTAATAATTGTGATTTCAATATAAATCTAAATAATCGTGATTATTGGTAATCGAACAGTCGTACAAGGCACTCTCCTCCATGGAAGATTTCAATGAAAAAGGCTTTCTTTTCTTATTTTGAGGTTGCATTGCAAAAGATCAGACCTGTATCTGATTTAGGACATGAAAGTGTCCCAAATCTGAATTGAAAAGATCAGATTCCATTTGATTTGTGTTGTTCACCCTGTCGTGAAAATAACAGATCTGAGTCATATATTAGCCAAAAAGATTCAGATTCGGGCCAACGTAGCCTAAGTCACCTTCTACTGACTACTCACATATAGACCTGTTCGCTGTATACAAACATACCGTGTTCGAGCCAATCAGCAATACCAACTGAGTCACGTGATTAAGTTGCCCCCTACTTGCGCAAGCTGCTGTGCTAAAAAAGTACGACAGGGCTCTATGGAGAAACCGTGACACTCGCCTGACTGGTAGATATTTTATTGTTTTTTTTCCGGGCAGTTTGGTAGAGAGAGAGAGGAAGTATGGGAGGATAGATGGGGGAAGACATTCGGCAAAGGTCGCCGGGTCCGGGAGTCAAACTCGGGACGGCCGTGTTGCACCGCAGTGCACCCTGGTGCCCGACTAAAAGCTGTTTCAAACGAAAACGGCTGGATGTCATTTTGCCAAATCAGCGCGGCTGTGAGTGAGAGTCTTTCACCTTTTACACATCTATCTTTGGCATGGATTGATTGTTTAGATCACTAGCATGGCTAACAAATGCAAATATTGTAGTCTGCCCCGTTGTTCTGACCAGGATTACGTTCCTTTTGCCCCCTTTGTGTTTGTCCCAAGCGTTATGCTGATGTTTTAGGGCCTTTTTAAGTGCATGCGTTTCAAAGTATCAATATTAATAGCTTATAATGTGGTCAGTTAAACAAGAAATATTAATTTACTTCATATTTAATAATTCATCCTCCGGTTCAGGAGCTGTATTTGGTGGCTTGAACACAGAGGCAGTAACATTAAACATTAGTACAGCTGCTGGGTAACGTCTACAGGACATACAGTATACTAGAGCAGTGATTCAGTATATACTAGACTAGAGTATAAGGCTGAGCCCGAACGTTCGAACGGAACGTTCATTCGGATTTTAATGAATGGGTTCGAACGTTCGAAAAAAATAAAAATACGTTTTTGGGTGGAACGCTTGGTGCACATTGCACACGCGACGCCACCGGGGAGGTGGGGACGCACAACACAGCAGTGCTCAAGCACCATGCCCATTTACACCATGCCCAAAAGATCCACCGCTTCCAACAACCTCACTCTGAAGTACGGGGCCGTGCGGGAGAAAGAAAGAAACAAAATAACTGGAGATAAAACATTCTGGAGTAAGCATCGCGCAACGCCTGGGTGAAGTGGCTGGCGCGTATGGCATACCCAACTAAAAGTGAGTGCGTTATATGATATTACCGGTATGTTTGACTGCTGTCTTTTCCCTTTATTTTCTTCTGAGTGCTTTGTTTACATGAACAGCCACCACTGTAAACAAAATTTTTTTCACCCTAACCCTAACACCCCGTAAAATCTATAATAATAAAATTAATTAATTTTTAAAAACTAAACGAAAACCCTGGCGAACGTTCGAACCCTAAAAACAGGGTTCGGGGACAGCCTTACTAGAGTAGTGATTCAGTATATACTAGAGCAGTGATTCAGTATATACTAGAGCAGTGATTCAGTATATACTAGAGCTGTGATTCAGTATATACTAGAGCAGTGATTCAGTATATACTAGAGCCGTGATTCAGTATATACTAGAGCAGTGATTCAGTATATACTAGAGCTGTGATTCAGTATATACTAGAGCAGTGATTCAGTATATACTAGAGCCGTGATTCAGTATATACTAGAGCAGTGATTCAGTATATACTAGAGCAGTGATTCAGTATATACTAGAGCTGTGATTCAGTATATACTAGAGCAGTGATTCAGTATATACTAGAGCCGTGATTCAGTATATACTAGAGCAGTGATTCAGTATATACTAGAGCAGTGATTCAGTATATACTAGAGCAGTGATTCAGTATATACTAGAGCAGTGATTCAGTATATACTAGACTAGAGTAGTGATTCAGTATATACTAGAGCAGTGATTCAGTATATACTAGACTAGAGTAGTGATTCAGTATATACTAGAGCAGTGATTCAGTATATACTAGAGCCGTGAATCAGTATATACTAGAGCAGTGATTCAGTATATACTAGACTAGAGTAGTGATTCGGTATATACTAGAGCAGTGATTCAGTATATACTAGAGCAGTGATTCAGTATATACTAGAGCCGTGATTCAGTATATACTAGAGCCGTGATTCAGTATATACTAGAGCAGTGATTCAGTATATACTAGAGCCGTGATTCAGTATATACTAGAGCAGTGATTCAGTATATACTAGAGCCGTGATTCAGTATATACTAGAGCAGTGATTCAGTATATACTAGAGCAGTGATTCAGTATATACTAGAGCAGTGATTCAGTATATACTAGAGCCGTGATTCAGTATATACTAGACTAGAGCAGTGATTCAGTATATACTAGAGCAGTGATTCAGTATATACTAGACTAGAGTAGTGATTCGGTATATACTAGAGCAGTGATTCAGTATATACTAGAGCAGTGATTCAGTATATACTAGACTAGAGTAGTGATTCAGTATATACTAGAGCAGTGATTCAGTATATACTAGAGCAGTGATTCAGTATATACTAGACTAGAGTAGTGATTCAGTATATACTAGAGCAGTGATTCAGTATATACTAGAGCAGTGATTCAGTATATACTAGAGCCGTGATTCAGTATATACTAGAGCAGTGATTCAGTATATACTAGAGCAGTGATTCAGTATATACTAGACTAGAGTAGTGATTCAGTATATACTAGAGCAGTGATTCAGTATATACTAGACTAGAGTAGTGATTCAGTATATACTAGAGCAGTGATTCAGTGTATACTAGAGCTGTGATTCAGTATATACTAGAGCCGTGAATCAGTATATACTAGAGCAGTGATTCAGTATATACTAGACTAGAGTAGTGATTCAGTATCTACTAGAGCAGTGATTCAGTATATACTAGACTAGAGTAGTGATTCAGTATATACTAGAGCAGTGATTCAGTATATACTAGACTAGAGCAGTGATTCAGTATATACTAGAGCCGTGATTCAGTATATACTAGAGCAGTGATTCAGTATATACTAGAGCCGTGATTCAGTATATACTAGAGCCGTGAATCAGTATATACTAGAGCAGTGATTCAGTATATACTAGACTAGAGTAGTGATTCGGTATATACTAGAGCAGTGATTCAGTATATACTAGAGCAGTGATTCAGTATATACTAGAGCAGTGATTCAGTATATACTAGAGCCGTGATTCAGTATATACTAGAGCAGTGATTCAGTATATACTAGAGCAGTGATTCAGTATATACTAGAGCAGTGATTCAGTATATACTAGAGTAGTGATTCAGTATATACTAGAGCAGTGATTCAGTATATACTAGACTAGAGTAGTGATTCAGTATATACTAGAGCCGTGATTCAGTATATACTAGACTAGAGTAGTGATTCAGTATATACTAGAGCAGTGATTCAGTATATACTAGAGCAGTGATTCAGTATATACTAGAGCCATGATTCAGTATATACTAGAGCCGTGATTCAGTATATACTAGAGCCGTGAATCAGTATATACTAGAGCTGTGATTCAGTATATACTAGAGCCGTGATTCAGTATATACTAGAGCCGTGAATCAGTATATACTAGAGCTGTGATTCAGTATATACTAGAGCCGTGAATCAGTATATACTAGACTAGAGTAGTGATTCAGTATATACTAGAGCAGTGATTCAGTATATACTAGAGCCGTGATTCAGTATATACTAGAGCCGTGAATCAGTATATACTAGAGCTGTGATTCAGTATATACTAGAGCCGTGAATCAGTATATACTAGAGCAGTGATTCAGTATATACTAGACTAGAGTAGTGATTCAGTATGTACTAGAGCAGTGATTCAGTATATACTAGAGCCGTGATTCAGTATATACTAGAGCAGTGATTCAGTATATACTAGACTAGAGTAGTGATTCAGTATATACTAGAGCCGTGATTCAGTATATACTAGAGCCGTGATTCAGTATATACTAGAGCCGTGAATCAGTATATACTAGAGCAGTGATTCAGTATATACTAGACTAGAGTAGTGATTCGGTATATACTAGAGCAGTGATTCGGTATATACTAGACTAGAGTAGTGATTCAGTATATACTAGAGCAGTGATTCAGTATATACTAGAGCAGTGATTCAGTATATACTAGAGCAGTGATTCAGTATATACTAGAGCCGTGATTCAGTATATACTAGAGCAGTGATTCAGTATATACTAGACTAGAGTAGTGATTCAGTATATACTAGAGCAGTGATTCAGTATATACTAGAGCAGTGATTCAGTATATACTAGAGCAGTGATTCAGTATATACTAGACCGGTGATTCAGTATATACTAGAGCCGTGATTCAGTATATACTAGAGCAGTGATTCAGTATATACTAGAGCAGTGATTCAGTATATACTAGAGCTGTGATTCAGTATATACTAGAGCCGTGATTCAGTATATACTAGACTAGAGTAGTGATTCAGTATATACTAGAGCAGTGATTCAGTATATACTAGAGCAGTGATTCAGTATATACTAGAGCAGTGATTCAGTATATACTAGAGCAGTGATTCAGTATATACTAGACTAGAGTAGTGATTCAGTATATACTAGAGCAGTGATTCAGTATATACTAGACTAGAGCAGTGATTCAGTATATACTAGAGCCGTGATTCAGTATATACTAGAGCAGTGATTCAGTATATACTAGAGCCGTGATTCAGTATATACTAGAGCCGTGAATCAGTATATACTAGAGCAGTGAATCAGTATATACTAGAGCAGTGATTCAGTATATACTAGACTAGAGTAGTGATTCGGTATATACTAGAGCAGTGATTCAGTATATACTAGAGCAGTGATTCAGTATATACTAGAGCAGTGATTCAGTATATACTAGAGCAGTGATTCAGTATATACTAGACTAGAGTAGTGATTCAGTATATACTAGAGCCGTGATTCAGTATATACTAGACTAGAGTAGTGATTCAGTATATACTAGAGCAGTGATTCAGTATATACTAGAGCTGTGATTCAGTATATACTAGAGCCGTGATTCAGTATATACTAGAGCCGTGAATCAGTATATACTAGAGCAGTGATTCAGTATATACTAGACTAGAGTAGTGATTCAGTATATACTAGAGCAGTGATTCAGTATATACTAGAGCAGTGATTCAGTATATACTAGAGCCGTGATTCAGTATATACTAGAGCCGTGAATCAGTATATACTAGAGCAGTGATTCAGTATATACTAGACTAGAGTAGTGATTCGGTATATACTAGAGCAGTGATTCAGTATATACTAGAGCAGTGATTCAGTATATACTAGACTAGAGTAGTGATTCAGTATATACTAGAGCAGTGATTCAGTATATACTAGAGCCGTGATTCAGTATATACTAGAGCAGTGATTCAGTATATACTAGAGCAGTGATTCAGTATATACTAGAGCAGTGATTCAGTATATACTAGACTAGAGTAGTGATTCAGTATATACTAGAGCAGTGATTCAGTATATACTAGAGCTGTGATTCAGTATATACTAGAGCCGTGATTCAGTATATACTAGAGCCGTGAATCAGTATATACTAGAGCAGTGATTCAGTATATACTAGACTAGAGTAGTGATTCAGTATATACTAGAGTAGTGATTCAGTATATACTAGAGCAGTGATTCAGTATATACTAGAGCAGTGATTCAGTATATACTAGAGCAGTGATTCAGTATATACTAGAGCCGTGATTCAGTATATACTAGAGCCGTGAATCAGTATATACTAGAGCAGTGATTCAGTATATACTAGACTAGAGTAGTGATTCGGTATATACTAGAGCAGTGATTCAGTATATACTAGAGCAGTGATTCAGTATATACTAGACTAGAGTAGTGATTCAGTATATACTAGAGCAGTGATTCAGTATATACTAGAGCAGTGATTCAGTATATACTAGAGCCGTGATTCAGTATATACTAGAGCAGTGATTCAGTATATACTAGACTAGAGTAGTGATTCAGTATATACTAGAGCAGTGATTCAGTATATACTAGAGCAGTGATTCAGTATATACTAGAGCCGTGATTCAGTATATACTAGAGCAGTGATTCAGTATATACTAGAGCAGTGATTCAGTATATACTAGAGCCGTGATTCAGTATATACTAGAGCAGTGATTCAGTATATACTAGAGCAGTGATTCAGTATATACTAGAGCTGTGATTCAGTATATACTAGAGCCGTGATTCAGTATATACTAGACTAGAGTAGTGATTCAGTATATACTAGAGCAGTGATTCAGTATATACTAGAGCAGTGATTCAGTATATACTAGACTAGAGTAGTGATTCAGTATATACTAGAGCAGTGATTCAGTATATACTAGAGCAGTGATTCAGTATATACTAGAGCAGTGATTCAGTATATACTAGAGCAGTGATTCAGTATATACTAGAGCAGTGATTCAGTATATACTAGAGCAGTGATTCAGTATATACTAGACTAGAGTAGTGATTCAGTATATACTAGAGCAGTGATTCAGTATATACTAGAGCTGTGATTCAGTATATACTAGAGCCGTGATTCAGTATATACTAGAGCCGTGAATCAGTATATACTAGAGCAGTGATTCAGTATATACTAGACTAGAGTAGTGATTCAGTATATACTAGAGTAGTGATTCAGTATATACTAGAGCAGTGATTCAGTATATACTAGAGCAGTGATTCAGTATATACTAGAGCAGTGATTCAGTATATACTAGAGCCGTGATTCAGTATATACTAGAGCCGTGAATCAGTATATACTAGAGCAGTGATTCAGTATATACTAGACTAGAGTAGTGATTCGGTATATACTAGAGCAGTGATTCAGTATATACTAGAGCAGTGATTCAGTATATACTAGACTAGAGTAGTGATTCAGTATATACTAGAGCAGTGATTCAGTATATACTAGAGCAGTGATTCAGTATATACTAGAGCCGTGATTCAGTATATACTAGAGCAGTGATTCAGTATATACTAGACTAGAGTAGTGATTCAGTATATACTAGAGCAGTGATTCAGTATATACTAGAGCAGTGATTCAGTATATACTAGAGCCGTGATTCAGTATATACTAGAGCAGTGATTCAGTATATACTAGAGCAGTGATTCAGTATATACTAGAGCCGTGATTCAGTATATACTAGAGCAGTGATTCAGTATATACTAGAGCAGTGATTCAGTATATACTAGAGCTGTGATTCAGTATATACTAGAGCCGTGATTCAGTATATACTAGACTAGAGTAGTGATTCAGTATATACTAGAGCAGTGATTCAGTATATACTAGAGCAGTGATTCAGTATATACTAGACTAGAGTAGTGATTCAGTATATACTAGAGCAGTGATTCAGTATATACTAGAGCAGTGATTCAGTATATACTAGAGCAGTGATTCAGTATATACTAGAGCAGTGATTCAGTATATACTAGAGCAGTGATTCAGTATATACTAGAGCAGTGATTCAGTATATACTAGACTAGAGTAGTGATTCAGTATATAGGTGTAGTTCAGTATAAGGATAAGGATGAACTTTATTGATCCCCTTGGGGAAATTCGGTGACAATATAGGTGTAGATCAGTGATTCAGTATACTAGAGCAGTGGTTCAGGGGGCGGAGCAATGGTTCAGGGGCGGGGCAGTGGTACAGGGGGCGGGGCCCAGATGTCGCGTCTGCAGAGATAACGATCCCCTCCTCTCTCCTCCTAATGAAAGGCACACAGGCACAAAATGAAGGAGTTATTTTGTCAAATGTCCACTCTCTCTCTCCACTGCTGAAGCCATTAAGATGAGGAGGGAGGGCGACGACGGGGTTGACCGGAGACTGTAGTGGAAGAGGGAAGTACAAAATCGACACCGGCCCTAATGAAGAGACTCTCACGGACGGCCTCGTTAGAAACCAGGAGCAGCTCATTCCGTATGCAGGTGTTCACTTCGCTGCACTCTCCCCACAACACATCCATTGTCTGCGCGGACTGAGAGGAGGACGGAGGAGGAGAGGGAGGGGGAGAGGAGGACAGAGAGGGGGAGAGGAGGACATAGACGGAGAGGGGGAGAGGAGGACAGAGGGGGAGAGGAGGACAGAGAGGGGGAGAGGAGGACAGAGAGGGGGAGAGGAGGACAGAGAGGGGGAGAGGAGGACATAGACGGAGAGGGGGAGAGGAGGACAGAGAGGGGGAGAGGAGGACATAGACGGAGAGGGGGAGAGGAGGACAGAGAGGAGGAGAGGAGGACAGAGAGGGGGAGAGGAGGACAGAGAGGGGGAGAGGAGGACATAGACGGAGAGGGGGAGAGGAGGACAGAGAGGGGGAGAGGAGGACATAGACGGAGAGGGGGAGAGGAGGACAGAGGGGGAGAGGAGGACAGAGAGGGGGAGAGGAGGACAGAGGGGGAGAGGAGGACAGAGAGGGGGAGAGGAGGACAGAGAGGGGGAGAGGAGGACAGAGAGGGGGAGAGGAGGACATAGACGGAGAGGGGGAGAGGAGGACAGAGAGGGGGAGAGGAGGACAGAGAGGGGGAGAGGAGGACAGAGACGGAGAGGGGGAGAGGAGGACAGAGAGGGGGAGAGGAGGACAGAGAGGGGGAGAGGAGGACAGAGACGGAGAGGGGGAGAGGAGGACAGAGAGGGGGAGAGGAGGACATAGACGGAGAGGGGGAGAGGAGGACAGAGAGGGAGAGGGGGAGAGGAGGACAGAGAGGGGGAGAGGAGGACAGAGAGGGGGAGAGGAGGACAGAGACGGAGAGGGGGAGAGGAGGACATAGAGGGGGAGAGGAGGACAGAGACGGAGAGGGGGAGAGGAGGACAGAGAGGGGGAGAGGAGGACATAGACGGAGAGGGGGAGAGGAGGACAGAGAGGGGGAGAGGAGGACAGAGAGGGGGAGAGGAGGACAGAGGGGGAGAGGGGGAGAGGAGGACAGAGAGGGGGAGAGGAGGACAGAGAGGGGGAGAGGAGGACGGAGACGGAGAGGGGGAGAGGAGGACAGAGAGGGGGAGAGGAGGACAGAGAGGGGGAGAGGAGGACAGAGAGGGGGAGAGGAGGACAGAGAGGGGGAGAGGAGGACAGAGGGGGAGAGGAGGACAGAGAGGGGGAGAGGAGGACAGAGAGGGGGAGAGGAGGACAGAGAGGGGGAGAGGAGGACAGAGAGGGGGAGAGGAGGACAGAGAGGGGGAGAGGAGGACAGAGGGGGAGAGGAGGACAGAGAGGGGGAGAGGAGGACAGAGACTGAAGTTACTTTCCATCATACATTTGATTGATGGATGTTTTTTTCTTTTTGTGTGTCTTACATACAGATGTATGCCCAGCCCATATGGGCTTACAAGGCACATAAACAATAAGTATATAGTATACTTAACAATAAGTATATTATAGACCAAGATGGCCACAAAAAATAAAACATAATAACAAGCTGTAAACAATGTACTTCAAAGAAACAGAGGAATTCATATCAAAATGAGAGAGTTGGTGTGGAAGATGGCTGAGAGAGGGCGATGAGGAGGAGGAGGGTGGATTGGGAGGGAGGAAGACTGGTTCTTAGTATGCAGCAGTGGCCAGGTACTCTCCTGACGCTCAGATCCGGTCTCTGATAGGCCGATAAGGATCAGGCAGGAAGTGATCGTTATCAAACAGGAAGAGGAAAGGTCTCCGAACATCTGTCTCTGAAGTCGAGGAGGAGGAGGGAGTTATTGATGTCCCGGGAATCCATAATCTGGGTACGTGTGATGTGCACAATCAGGAGTTTGACTGTTAACCCTTTCACTACCACACTACAGAAGGTTAACCTTTTCACTACCAAACTTAACCGTCTGTAGTGTGGTAGTGAAAGGTTAACGTTCTGTAGTGTGGTAGTGAAAGGTTAACCTTCTGTAGTGTGGTAGTGAAAGGGTTAACCTTCTGTAGTGTGGTAGTGAAAGGGTTAGTGTGGCAGTGAAAGGATTAACCTTCCGTATTGTCACAGTCAAAGGGTTAACCATTTGGTAGTGTGGCAGTGAAAGTGTTAAAATGTCATTTTAGGCAAACATCCAGGTTACGTAGTATGTAGGGTAATTAAACTTAAGATTAACTTTGATTAAGCTAACTCTGTAAGCTATCTCTGTAAGCTAACAAGGTATTTTTACAGGAGAGTAGACTAAACTAAGAGCATTGACATACATAATGTGAATTATAGATATGATGTGCAGAGATATCTGGATAATGACGCCCTAACAAGACAGCTGTGTGTGTACTAGTGGATGTGTAGATAGAGACAGTGAGAGGGGGGTAGTGTGTGTACCAGTGTTGTAGTCAAGTCACTAAATCTTGAGTCCCCAGTGATAGAGTCCAAGTCCGAGTCACCAAAGAAGAGCCTGAGTCGAGTCCCCATTATCCTAGTCAGAGTCCGAGTCCAAGTCATCAAGGTTGAGTCCACTCCACTCTGGCAGTCAAAGAGCTGACATACAAATAAAAAAAGGTCTACATTAAACATAAATGACACAGCGGTCACCGTTTCAAAGGGAGTTTATTTACGTTGTGACACAATAGCCAAACAAATGCACTAGCCATCACTATCTTATGCCAAATGATTAGGGCCTAATACAAATAAAATAACTATTTATCAATTAACAAGTCCGAGTTTTCGTCTGCACCTTCCGAGTCTGGAATGCAGTCAATCCTCGAGTCCAAGTCCGAGTCATCAGTGCTCAAGTCCAAGTCGAGTCACGAGTCCTGAAAATCAGTCCAGGAGTCGAGTCCTACAACACTGGTGTACACAGTTACATTTCACCATCGCCATATAAACTCATGTGGGAGTATTGTCCGATTTGTGTTGTACAAAAGTGGGTAAGATTCTTCCTGTCCCACCTTTATCATCCAACATTGCAAACTGTGTTGGTGTTTGTGCATAGAAAAATAAATATGACATGTATATTAAATCCATAAGAGTTATTAAAGAACGGTCTGTCTGTCCAGCTCTGAGCTCCAGGCTTCTGATTCATTGATTTACTGGTTGAATTTTACATTTCATCTTTTTAAAATATGGGCTGTTCAGCGGACAGAACAGTGGACTCAGGTGGTAGAGCGGTCGTCTGGTAATCAGAGGTTTCCTGGTTCAATTCCGGCTCGACACTTTACCCCTAACTGTTCGCGATGAGCAGGTCGGCACCTTGCATGGCTGCCTCCGCCGTCGGTGTGTGAACGTGTGAGTGAATGGGTGAGTGAAATACATAAATTGTAAAGCGATTATATATACTTTCACAATTGAAGCCTGTCAACTTCAAGAGGACGTAATCAGAGCAGCATAACTGGACCACATACCACTTTAACATAACCTTTAATCAGAGCAGCATAACTGGACCACATACCACTTTAACATAACCTTTAATCAGAGCAGCATAACTGGACCACATACCACTTTAACATAACCTTTATTCAGAGCAGCATAACTGGACCAGATACCACTTTAACATAACCTTTAATCAGAGCAGCATAACTGGACCACATACCACTTTAACATAGCCTTTAATCAGAGCAGCATAACTGGACTACATACCACTTTAACATGACCTTTAATCAGAGCAGCATAACTGGACCACATACAGGGGAGGAAACTAACTTTTTGGCTTACCAGCCAACTGGCGAGTATCTGATTTTTTTTACCAGACAAACTGATTTTTTACCAGCCAAAAAAAATCGCTAATTGTGATAATTACTTCTTTGTATGTCTTCGTCTAAATTGATTTTCAATCATAGTAATAATCACACCGTGTCTCTACTCTTTAAAATATTTATTAGCATAAAACATTAATAACAGTCTCTACTCTTCACAATATTAGCATAACACATATTAACATGAAAGAGGGATCTATTCTGGACTGGGTTGGGCTGAACTGGGCAGTGAAAGATGCTGGGTTGGACTGGGTTGGGCAGTGAAAGAAAAAAACCGAAGTATGTTGTGAAGTGTATAGATAGATAGATGTGAAATGTATAGATGTAGCAGTACTGTCTATCTGTATGTCGTGTACTGTATGTCATATGTTATGATGAATTGAAAATGGGGGACCCTGATGTAAACAAGACGAAAGTCTTTCTCTGGTCTGCATCCCCTTAACAATTGTGTGTATTGAGCCGTACTGTATTGTACCCATTCTGCAATCTGTTAATAAAGTTTTCAATCAGTCAATCAAGTTAACTTTGAACCTCGGTTGTCAAGCCACGTCAATGTTGTGTATGCATCCGAGTGTTCACTGTGCCTTTAAGACGGCACGGTGGCCTTACGACAGTGCTGTGAAGTACCGGCGTCAAGTGTTGTGGTAACGTCAGTTGGGTTGGTCTGCTGTTGTGCACTGGTTGAGCTAGCCCCTTTCGTGACTGCGATGTGCAAGCCAGGGGCTTTTGAGCATGAAATAAAATGTCTAACCTTACGTCGTAGTCCGGTGCGCAATAGACTAACATACACCTCTGTAATTTAAATGTGTCCTTGCCTTGGACTCGAGAGTTGTACTAGGGTTGGATGCAGTTCCCCGTTGCTCAGTCTGTCTGTTTTCCATCTTCTGTGTTTAACGTTATCTGTTTGCGAGTGCTTCCTTGACTGATGGCCAGTACCACGGGACTTTTATTCAACATTCTATATTTCCGCGGGTTGGCCAGTACTGCAGGAACTTTTATTAAACATTCTATATTTCCGCGGGTTGGCCAGTACTGCAGGAACTTTTATTAAACATTATATATGTCCGCGGGTTGGCCAGTACTGCGGGATCTTTTATTAAACATTATATGTCCGCGGGTTGGCCAGTACTGCGGGAACTTTTATTAAACATTAAATATGTCCGCGGGTTGGCCAGTACTGCGGGAACTTTTATTAAACATTATATATGTCCGCGGGTCTTGTGCAGTGCTCTCGTGGCACTGTCAACTCGCCAGACTGGCGAGTGGTCTTCATGAATCACTCGCCAAACGTAAAAAATACTCGCATTTGGCGAGTAAAGTGGCCTAATTTCCTCCCCTGACCACATACCACTTTAACATAACCTTTAATCAGAGCAGCATAACTGGACTACATACCACTTTAACATAACCTTTAATCAGAGCAGCATAACTGGACCACATACCACTTTAACATAACCTTTAATCAGAGCAGCATAACTGGACCACATACCACTTTAACATAACCTATAATCAGAGCAGCATAACTGGACCACATACCACTTTAACATAACCTATAATCAGAGCAGCGTAACTGGACCACACACCACTTTAACATAACATTTAGAGATCAATGGATACACAAACGTCATGTAGAATGTGTACTTTTACTTAAGTACATTCAATAGCAAATACTACTTCTACTTAAGTAGAATTTGAAGGGAGGACTTTTACTTTTACCAGAGTACTCATTTATCTGACTATTTCTACACACCACTGTGTGTAGTTTCATGCGTCATGAACAAAGGATTTTAAGAAAGGACGCGCGGTCAAGCGGGAATTGCAGGCATAGTGTGCGGCGACCGTCTTGTGTGTCGCCTGAACCGTTCACTCTCTCTGTGAGTTTCCCGGCGTTCCAAAGAGGCCCATGTTTTCCTAACATGCCGTTTTCCAGTGTTCGGCACCAGAACTCCTCCGGACCACTGGCTCTGCAACGTATACTTAAATATTACTTCTCCAACCACACGTTTACATCTTTGAAGTCGCTGGAACTTTCTCGTGTAGCGCTGCCGCTACTCCATACATCACCCCCCCTAGGCTCAAAGAACAAGTATTTAGTGTGATTGTGTGTTCTCTCTCTCTCCTCTCTCCTCTCTCTCTGCTTCTATCTCTCCTCTCTCTTTCTCTCACTGCTTCTCTCTGCTTCTCTCTCACTGCTTCTCTTTCACTGCTTCTCTCTCTCTTTCTGCTTCTCTCTCCTCTCTCTCCTCTTTCTCTCTCCTCTCCTCTCTCTTTCTGCTTCTCTCTCTCCTTTCTCTCTGCTTCTCTCTCTCCTCTCTCTCCTTTCTCTCTCTGCTTCTCTCTCTTTGCGTGTGTGTGTGTGTGTGTGTCGGTGTGTGTCGGTGTGTGTCGGTGTCGTACCCTTCACAGAAAGACTCGCACCCCAAACCCATCTGGGACTTTGCATAACCCCCCCCCCCTTACTAATTTCTCAACAATGTTTGGTTTTAAACGGACCGTTGACTCCCCATCTTTATCACGCGACTTCCCAGTAATCCTATAGCCTATCGCACCGAGCTATTTCTACCATCTGGTTTCGAGGTCACTTGTTTGTCAGACACATACTGGAGGGATTTGGGGAGACGTGCGTGTGACCTCTGGGTGACCTCTGAGGTCACAGCGTGGCAGCAAAGTGATACCTTTAAGAGTGGAGGATGCTACATCAGGGAGATAAGAGAGATATGCAGACTGTCTCTTTCTCTTTATTTCCATCCCTCTCCCTCCCCTTCTCTCTTCTTCTCTCTCCCTCTCTCCTGTAGTCTTTTATGGTTGACTCTAGGCTTTGTAGTTTATCTTGTATGTGTTTTTGCTGTTCATTATTTTGTATTGGGCTAAAGAGATTGTAGAAGTGGTTTACCCATACGACTCCATTTTGGATGGATAGCTCCTCATGGTGTTGTTTGTTTAGTTTGTTCCAGTTTTCCCTGAAGTTGTTTGGTTTTATGGATTCCTCTACAGTATATCCTGTAGCTGGTTTCTAACGTGTTGGTCCCTATTTTTCCCGCATGTTTTTGTAGTGTTTCAATGTTTCACTGTATTGAAGACGTGTGTTTTGGTTGTCTGGGTCTCTGTGTGTTTTTTTTTAATTTGTATCCACTTTTTTTCTCCTCATTTTCTATTTTTCTCCCATCCCAATTTCGTATAGCCAATTCTCCCCTCCCCTATCTTGAACGTTGCTAGACTTTGCCCCCCACTGGTCAGTTGTAGTGAGGATAGAAGCCTTGCATCACATGTCCCCTCCGGTACACAAGGAGGCAGCCTGTCGCATCTTTTCACCAGACAGCGCAGACTCTGTGGCGAGGTGTAACGCGTGGGAGGCTCACGCTGCCCCCGATACTTCCTGTCTCTGCTGTGCAGGCATCACCCAACCGCCCTGTAGGAGTCGCTGTCCACAACATCCAATCCCCACCCATTGACTTCCACCCGCTGACTCTGCCAAATGAGCCAATACGACGGCCGGCCCAAGTCGAAGGCAATGCTGAGACTGGGATTCGATACCAGAGTCTCTTGCAATGGTGACGAGTGCAATCTCCGCTACGCCACCCAGCCGCCTCTGTGTTTTTGGTTTGATAGGTTCCTTCATTTCTTCCTGAGATTTTTACAATCATTATCATACCGTCATGCATATTAACATTTTTCCCTCGCTTTCCTATTTGAGGCCTTTAGGTTGCATAAGGAGGCTGTAAGGTCAAATATATTATTGAGGTTTTCTACCGCCCTGTTTGCACTTTTGCTGTTGTGTTGGACGTTTTTTTTCTCCAGGAATCGGTCTAATCATGATTGGACCCTTTTGTAGCTTTATAGCAGTTTGGAATGCTTCTATACTACTTCATTTACATTTGTAGAGTTTTTTTAATAGTGTGTAGTTTGTTTGGTTTTGATACATCCTGGTTGGGTGTTGATCTGTTCAGATAGACAGTGGTTTTGCTGTGGTCTGACAGGGGTGTTTGCTGGCTGACTGATGAACGCTCTGAGAGACTCTAGGCTGAGGTCAGTGATAAAGTAATCTGTTACCCAGAGATGAGCTGTATGTGTAACTACCATAAGGGTCCCCTCTGAGCCTACCGGACTATGCACAGTCCAAGCGAGCGACAGAGCTGTAGGAATTGTGACCCATGTTTATTTGTTGTTTGGTCATAGTTTTTACTGGGGGGGGCATAATTATTTGGGAGGGGATGTTTCCACCTCCTGATAGGTGTTTGTCTCCCTGTGTGCTGAGAGTGTCAGGTTTCTCGTCCTGTCCTGGCATTAAGGTCTCACAAACTACAATGTGACCACAAGCCTGGAACTGGTTGATTTCGTCCTCTAGGATGGAGAACATGTCCTCCTTATAATATGGGGATTCAATTGAGGGAATGTAAGTGGCACACAGGAAGACCCTCTCCACCCTCTCTCTACTCTCTCTCTCTCTCTCCACCCTCTCTACTCTCTCTCTCTCTCTCTGTCTCTCTCTCTCTCTCTCTCTCGCTCTCTTGCTCTCTCCCTCCACCCTCTCTTGCTTTCTCTCTCTCTCTCTCTCTCTCCCCCTCTCTCTCTCCCCCCTCTCTCTCTACTCTCTCCCTCTCTCCCTCTTTCTCTCTCTCCCCTCTCTCTCTCTCTCTCTCTCCCCCCCTCTCTCTCCCCCCTCTCGCTCTCCCTCTCTCTCTCCCCCCTATCTCTCTCGCTCTGTCTCTTGCTCTCTCTCTCTACTCTCTCTCTCCCACCCCTCTCTCTCTCTCGCTATTTCTTTCCTCCCCCCCTCTCTCTCTCGCTCTCTCTCCCCAAGACGTGACTTGAGGAGGAGGGTGGATGAGGAGGGAAAATGAGGTGGAGGAGGAGGGTAGAGGATGGTGGAGGAGGGAGGAGGAGGGAGGAGGAGGAGGGGGGGAGGGGGAGGGGGAGGAGGGAGGATGAGGAGATTAGCCTCTACGCTCGCCCTCCCAGAAGAGATAAACGCCGCTCCAGGGATACCACACCACTTCATCACTGCCAACACAGACTTCAGAGAGCTGTTATATTTAGCACCGTTCCATTAGCTGAAGAGCGCAGCTCACTGGGTGAAGTGTGGAGCGAGACGAGACTCGAGAAGAGCTCTTAACCCTTTCACTGCCACACTACCAAAAGGGTTAACCCTTTCACTGCGACAATACAGAATGTTTAACCCTTTTCACTGCCACACGACAAAGTGTTAACCCTTTCACAACCACACTCTACAGAAGGTTAACATTCATCTGTGATGAAAAAGACACATGAACCGCTTTTGGTTTTGACTCGAAAATAAGTGTTGTGTTACATGAAGGGGAAGTCCGGCCCTATTTTAGCCTGGTAACCCAGTATCTGTTACCAGTGTTGGTGCATGTATTGAGTTTTCCAGTGGTGGAAAGTAACAAAGTATTTTTACTCAAGTACTGTACTTAAGTAAATTTACTTAAGCTACTAGTACTTGAATGTGAGTATTTTCATTTTAGGGAACTCTATACTTTTACTCCACCATTCATTTCATGGGGAATATTGTACTTTTTACTCCACTACATCTGAATTTATGATCTGAACCCATCAGTTACTAGTTACTTTGAAGAAAAGGATTTTGCATAGAAAACACAATATAAACACAAAATAAAAAATGTATGAAGGCTATATACTTTCACATTTGAAGCCTGTCAACTTCAGTAGGACGTAATCGGAGCAGATAACTGGACTACATTCCACTTTAACATAACCTTTTAATCAGAGCAGCATAACTGGACCACATACCACTTTAACATAATCTTTAATCAGAGCAGCATAACTGGACCACATACCACTTTAACATAATCTTTAATCAGAGCAGCATAACTGGACCACATACCACTTTAACATAACCTTTAATCAGAGCAGCATAACTGGACCGCATCTACGGTGTAAATCTCCTCGATTACAGTAGTAGGGAAGGGGGGGGGATTCAGGGAGGGAGGCAAGCAGGGAAGGGGGCCTTCAGGGAGGGAGGGAGGCAGGGAAGGAGGGACTCATGGAGGGAGGGAGGCAGGGATGGGGGCCTTCAGGGAGGGAGGGAGGCAGGGATGGGGGCCTTCAGGGAGGGAGGCAGGGAAGGAGGCAAGTTGATGTTGATCGTTGAGCAGCCTGACAGCCCGTGGATAGAGGCTGTTGGTCAGTCTGCTAGTTCCGGACTGGATGGATCTATACCTTCGACCAGAGGGCAGCAGTTGAAAAAGATGGTGTGCTGGGTGGTACTGGTCCTGTAAGATGTTATTCACACGACGTAGGCAGCGGGAGGTGAAGACTGTGGAGATATCTGGGAGGCTAGCTCCAGTGATCCTCCTTGCAGCCTTGACCACTCTGTGTAGGGCCTCCTTCTCTGCCCTGGTGCAGCTGGAGAACCACACCAGTAGTCCGTATGTGAGCACACTCTCTACTGCGCAGTGGTAGAAGTTGGCCATCAGTCCCTGTGGGAGTTTAGCCCATTTAAGCTTCCGCAGATAGAAAAGGCGTTGCTGTGCTTTCCCCACAGCAGAGGTGATGTTGATCCCCCAGGACAGGTCATCAGACATCGTCACGCCCAGAAACGTACATTTTGAAACCCTCTCCACCTCCTCATTTCCAATGAGGAGTGGAGAGTGGCTGAGGTCACCAGTCCTGCGGAAATCAATGATCATTTCCATGGTCTTCGTGGGGTTGAGAGCAAGGTTATGACCATCGCACCACTCCACTAGTCGCTCAACCTCCCTCCTGTATGAGGTCTCATCATTTCCTTTGATGAGGCCAAGTACTGTTGTGTCGTCTGCCAATTTGACTATGAGGTTAGATCAGGGGTCAGCAACCTTCACTATCAAAAGAGCCACTTTTCCCCCGTCCCACAAAATAAAATGCTCAGGGAGCCGCACAACCTATTTACCCTTAAAATGAAGATAACAGTGTATAACGTTTTATATATCCCCAAGCATACCCCACATTTAGCATAAAACGCCTGACAATTGCATACCCAAAGTAATTTGCGATGTATTATACTTTATACTTATAACACACAGTTTCTTGCATTAATGGGATTATAAAGTAACAAAAAGAAATAATTTGACTTTTTATTGCTGTTTTTACCTGTTATAACAAAGGAAAACGATAGGTTATGTAGATAACCTAGTTATATTAGTATTGGCTGAGCGTCCCGCTCTGAGCCTCCCACGAAAAAAAACACATGCACCCCACCTGTATGGGTCCCCGCCCCTTATGGTGGCACCACCCATATAACCATGACTCTGGTCATGAAACACCCTTCCTCGCCAAAACCCGTCCCAGGAAAAGATCCCTCAAGAGGGAACTCAGGGCCGCGCA
The DNA here is from genome assembly GCF_963971535.1 of Notolepis coatsorum. Classification (NCBI taxonomy): domain Eukaryota; kingdom Metazoa; phylum Chordata; class Actinopteri; order Aulopiformes; family Paralepididae; genus Notolepis; species Notolepis coatsorum. The sequence continues at coordinate 94,420,222 of NC_140168.1, forward strand.
GAGCGGGACGCTCAGCCAATACTAATATAACTAGGTTATCTACATAACCTATCGTTATATATCGTATTTGCATCGCGTCCCGCTCTGAGCCTTACGAGATAATGGGGAAGAGCGGGCGCGAGACCCGACAGATGTACCCCCTGAGGACCCGTAAGCCCACATCAAGGGGTGCAGGGAGCCCTGTCACCCCATCCTCCCTAATGAAGGGGGGGCGCAGTCAACTCCACCTGAATGCGAACAAGAGGGAAACTAGAACCCCTTGAACACACCGTACAGGCGGAACCACGTGTGACTCAACACACTGTGGCCCATACCCATACACTCCTGCTACCCGACCAAAGGACGGGAAGCAGGGAAGGCCACAGACCCCAGAACCGCCTGGGAGACAGAACCCCCGGTCATGTCCATGAGGAAAAACCTTACAAAGGAGCCCGGGGAGGACCATGAAGCTGCAGCACAGATGGCCTCCACCGAGGCCCCACCCAGGAGAGCGGCAGAGGCAGCCACCCCACGAGTGGAGTGCACCCTGACGCCCCCAGGGGGATCCTGCCCAGCCAACGTGTAGCAGAGGGTAACACCCTCGCACAACCAATGGGACAGGCGCTGCTCCGACAGTGCCTTACCAGCACGAGCCCCACCGTAACAGACAAAAAGCTGGTCGGTAACCCTGAAATCCTGAGTACGGCTGAGGTAAATCCCCAAGCACGGACTGGACATGACAGGTGAAGGCCCGCAACTAACTCACTAGTGTGAGGAGGAGGACGAAACGCCTGAACCACAATATCCCGGGAGCGGAAGGAACTCCGGATATTCTTAGGCACGAAAGCAGGATTAGGTCGCAGAGTGACACCGCAATCGGCCCGAAAAGACAGGCACTCTGGACATACCGAGAGAGCACAGAGCTCACCTACGCGTTTAGCGGAAGTGACAGCCAGAAGGAACGCGGTCTTGAAGGACAGCTGTCCCAACGGCGCCTGCTCGAGCGGCTCAAACGGGGCCAAGGACAACCGACCGAAGACCAATTGAAGATCCCAAGTCGGAGCCAAGGAGCATTGCACCGGCTTAACGCGTCGAGCGCCAAGCAGGAAACGCTTCACAAGAGGGTGGCTGAACAAGACATCCCCTCAAACCCCTCATGATAGGAGGATATAGCTGCTGCATATACCCTCACCGTCGAAGCCGACAGTCTATCAAGGAGAGACTGGAGGTAACTAAGGACAGCAACCTGAAACCAAACCTGAAAACGGGTGGGGTTGTGTAAACACAAGTCCCCGCCTCACCGTTCTCTCCATCTACCTCGACATATGGTACTGCCGTAGTCATATGTGACGACACTCCCAACGCACCCGCCGTCACGTGGCGCAGGTCCGCCAGGAACTGTAGATAGTTGGCCCGGTCCCCCCGCTGTGCGTAGACAACCCCGGAACCGTGCGAGGAGCGCGTTCCGTGTCGGAACACCTGACCCTGACACACCCACGAGGCAATCGCACCCAAGGGGGAACCCCGACAGAAATGGCCGATCTGATACGGGGGGCTTCCGATGAAAAAAGCCCCCCCACTGAACACCCCTCCAGAACATGCTGAAGGAGTTGTTCTGCAGCCGGACATGCAAGGTGTAAGGCCCCCATGGGTTCCTACACACCGTAGCCCTGCAGTGATATTACTACCACCCCAAACCATGTGAGCTGCGACCACTTGCCAATATTTCAGGAGTGGGAGGCACCAACATGATACCTGGCCTGGCGAAGGCGAGGCCGGGGAAGCCCGCACTGTGTGCCTCAAAAGGTTTCGAGCCCCCCTGCTGACAACACTTAAGTTGACAGACGTAACACCAGGCTCAACCAACACAGTTCAAGGTGTGGGAGCCGCTTGACAGCACAACATTCTCACGGACAGACCCAGGCTCAGCCATCAACTGGGTGTCAGCCCCTGTCCCCATGAGAAGCGAAAAGGGGGGCCGCCCGCGCATCAACGAAGGCACGCGGCCCGCAGCCAAAGGAAACAATCAGAGCCCACTTCTTCCGCTGGTGTTGGGGAAGGGAGTGATCGGAGAGCGGGCTGCTCGCGGCAGGACGGTGACGGCTTGTTTGTTCAAGCCGAACCCATCCTACATGGCCGATCCCTCGGCCGCCAAGGCTGTCGGCCTTGTGGACACCTGTCGAATCAACGCCCAGGATACCTCTGGCGGGGGAAAAACATGGCCGCCTGTCGAGGGCCCCGTCATCGCCGCTGACGAGGCCGTGCTCTCTCTTCTTCTGGCTGCGCGGTGTGAGGCGGTGTAGGGCCTAGGACAATACCGCCCGCGCTCCAGCAGAAGACCAAAATCCCCTGCGGAGAGGGGAACCCTGAGCGGTTATAGCTTGCGGCTGGGTCAAAGCTAATAACGTCAACAACCTCGCGCGATGTGTCGACGTCGGCTGGCCCTCAAGGCCCCTCCACCAGACACCATTTTTTTTAATAGAAAAAACAGCAATTCGAACACAGTTCTAATCGTTGCCAATTCCATACCGTGGCGGTACAAGCCTTAACAGCCCACCAGCCACTCGCCAGGCCGACCCACCCATGGTGTCGGCCGGGCGGGGCATTGTTTCAATATATCAAAAACAAAGGACTGACGTTAACATGGAGCACCAGTGGTGATTGCAAACAGCACCCTCCACTGTGGTGTGCACCATGAAAGGGTTAAATGAATAAAAGAGCTAAACCACAAAAAACTGTAGAATGAGCAAACCCATACACACAAAGTTTAAGGGGAGACGGACCAGACCCGTCTTCATTCAAAATATTCACAACAGAACACCAGCCCTAGTTTAGCCCATTTACCAAAAAAGGTAAACAAAGCCCCCCCCCGCACTACTCCCCCAGTATACCGATTGACCGTCAGTATGAATGGTTTGAGAGGAGAGAAAGCTGTAGCAAGACAGACCTTCTCATAGCAGAGTGACAAAACGAAACAATAGCCCCCTACACAGGGCCGCCCCAGGAGGTGGGGGCCTCGCGTCTAAAAACGCACAGGGCCTCACATTTCTCCCAGGCGGCCCTGCCCTTATACTACTGCAGCCTAACGCCAGGCAATGTGGGACCCAAGACAACAATTGCCTGTGCACAGACACGCAACATGTTTACCATGTCGGCTGGACCCATAGCCCCACTACCCGACGCCAACCCAGATGGGAACACCGTTCAACAAACCCCGCCGGAACACAAGGTAAAATACCTGGCTAGGAACCTAGCCACGACCTACCCCGTTGTCAACCCATTTACCCGAAAAAGGTAAATAGAACTAAAAAAAACCCACAACAGCTACCGACTGACCTTCATTGATGAACCGGGCAAGAGGCGGGAGAGTGACAACATCTCACGGCGGAGACATTAAAACAGCATAGCAATTAACAGTAGTAATAGCATGCGGCAGTAGCGATAGCATGTAGCATAGCTCTAGATGTTTTAGCAGCACGCCCAAGACAGCTTGGAAACCGTTCCCTGCAGAGAACGTTCACCAAACCATCCTGCCCCCGGCGCCAACACACAACATGGTTGTGTTAACAAAACAAACCAGCATTACTAACACTAATACCCATGCCTGAAGACACAGGGCCTACCTGAGTACAAGCTGGCCCGACAGCCAGCCTTGTACAGCTGAACCTCGATGTGCAGTCATCAAACGAGGAACATCAACACAGGCCCGTCGTGTCGCCGAAAACATGCGTCGAAGATGCCAGGGGCCAGCAACCTCCGGTAAGCTTCCAACATTATTAATCTTCCTTAATCTTTTCATTCCGCTAGTCTCGTATGGTGCACGCATCCAATACGCTGGGACGAAAATAGAGGAAGGGTGTTTCATGACCAGAGTCATGGTTATATGGGTGGTGCCACCATAAGGGGCGGGGCCCCATACAGGTGGGGTGCATGTGTTTTTTATTCGTGGGAGATACATTAGGTATCACAGGAGATAGGAGTATCTCGTAAGGCTCAGAGCGGGACGCGATGCAAATACGATATATAACCTCAAACTCTTATGAAGAGGAGAAAAAATACTGGCTGTGTAGACCTATTTTTAAATAAAACACAGAAGAGGAGACAAAACACTGGTGTCTGTAGACCGACTTTGAAATAAAACCCTGAACTATGCAGCTCTATTAGAGTCCTTCCCTTATTTGTGGAACATTTATAAAATAAAAAGTAAGTCTACTTTGAAAAAAGACTACCATGTGTAGACCTACTTTGAAATAAAACACAGAAAAGGAGAAAAAACACTGGCATCTGTAGACCTACTTTGAAATAAAACCCTGAACTATGCAGCTCTATTAGAGTCCTTCCCTTATTTGTGGAAAATCTATAAAATAAAAAGTTAATTTTTCGTTGTTCGCAAATTTCACACCACATATCAGGCATACATGTAAGCCTTTTGTTGATGAAATATTTTTTCATTTCAGTGTCACAGTATGACATCGATCTCCAAAATAATAATAAAAAAAAAAAAAAAAAAATGGGCTAGGGAGCCGCAGCTGATTGGCTAAAGAGCCGCATGCGTCTGACCCCTGGGTTAGATGGAGAGGAGGAACAACAGTCGTGGGTGAAAAGTGTATAGAGAAGTGTAAAGGGAGTGTGGAGTGGTGGCCTTGGGCTTTATGAGAGGCTAGCTGAGGACACCCGCAATGTCATGGAAGTACTGGCCAGTTCAGAACTCACGTGATTGTGGGGAGTTAGTGCTGGGTGTTTAATGATTTATTTTAAGTGTCAGGTCCACACACACATTACGCACACATGGGGGGACAGTGGCTCAGGAGGTAGAGCAGTCGTCTGGTAATCCGGAGGTTCCCGGTTCGATTCCCACTCCTCCCGGGCATCGTGTCAAAGTGTCCTTGAGCAAGACACTTAACCCCTAACTGCTCCCGATGGGCACGTTGGCACCTCCGCTGTCGGTGTGTGAATGTGTGAGTGAACGGGTAAAATGTGAGGAACAAATTGTAAAGCGCTTTGGATAAAAGCTGTTCTATAAATGCAGCAATTTACCATTTACACACACACACATTACACACACACACACATTACACACACGCACACATTATGCACACATTACATTACGAACACGTCATGACTAGCTCATGCCAGCTGGGTTAATGACTCGGCTGTTTGATCTGCAGGGAACCATGTGAGAGGCTTTACATGTGACACAATAATATACACACACACGCAAAACAAACGCATCCATACTTGGGTCCTGGATGCAGATCAGAGCTATTTCTGCTCCCAGTCACTTTAGATGTGTGTCTTTCTGGCCGGATATACATCCCTGTGGTGTCTCCTCCATGTCTCCTCCTCCATGTCTCCTCCTCCGTGTCTCCTCCATGTCTCCTCCATGTCTCCTCCATGTCTCCTCCTCCATGTCTCCTCCATGTCTCCTCCATGTCTCCTCCATGTCTCCTCCATGTCTCCTCCTCCATGTCTCCTCCATGTCTCCTCCTCCATGTCTCCTCCTCCGTGTCTCCTCCTCCGTGTCTCCTCCATGTCTCCTCCATGTCTCCTCCATGTCTCCTCCATGTCTCCTCCTCCATGTCTCCTCCATGTCTCCTCCATGTCTCCTCCTCCATGTCTCCTCCATGTCTCCTCCATGTCTCCTCCATGTCTCCTCCATGTCTCCTCCTCCATGTCTCCTCCATGTCTCCTCCATGTCTCCTCCATGTCTCCTCCATGTCTCCTCCATGTCTCCTCCTCCATGTCTCCTCCTCCATGTCTCCTCCTCCATGTCTCCTCCATGTCTCCTCCATGTCTCCTCCATGTCTCCTCCATGTCTCCTCCTCCATGTCTCCTCCTCCATGTCTCCTCCTCCATGTCTCCTCCATGTCTCCTCCTCCATGTCTCCTCCTCCATGTCTCCTCCATGTCTCCTCCTCCGTGTCTCCTCCATGTCTCCTCCTCCATGTCTCCTCCATGTCTCCTCCTCCATGTCTCCTCCTCCATGTCTCCTCCTCCATGTCTCCTCCTCCATGTCTCCTCCATGTCTCCTCCTCCATGTCTCCTCCATGTCTCCTCCTCCATGTCTCCTCCTCCATGTCTCCTCCTCCATGTCTCCTCCATGTCTCCTCCTCCATGTCTCCTCCATGTCTCCTCCTCCATGTCTCCTCCATGTCTCCTCCATGTCTCCTCCATGTCTCCTCCATGTCTCCTCCTCCATGTCTCCTCCTCCATGTCTCCTCCATGTCTCCTCCATGTCTCCTCCTCCATGTCTCCTCCATGTCTCCTCCTCCATGTCTCCTCCTCCATGTCTCCTCCTCCATGTCTCCTCCATGTCTCCTCCTCCATGTCTCCTCCATGTCTCCTCCTCCATGTCTCCTCCATGTCTCCTCCATGTCTCCTCCTCCGTGTCTCCTCCATGTCTCCTCCTCCATGTCTCCTCCATGTCTCCTCCTCCATGTCTCCTCCTCCGTGTCTCCTCCATGTCTCCTCCATGTCTCCTCCATGTCTCCTCCATGTCTCCTCCATGTCTCCTCCATGTCTCCTCCTCCATGTCTCCTCCTCCATGTCTCCTCCATGTCTCCTCCATGTCTCCTCCTCCATGTCTCCTCCATGTCTCCTCCTCCATGTCTCCTCCTCCATGTCTCCTCCTCCATGTCTCCTCCATGTCTCCTCCATGTCTCCTCCTCCATGTCTCCTCCATGTCTCCTCCTCCATGTCTCCTCCTCCATGTCTCCTCCTCCATGTCTCCTCCATGTCTCCTCCTCCATGTCTCCTCCATGTCTCCTCCATGTCTCCTCCATGTCTCCTCCTCCATGTCTCCTCCTCCATGTCTCCTCCTCCATGTCTCCTCCATGTCTCCTCCTCCATGTCTCCTCCATGTCTCCTCCATGTCTCCTCCTCCGTGTCTCCTCCGTGTCTCCTCCATGTCTCCTCCTCCATGTCTCCTCCATGTCTCCTCCTCCATGTCTCCTCCATGTCTCCTCCATGTCTCCTCCATGTCTCCTCCATGTCTCCTCCATGTCTCCTCCATGTCTCCTCCATGTCTCCTCCTCCATGTCTCCTCCTCCATGTCTCCTCCATGTCTCCTCCATGTCTCCTCCTCCCTGTCTCCTCCTTCATGTCTCCTCCTCCATGTCTCCTCCATGTCTCCTCCATGTCTCCTCCACGTCTCCTCCTTCATGTCTCCTCCTCCATGTCTCCTCCATGTCTCCTCCTCCATGTCTCCTCCATGTCTCCTCCATGTCTCCTTCATGTCTCCTCCTCCATGTCTCCTCCATGTCTCCTCCTCCATGTCTCCTCCATGTCTCCTCCATGTCTCCTTCATGTCTCCTCCTTCATGTCTCCTCCTCCATGTCTCCTTCATGTCTCCTCCTCCATGTCTCCTCCATGTCTCCTCCTCCATGTCTCCTCCATGTCTCCTCCATGTCTCCTCCATGTCTCCTCCTCCATGTCTCCTCCATGTCTCCTCCATGTCTCCTCCTCCATGTCTCCTCCATGTCTCCTCCATGTCTCCTCCTCCATGTCTCCTCCTCCATGTCTCTTCCATGTCTCCTCCTCCATGTCTCCTCCTCCATGTCTCCTCCATGTCTCCTCCATGTCTCCTCCTCCGTGTCTCCTCCTCCATGTCTCCTCCATGTCTCCTCCTCCATGTCTCCTCCTCCATGTCTCCTCCTCCATGTCTCCTCCTCCATGTCTCCTCCATGTCTCCTCCATGTCTCCTCCTCCATGTCTCCTCCATGTCTCCTCCATGTCTCCTCCTCCATGTCTCCTCCATGTCTCCTCCTCCATGTCTCCTCCATGTCTCCTCCTCCATGTCTCCTCCATGTCTCCTCCATGTCTCCTCCATGTCTCCTCCTCCATGTCTCCTCCATGTCTCCTCCTCCATGTCTCCTCCATGTCTCCTCCATGTCTCCTCCATGTCTCCTCCTCCATGTCTCCTCCTCCATGTCTCCTCCTCCATGTCTCCTCCTCCATGTCTCCTCCATGTCTCCTCCATGTCTCCTCCTCCATGTCTCCTCCTCCATGTCTCCTCCTCCATGTCTCCTCCATGTCTCCTCCTCCATGTCTCCTCCTCCATGTCTCCTCCTCCATGTCTCCTCCTCCATGTCTCCTCCATGTCTCCTCCATGTCTCCTCCTCCATGTCTCCTCCTCCATGTCTCCTCCTCCATGTCTCCTCCTCCATGTCTCCTCCATGTCTCCTCCTCCATGTCTCCTCCATGTCTCCTCCTCCATGTCTCCTCCTCCATGTCTCCTCCGTGTCTCCTCCTCCGTGTCTCCTCCTCCATGTCTCCTCCTCCATGTCTCCTCCATGTCTCCTCCATGTCTCCTCCATGTCTCCATGTCTCCTCCATGTCTCCTCCTCCATGTCTCCTCCATGTCTCCTCCATGTCTCCTCCATGTCTCCTCCATGTCTCCTCCTCCATGTCTCCTCCGTGTCTCCTCCATGTCTCCTCCTCCATGTCTCCATGTCTCCTCCTCCATGTCTCCTCCATGTCTCCTCCTCCATGTCTCCTCCATGTCTCCTCCTCCATGTCTCCTCCATGTCTCCTCCTCCATGTCTCCTCCATGTCTCCTCCATGTCCTCTAATGGTGTCTCCTCCGTGTCTCCTCCATGTCTCCTCCATGTCCTCTAATGGTGTCTCCTCCATGTCTCCTCCATGTCTCCTCCATGTCTCCTCCTCCATGTCTCCTCCGTGTCTCCTCCATGTCTCCTCCATGTCTCCTCCATGTCTCCTCCATGTCTCCTCCATGTCTCCTCCATGTCTCCTCCATGTCCTCTAATGGTGTCTCCTCCGTGTCTCCTCCATGTCTCCTCCATGTCCTCTAATGGTGTCTCCTCCATGTCTCCTCCGTGTCTCCATGTCTCCTCCGTGTCCTCTAATGGTGTCTCCTCCTGTCTGGACCTCACTTAGCACTATTTCCATGCAATCGGGTCCATAACATAAATATTAGGGATGCCCCGATCACGTTTTTTGCCACCGATACCGATCACCGATCGTCTTGAGCCATATCGGCCGATACCGATCCGATACCGATCGTTTTTGATTAATAAAAAAAATATATATATATATATAATTTTTTTTTTTTTTTTTTATAAAATATATATATTATATAATTAGACTTGTACTTGTAGTTGTATTATCTGCGAGACAACGCCACCACGCAACAAGTCAAAATGCTCGCTATCTCCACTGGCTGTGTGTACATACTCTGCTTTGATCAAATCACATTCGGCTCTGCAGATTTACCCTAGGCTCTGCAGATATACCCTACTCCCTCAGCTATCCCCGTTAGTGACTGCGACGCAAGCCGGGCTTCGAATATGCATCGAATGAGTGTTATAAGACATTGATATCAGGAGCTGTCTGTAGCTACTGCTAGCCGGAAATATAACGTTAAGACAACGCCTCAGTGAACTATTTAGTTGAATGGGACATTTCGTTTTGAACAGTGAGCTAAGCTAACATGAGCTAACAGAGGTATCATACACTAGTACTAGATAACTAGACTATTGCTGGAGCATTTGTTGATATCAGGAGCTATCAGTAGCTAGCCGGCTAGATACCGTTCAGTTAGACAATGCCTCATCATGTATTAAACTAAAAGTGAATAGTTGACTGGGTCATTTTGTAACGGTAGCTAACGTTAGCTCATGGAGGTCCCGTCCCACTAGACTAGACCCGTGTTTACATGCGTGCGGGAGGAGCTGGAGGAGGAGCAGACGCGCAGCACTGTGTGCAGCTCCCGGTGTCTGAGACAGAACTCAGCGAGTGAGATCTGTTTTGACGATCGGCGAAAATAAAGCATTATCACCGATCACCGATCGCATATTTATACTGATTATCGGCCGATAACGATCGGTGGCCGATCGATCGGGGCATCCCTAATAAATATGGACAATCTTCAAAAGTGTGGCTCTGTACACAACCACAATGGACTTGAAATTAAATTAGATGTGCTTTAAGTGCAGACTTTCAGCTTTAATTTGAGGGTATTTACATCCAAATCAGGTGAAAAGTGTAGGAATTGCAACAGTTTCTATATGTGCACCCCCCCCCCCCTTTTAACCCTTTCACTACCACACTACAGAAGGTTAACCTTTCACTACCACACTACAGAAGGTTAACCTTTCACTACCACACTACAGAAGGTTAACCCTTTCACTACCACACTACAGAAGGTTAACCTTTCACTACCACACTACAGACGGTTAACCTTTCACTACCACACTACAGAAGGTTAACCGTCTGTAGTGTGGTAGTGAAAGGTTAACTGTCTGTAGTGTGATAGTGAAAGGGTTAACCTTCTGTATTGTCACAGTGAAGGGGTTAACCCATTGGTAGAGTGGTAGTGAAAGCAAGGTTTAATGGAACAAAAACCATAAAACTACCACCGCCATGCTTTAATGAGGTGGTATGCAGTTCTCATTCCATACTCTTCTCTTCCCATGATGCTGGTACAAGTTGATCTCAGTTTCATCTGTGTCCATAGGATGTTGTTCCAGAACTGTACAGACTTTTTTAGATGTTTTTGTTTGTGGCAAACTCTAATCTGGTCTTCCTGTTTTTGAGGCTCACCAAAGGTTTACATCTTGTGGTGAACCCTCTCTGTATTCACTCTGGTGAAGTCTTCTCTTGATGGTTGACTTTGATACAGATACGCCTCCCTCCTGGAGAGTGTTCTCGATCTGGCCAACTCTTCTGAGTCACTCTGTCGCGCGCCACCGCTGTTTTCCGTGGTCTTCCGGGTTTCACGTTCAATTACTTTTGGTCCCTTAAAAAGGCGGAGGCACATAAGATATTCCTTTATTGATCCCCTTGGGGAAATGCAGGCATCATAGCAGCATGGGGGAGGGGGGAGGGGAGGTACAGGTAATAGAAGACATGGTACAGGTCATACAGAAACACAACATATAGAAATGGTTGTAATTCCTACACTGTTCAGCGCCAAATGATGAACATTTTGTCAATGTCCAAATATTTATGGGCCTGACCTTTGTGATAGGCCACTTTCATTGCCATGCCCCCCTTTAGCCAATAGGCATGAACACACACCTACACACACACACACACACACACACACGCACGCATGCACGCACACACACACACACACACTAGGGCTGCATGATTTTGGGAAATAATCTAATTGCGATTTTTCTGACAGATATTGCGATTGCGATAAAATTTGCGATTATAATAATTTAAAAAAATTAAGCAGCCCCACAGAGGTTTATTGTAAAATGCGGCTTGCATCTGGCCTACGCGGTGGGTCTGTTCGGGACACCGAGCCTGAAAATGTTTCTTTTTACCTGGGAATCGATACCGGTACGGTACCCAACGGTAAATTTTTTCTGTACTTTACTCTCCCTCTCTGAAGTCTAAACTTCACAACACACAATCTAAAACCCCTTACCTCCCTCTCCCAAACCGTTCCTACAACAATAACAACAACTTGCAAAGGAGATCTTGTATCTCAATGGGACTTCCTGGTTAAAAAAAATATATATAAATAAAAAATAGCCCTAACACACACACCTTCACACACACTCACACACACACACACACACACACACACACACACACACACACACACACACACACACACACACACACACACACACACACACACACACCCACCTTCACATACACACACACACCTTCACATACACACACTTGACCTCCATGCGAAATATTTCTGGGAGGCCCTGGCATTGGCCACCCTGGCATGGGAAGCTACTGTTGCAATGGAAGCTGGCCCCTGTCCCTATTCAACCCCTTGCTCTCTGGTGTTTATATAGGCTGAGGTTAACTACCGGATCAGGTTCGCACATGACGCACGTGAACATTCAGAGGTCCGGCTGGTCATATGCTTCATGCACATAATAATAATAATAATAATAATAATAATAATAATAATAATAATAATAATAATAATAATAATAATAATAATAATAATAATAATAATAAATAATAAATAATAATAATAAATAATAATAATAATAATAATAATAATAATAACTTTATATATTTCATACATGGATTGCAGCTCACAAGTGTGCTTTAGCATAAAATGAACATAGGCATACAATTAGTATACAGTTGACAGAATAAAAGCAATGCATAAAGTGCAGACATTAAGAATAGGTATAAAAGACAATAAAAGTAGTGCAACGTAAAAAGCGCAGACATAAGAATAAGTATAAAATAAGTACAATAAGTACAGTGTTGCTCGAAAGCATGTGAACCCCCTCCCGGAACAGCCAGTTCCCCAAACACCCCACACAACAATCCCCACCACATCCAAGACACCCCCCTGATAGAGCACGTCACGACCGAAAGAAAACACAAACCATTCACCAAATACAATGACCAAACATGAATGAACTACACATGCCATAGTTTTGCCATATCATTAACTTTTTACATCATTTATTATATGATTTTATACCTTTTGGTAATTGGTATAACTTGAGGTGTAACAGGTTAAAAGCAATCAATTGATTAATTCTAATCTAACAAGCACACATTTGCAATATGCAGCTATGCACACACACAGGGGAGTGTGTATGTGTGCGTGAGTGAGTGTGTGTGTCCTTGCCCCAATGCCCCATGATCACGTTTTTGACTAAGTTTGGTCATGTTTAATTTCAAACCTTTATTTCAACTCGTAAGACACTGAGGTTACCCTCGTTTACAGCAACGACGAGCTCACAAAACAAGACACAGTATCAGAAATGTCATACATAGAATAAACTATAAAAATCAACTAAGAGAAGTCGACACAGTGGTCGGAGATCATACTTTTAAATGCAGCAAGAGAAGGAAGAACCTTCAGCTTCAGAGTCAGTTGGAGGACATTCCAGGTGTCGGAAGCATCAAAGGAAAAAGCAGTTCTTCCTGGTTCAGAGTAAACTGGAGGAACCCTAAGAACCAAGCGGTCATTTGAACGTGTAGAATAGGTTCCAAGATTCCATTCCAACAGTGTTGTGATGTAAGAGGGAAGTTTACCAATAAGGGCTTTGGAAATAAATAAATACCAATGATAATTATGCCTTTGAGTTTGAACCAGAGAAGGCCATCCAACCTTTTCACAAAGGACACAGTGGTGGGCAGTGATGCCGGTAATCTGATTACTTTCCCCCGAAAATAGTAATCTAACGCGTTAATCTTTAAAAGCCAGTAATCTGATTGCAGTTACTTGTCCAAGTGGCTGTGCATTACTATTTCGTTACTATCTCATCATAAATTCATAATGCAGGCGGAATGCAGTATTTTATTTCGTTTTCGACAGTCAAAAATACATTTTGAGCTGTTTTTCTTTTGGGAGTGACGTAGTGTGGCAGTGAAAGGGTTACACAAGAATGTGTCCCCGCGGCGTGACTGGACACTCTGTCTGTGAGTGACATCTGCTTTGGTACAATCACATTCCCCATCCACAGTCTGCGAATCAGAGGCAGAGTAGGGCGGGTCTTCACAGCACGTCATGTGACATATGCGCCAATCGTGTGACAGCAGGGCTCCGTCGTCTGAGAATTCCACCCCAAAACGCTTGGCAAAATTAAAAGTGAGTTTCTGTTCAGACTTCCATCCCAAAACGCTCGTATAGCCTCAGTCACTACTTCACGTTCATATGCGGAGGAAACAAAATACTGTCTACCGCTAAAAACAGCACATCCAATTGCATTGAAAGCATCTGGAATCACAACACTGGGGGACCCTGATGTAAACAAGACAAAAGTCTTTCTCTGGTCTGCATCCCCTTAACAATTGTATGTATTGAGCTGTACTGTACTGTACCCATTCTGCAATCTGTTAATAAAGTTTTCATTCATTCATTCATTCATTCACTAGCCGACGCTTCGACTAGGTACAGGAGGACTCGGAGGCCAGCCAAACAGCAAAAGAGAGAGATTGTTTCTTTCCCTTTTGATTAATGTATATTTGATGGTGGCAGAGCAAAAGCTCTTATTTGCCAGATTTACAGTTAATTTACATGTTAAAGAGAGACTGATTGTATGTTTATAGAGAGACATTTATAAAAACAATTTAATAGTTACAGTTGATATAATTGAATAGTTCAGCCTGCATTTGTTAGATGTGAATGGATATACACTGGTTTTGTAAAACCACTGGCTGGCTGCTCTAATGCTGTGAGCATCATAGACTGTTGCTTTACCATACTTGATGGTACAGAAGCTGAAGCACTAGTTTAACAATTTACGTTATGTGCAGAGAAACAAGTTAAAAACAATTTATGCACTTTCAATAAAGCGTTTAAAAAAAATCGGTTGGGGGAACGACGACGACTTCGTAACCTAGTTACTTTCAAAGTAACTAAGTTACTCTGATAATCAAGTAATCAGTAAAGTAACTTGGATTACTTTTTAAAGGAGTAATCAATAATCAGTAATCGGATTACTTTTACAAGTAATCTGTGGCATCACTGGTGGTGGGTATCATATACTGTATATCATAAAGGACACAGTGGTGGGTATCATATACTGTATATCATAAAGGACACAGTGAGCTGAACATGACCATGGAGAGGACGGTCCCTGGATCTATATAAGGACATATTTGGAGAATACTTATGACTGAAAGCAGGAGTGTTTGATCTGCACCCCCCCACCCCCCCCATTTTGTTAGTATGTTTTGTCTGTATTGTACCGTTTGTGAGTTTTGTTTTGTCTGTATTGTACTGTATTGTATTGTTTATTGTTTGTGAGTTTAGTTTTGTCTGTATGGTACTGTATTTATGTTGAGCTGTTTTGTGTTTCAAACTATTAATTAAAAAAAAAAAAAAGGACACTGGTGGGTATCATATACTGTATATCATAAAGGACACAGTGGTGGGTATCATATACTGCATATCATAAAGGACACAGTGGTGGGTATCATATACTGCATATCATAAAGGACACAGTGGTGGGTATCATATACTGTATATCATAAAGGACACAGTGGTGGGTATCATATACTGTATATCATAAAGGACACAGTGGTGGGTATCATATACTGTATATCATAAAGGACACAGTGGTGGGTATCATATACTGTATATCATAAAGGACACAGTGGTGGGTATCATATACTGTATATCATAAAGGACACAGTGGTGGGTATCATATACTGTATATCATAAAGGACACAGTGGTGGGTATCATATACTGTATATCATAAAGGACAGTGTATCATATATAATATCCTTTATGATTTATATGATACCCACCACTGTGTCCTTTGTGATTTATATGATACCCACCACTGTGTCCTTTGTGATTTATATGATATCCACCACTGTGTCTTTTGTGATATATATGATATCCACCACTGTGTCTTTTGTGATATATATGAAGATGGGTTTTTGGTTTACCCATTAATGATGAGTCAAAATGGCCGCTGTGAAAAGGGCCTAATAGCGGGAGGGCGAGCTGAGCGGGAGAATGAATCTTTTAAACCATGACCCTCTTTCCACAGCGCTGGCAGCGAGGGCCGAGTTGACTCGACCGCTACGTTAACTGCTCTTTTCCACATTCCGCCGGAGGACGGTACGCCGCGCTCCGCATGTCAGATCATGGAACATTTTAGTGCGCCGTTAAAAAAACAGACCTCTCCGTATGAAGTTGATTCGCGAACAAACTACATTTCAAGGTCACGGTCTAGTCATCCCTTTCACAGACTCCAGCTTTAAGGACATCTTTTATTTTTAGATCATTAACTCTTTGGAATAACCTGCCTCAAAACCTCTGCTGCATTTACAGGAAATTCACGTTTAAAAAGGATCTTAAATTGTATTTAACACAAGTTTTTTTGTTTTGTTTTGTTTTTTTTGCTCGTATGTAATTTTAGCCATCTTAATAGTTAGTTTCATTATGCATTGTGTGTTGAGTACTGACTTTTAATTATTTAGTTTTGCAATAATAATTGTTTCTGTATGTTTTTTTTTGTGTGTGGACCCCAGGAAGACTAGCTGGTTGCTATGGCACCAGCTAATGGGGATCCATAATAAAATCAAAATCAGTCCTCTGGTGGTTTGTCCTGCCTGCCTGCCGCTGTGGCTAGTGGCTGGATGCAGCTGATGGCGGCGCCGGGCTGCGTTACAGAGGAGGTCTGTACTGCTGACCTGGTGTTGATCCAATAGCCACTGTTCTGCTTTGGCCTTTATTGCATTGATGCTAAGACCCCTCGCCTCCCAACCCAGACATACACACACACGCGCACACGCACATACGCGCGCATACACGCACAGCTGGGCGATATATCGAGTATACTCGATGTATCGCGGCTTGTTCTACGTGAGATGTAGTAAATTACTATATCGTGAACATCGAGTATATGTTGTCACGTCGCGGCTGATATGAGACTTGCTTTAGTGCAGAGCGTTCCTCTCATTTCATTATAGACAGACCAGCGCGGACCTTAAATGACATGCAATTGTAATTTCATTACACAGGCCCAGCGCGGACCTTCAACGCGAGCAATGGGCTAACGTTAGCTGCTAAGTTAAACCGTAAATAGGCTAAGCTAACTAGTTAGCTCTTAGCTGCTAACCCTGGAAGCGCTCAAAGCGGACTCCACGACACTAGTTCCATTTGTGAGAAAAGGGGGTGGGTTATATTGACGACGCTTAACAACAGAGGTTTAAAGATAACTTCATATTTATTGGTTATTCGTTTCTTGCATCCAGTTTCAATCTCCGTGTGTTCAACTTCCTGTGTTTACATTCGAGTGTGACATCATCGCCTACGGCAGCTTATACGCTCAAAACGCAAACGCGCTCTCTCTCTCTCTCTCTCTCTAGTTGATGATATGATTGATTGATTGATTGATTGATTGATAACTTTATTAACAGATTGCAGAATGGGTACAGTACAGCTCAATACACACAATTGTTAAGGGGATGCTATATGATATATGCTATATGATATAATTGATGATATAATATATAAGCCATTATCCATTTGTGTGTGATTATTATTTTCTCACAGTTGTGTGTGTATATATATATGTGTGTGTGTTTGGCTAAAGTGGATAGAAAACACAGTACTGTGCAAAAGTCTTAGGCACCCAATAGCTTTTATATAAATTGTCTTAGATGTAAATAATTTTTTTTATTAGTGTGTCAGTAGACTACTCTTATACATTTACATTTCATTATTTTTTAAAGCATCTTCATGGTTTAATAATGCAAACATATTTTGCAGGGACTTATTATATTTATCATATTGGCGTGACTGTATGCATCAAAGGGTTAAATCAAGCATTTTTAAGTGCTTTGGAGAAAATGTCAAAATATCGCGATATATATCGTGTATCGTGATATGGCCAAAAAATATTGCGATATCATTTAGAGGCCATATCGCCCAGCCCTACATACATACACACACGCACACACACACACACACACACACACACACACACATAGACACCCTCACACACACTGGACTCTTATCACTGGACTATTTTGTACTTTTTTATATTATATTGTATTTTTATTTTATAGTGTATCTATAGTGCATATATATACTGGACAGTATAGGACTGTGAAGCTCTGTATCCCCCCCCATGCTGCTTTGAGACCCTCACACAAACACACACACCCTCACAACACACACACATGCACACACACACAGACACCCTCACACACCCACGCAGACACCCTCACACACACCCACACACACACACACACACAGACACACACAGACACCCTCACACACTAGTGTACTGCATCCCTGCCAGAGCCCGACGGGGCCCTACCCGACCCGACGGGTTCGGCCTGGGTAGGGCTTTGTTTTTAAATAAATAATTCAGGCAGCCCCCTTCTTTTTTATTGCGCGCACGCTGCTTTCACTTTCTATTTTGCACCGTAACGATTAGGGATGGGAATCGAGAACCGGAACCAGTTGGGAACCGGTTCCTAATTGTCCGATTCCTGGAATCGCATGCCTCCGTGACTATCGATTCCTCTTATCGATGCCATGTTTTTCCGACAGTTGCGCATTGGAAAACAATAACGTTAGCGCCACGCATGCAGCCATAGCAGATTATTTGATTCCTTGACTAGGAAAACCTAAATGAAAATGAATGCTTTCACTGTATAAATATTCTCCCATTTCATCCATTTTAGATGATCACAATAGACTGAGGCTGCAGCTAGTGATTCTCGCGCACCTCAGGAAAATCCTTCCACACTAGCACAGTGGGGTAAACTGACTCAGGAAAAGGTGAACGAGTGTCACAGAATCACCAAATTTGTAAGGGCTCGAAATTGCGACCATTTTCGTGGGGGCTCAACAATAAATAACAATCAGAAATGTCAAGTTGCATGTTGTTATTCTAACCAGCTTAGTTCTGTTGCATTTCCAATTTATTTATTTAAATTATAAATTTATCAGGAATCGATAAGGGAATCGATAAAGAATCGGATCGATAAAATCGTATCAATTCCCATCCCTAGTAACGATGAATTACGCAGGGAGAACTCGAGGAGAGTAGAACAGTGCTCAGCATTCCCGCAAGTAGCAGCAGCAGCGAGAGAAACTTCAGTGCCGCGGGGAGAGTAGTGGATAAAAGGCGGACCACACTGAAGCCATCTACGGTGGACTCTATTCTTCTCCTCCACGACGCATTTAAATTCTAAAGGAATTAAATGACTAATGTAAATAGTTCAAGAGAGAGAGGCAAGGTTGGCCAAATAGGCATTATGCCCTGAATGGTCGATTATGATTTATTATTAGCCTACGTTAAAGTTCTTTGTTATTGGATTTTGGACATCTGGACTTTGTTCAAAGCGGTAGGCCAATGCCATAAGCCAAATATTGTATTATTATTTTCTGATTTATTATTATAAGTTATTATTTTCAGATGTATTATTATTTGCTGGTGTGGGGTCGCCGCTGCCCTGTTCTGTTGTGCTTTCATTATATAAATGTTGCTCTGCTCGAAATCTGTTTTCTGTTTGTTTGTATAGTGACTGAGTAGGCCATTGTGTCGTGTGTGTGTGTGTGTGTGCGTCAAAGAAGATTCCATATAGCCTTCAATACGTTTTAAATGTTTTATTGACCATAGTTAATTAATTTACTTCCCATATTTGCGACACAAAGCTTTATGCAATTGCAGCATATCTCGCCATGCGTGTGTGTAACATTTAGCTCATGTGTAAATCTAAAATTAAATATTTTAGGATATACAAAGGTGGCAAAGCTGGCACGCCAGTACCTCTGTATACTCGCAACATCGGATTCGGTAGCATCCTAGCAGTGATTTTGGACTGATTGTGACGAGGCACCGTGTGAGTCAGTCTAACGCGTGCTGGGAATAGACTACATTCTAATAAGAAATACGTGAAACAGGCTATATAATGCTTGTTAGTTTTCAGCATGATATGCATTATTTAGGTTAGACCTATTGGACATTTTTGTTTTTGTTTATTTATTAAGTTAATATATAAACAGTGATTCGAATATTTAAAACAAAAAAATAATTTAATATTTGGCTATATACCGTACTTTTCACACTATAAGCCGCACCTGAATATAAGCTGCAGCAGCTAAATTGAATGATGTGTACATATATAAGCCGCACTGGACTATAAGCCGCAGGTGTTTTAATGTTTAATTACCATATGTAAGGGTTCGTGCACAGAGGGGATTGTCGGGAAAGAGATGGCTGTTTGAGGAAGCTCCCATTTATTAACATTTTTGTTTAAACAGGAACGATAGCCAGTTTGCAGCTCCGGGTACAGTAGGTAGCAACGTTAGCTTTCATAACATTAGCCAGTTAGCAGCTCCCAGTTTGCAGCTCCGGGTACAGTAGGTAGCAACGTTAGCTCTCATAACGTTAGCCAGTTAGCAGCTCCGGGTACAGTAGGTACCAACGTTGGCTCTCATAACGTTAGCCAGTTAGCAGCTCCGGGTACAGTAGGTAGCAATGTTAGCTCTCATAACGTTAGCCAGTTAGCAGCTCCCAGTTTGCAGCTCCGGGTACAGTAGGTAGCAACGTTGGCTCTCATAACGTTAGCCAGTTAGCAGCGCCGGGTACAGTAGGTAGCAACGTTAGTTCTCATAACGTTAGCCAATTAGCAGCGCCGGGTACAGTAGGTAGGCAGCATGTTGAAAGAGGAGCCCTGAGCTGCTCATACACTAGACTCTTGCCGTAATGGTTTGTTGACGTGAGGGGGAGGAGGAGGGGCAAGGCGTGCACTGCTGCAGCAGATTTAGGAGTCTGATCTGACGGTCACAAAGCTGAGGGAGCGTGCCCAGTTAGCTGTAAAAATCCATAGATTAGCCGCACCGTTATATAAGCCGCAGGGTCGAAAAATGGGGGGGAAAGCCGCGGCTTATAGTCCGAAAAGTACGGTAATATAATGCTTCTTTAGTTTTCAGCGCGATATGCGCCTATCTGTTATTTAGGTAGACCTATTGGACATTTTCGTTTTTGTTTATTTATTAAGTTCATATAAAACCGTG
This sequence comes from Notolepis coatsorum, assembly GCF_963971535.1. NCBI lineage: Eukaryota > Metazoa > Chordata > Actinopteri > Aulopiformes > Paralepididae > Notolepis > Notolepis coatsorum. Next base: position 94,440,650 of record NC_140168.1, read on the forward strand.
TTTCGAATATTTAAAACAAATAAAAAATTAATTTTAAGTCTTAATATATTTTTTCTTTTCGGGTTTTCACTCTGGGGCTAGGGCTTAAAATGTTGCATTACAGTCAGGCTTATTGTCGGGCAGGGCCTGAACGTCATGGGCTCGGGCTGGGCACGGGCTTCATTTCAAGGCCCTTGCAGACCACTATCACACACCCACACAGACACCCTCACACACACACAGACACAGACACCCTCACACACACACACCAGGGTTTCCGTTAGCCGGTAATTACCGGTATTTGACCGGCAAAATCTGTTGAAGTCCGACATATTTAATCTCTCCGGTCATAATGTCCGGTGAAAATAATTCCCTCTAAGCACAATTTGATTATTTGAATTGTATTAAAATAGGCTAAAATTAAATAGCCTATGCAATGAACGAAACAATCATTACATTTGTTTCATCGTTGCTTCACCAAGCAGCCGGTCTAATAATGACAACGCTGTGTCAGCGAGAGCTTGCTGCTAGATTTACGAGAAGCATGGAGCTGCAGACTCACAGAACCCACCAGCTTTTCCGGCACAGTGCAGTACTCCAATTCAGCCATTGGCAATTCAGCTGTTGGGTGGGGGGCGCTGCTGAGCGGTCCCCAGACCGGACCTGAAAACACCGCTGCTCTGCGGTCTGCAGCTCCATGCTTCTCGTAAATCTAGCAGCAAGCTCGCGCTGACACAGCGTTGTCATTATTAGACCGGCTGCTTGGAGAAGCAACGATGAAACAAATGTAATGATTGTTTCGTTCATCGCATAGGCTATTTAATTTTAGCCTATTTTAATACAATTCAAATAATCAAATTGTGCTTAGAGGGAATTATTTTCACCGGACATTATGACCAGCACCAAGTCGTTGGGAGGTGGAGAGTCATCACGCAAACCCACGATAATGTTGCCGTCTCTCTCTGCCAAATTTCTCAGTTCTTCGCTTGATATAATTAATACAAATGTCCAATATAACGGAATTCGTTAGCTCATAAAAATGTGATTACAACAGACTGCTGTTTATTAATGTCGGGCAGACTGCCCACCGACACCTCAAGTCGGCAGCAGCACGAAGTCTCGAGGGACTTATTTTATTTGGAATATATTAATACGCAAAAGTAGCCTAGTTTTAAGTTAAAATATTATAAATGCCTTGAGGATGTCATTCTTTATATAGGCCTATCAATTGTTTTTAAGCTCAATAAACTCGACCGGAATTGATCCCATTTGTCCGGTAGATTGAAATCTACCGGACACTCAGACCGACAAAAAAATATTCTAACGGAAACCCTGACACACACACACACACACACACACACACACAGATACCCTCACACACCCACACACACACATACACCCTCACTCACACACACACACAGACACCCACACACACCCACCCACACACACACACACAGACACACACACAGACACCCTCACACACCCTCACACACACACAGACACCCTCACAGACACCCTCACACACACAGAGAGAGGGGGGGTACAGAGAGAGAGAGAGACAGGAGAGGGGGGTGCAGAGAGACAGAGGAGAGGGGGGGTGCAGAGAGAGAGAGGGGGAGAGAGGAGAGGGGGTGCGGAGAGAGAGACAGAGGAGAGGGGGTGCAGAGAGACAGAGGAGAGGTGGTGCAGAGAGAGAGACAGAGGAGAGGTGGGTGCAGAGAGAGAGAGGGGGAGAGAGGAGAGGGGGTGCGGAGAGAGAGAGACAGAGGAGAGGGGGTGCAGAGAGAGAGACAGAGGAGAGGTGGTGCAGAGAGAGAGACAGAGGAGAGGGGGGTGCAGAGAGAGAGAGGGGGAGAGAGGAGAGGGGGTGCGGAGAGAGAGAGACAGAGGAGAGGGGGTGCAGAGAGAGAGAGACAGAGGAGAGGTGGTGCAGAGAGAGAGACAGGAGAGGGGGGTGCAGAGAGAGACGGAGAGAGGTATTTATGGAGCAAAGGCTATTAATAGGAGAGCAAGAGCTAATTTACGAAATTGATTTTGTGTGTGTTATGGCGGAAGGGGGGGGGGTATGTGAACAAAATTGTAAAGCGCTTTGGATAAACGCGCTATATAAATGCACCATTTACCACAAAGTGAAATAGCCTCTTTATACAGGCCTAATCAATGTGAAATAATCTCTTTATAGACCTAATTAAAGTGAAATAGTCTCTTTATAGACCTAATCAAAGTGAAATAGTCTCTTTATAGACCTAATCAAAGTGAAATAACCTCTTTATTGACCTAATCAAAGTGAAATAACCTCTTTATTGACCTAATCAAAGTGAAATAGTCTCTTTATAGACCTAATCAAAGTGAAATAGTCTCTTTATAGACCTAATCAAAGTGAAATAACCTCTTTATTGACCTAATCAAAGTGAAATAGTCTCTTTATAGACCTAATCAAAGTGAAATAGTCTCTTTATAGACCTAATCAAAGTGAAATAGCCGTCTTTTAAAAAGTCCTCCAGTTCCTTCTGTTATTAGATGCGTCACACATGACACACAGTCTTCACTCATATCTGCCCCCCCTCTCTCTTTCTATCACACACACACACACACACATGACACACAGTCTTCACTCATATCTGCCCCCCCTCTCTCTTTCTATCACACACACACACATTATACAGTCTTCACTCATATCTGCCCCCCCTCTCTCTTTCTATCACACACACACACATTATACAGTCTTCAGTGCTCTTCACTCATATCTGCCCCCCCTCTCTCTTTCTATCACACACACACACATTATACAGTCTTCACTCATATCTGCCCCCCTCTCTCTCTCTGTCTCTATTTCTATAACTCGCACGCACACACAGACACTCACATCCACGTTGCTGCATACCATAATCACACACATACATACTTTCTCTCTCACTCTTTTCCTCTATCCCTCTTTCACACACACACACACACACACACACACACACACACACACACACACACACACACACACACACACACACACACACACACACACACACACACACACACACACACACACACACTTACATCCATGTAGCCTTCTGTCCACATAGCCTTCTCATAGTCTGCATATCATATCTAGAGCTGCCGCGGTATTGATATTTTCCTTACCGCACGAATTTGCGAAATATTTCCTACCGCCGCGGTTATTACCGCACAGTGCGCACAAAAAAAAATTTGAATGCATTTTTTTTTTTTTTAGTAGTCTACTCTTATAGCCTGCCTCTAGTCTAATGGCGCTTTTCCACTGCATAGTACCTACTCGACTCGACCCGCTTTAGGCACCTGGTACTTCGTTCCTTTTCCACTGCAGCCAGGTACTACTCCGTTTGTCTCCGTGTGGGGATGCAGGCGGGGCCGCTCGCTTGTGTACACTGAAAGCTCCGTGGGCATAGATGTCCGAGGGCTTGCAGCAAGCCAGAGTTTAACACAGTTTCAATCAATCAATCAATCAATCAATAACAACATTAACCAGACTCTCGTTGCGTCTATTCTGCCAAAGCTAACGTTACCTCTCATTGTGTATTCTACCAAGCAAACCCGGGTTTAACGTTACCTCTCGTGTATATCGGCTGACGGTAGTATTAACAACAACAAACTTAACACATCAGCGATCTTGTTGTGACACTAAACTCTCCGCTCGGTGGTAAATTGGGTTGATGTCGGTTTTGTTTCATCAATAAATAAGGCAGAATACACAGTGAATCCATTCTTTTTTGTTTATTGCTTGGTTCTGTCGCAAACAAATCCTGAACGAAATGCATCCTTAGCGAGGCAGTAAAGATGGCGGCGCCGGCGTTCTGTTTTTGTTCAGACTGAGGCTACAAAGTGTGACGCGTCTCTCTTCTGACCAGTCAGTGGTCTGCAATGTTTCACATGACTTTTCTGGTACCACTTCTACCCAATAGGGTCGCTTGGAACGGAGTAGGGTATATCTGCAGAGCCGCAAGCCAACTTTATTATTATGATAAAAAACAGCGGTGACGCGGTATTCAGCCTAACTCTGCGGTGAGCGTGATGCAACAGCGATACCGCGGTAATGCGGTTATCGCGGCAGCTCTAATCATATCTATAACCCATAGTCTGCATATCAATGCTCCACTAAGTTGCGTCTACTCTCCTGTTTAAATACTTTGTTAGCTTGTCAGACCTACAGATATCTAGTTGCAACATGTCATTCTACAGATATCTAGACTATAGGGAGGTGTAGTCTGACCGTGACGTCACTTTGGACCGCCCGCGAGGTCCACTCGTATAGGGATTTATCATTGGGAAAATGGATTATCGGCTATTGTAACAATTCTGCCTCATGAACATTGAAAAGCTTTCCATTTTTGCACAAAATGAGTTCCCTTCTATCACTAACATTATTGTTTAAGCGTTTTTGGTTGAAATAAAATTCTGCTATATATTTTTTCCGATTAATTGTGAATATTTCCATGTTGAGCTATAGATTGTGGATGAATACGCACAGAAAGGTACACCATGCAAATGTTCATGCTTTATTTGTTTTAAACGAGACAATTTAGAAATGGGCAATGGGCAACTACACCTCCCTATAGGGTCATTGCTGTAACCTATAGGTCTCCATGTTGCAACATGTCTATATATACATATGAAGATTATAGGCTTTCACATTTGAAGCCTGTCAACTTCAAGAGGACGTAATCAGAGCAGCATAACTGGACCAAATACTGTACCACTTTAACATAACCTTTAATCAGAGCAGCATAACTGGACCAAATACTGTACCACTTTAACATAACCTTTAATCAGAGCAGCATAACTGGACCACATACCACTTTAACATAACCTTTAATCAGAGCAGCATAACTGGACCACATACCACTTTAACACAACCTTTAATCAGAGCAGCATAACTGGACCACATACCACTTTAACATAACCTTTAATCAGAGCAGTATAACTGGACCACATACCACTTTAACATAACCTTTAATCAGAGCAGTATAACTGGACCACATACCACTTTAACATAACCTTTAATCAGAGCAGCATAACTGGACCACATACCACTTTAACATAACCTTTAATCAGAGCAGCATAACTGGACCACATACCACTTTAACACAATCTTTAATCAGAGCAGCATAACTGGACCACATACCACTTTAACATAACCTTTAATCAGAGCAGCATAACTGGACCACATACCAGTTAAAAGCAGAACCTCAGCCTCTCCTGGAATCACTCTGTACTACATTCTGTTGTGGAAGGACAGCTCATTCACTGAGAGACTTACACTGCATCAGGGTAAGACATTTTAAGTCATTTAGTAATATCTTTAAACTGAGACTTGATTGCTGACTTGACCAGCTGACTTGATTAAGGGGCGTGTTTAAAGCGGCCATTTTGTTTCCTTAAGTGCCCCATTAAAAGCTGCTTCCTGCTTAAAGACAGCACTTGTGTACTGAGTGTGATCTCAGAGCCCTGTCACTGCTTAAAAGCAGAACCTCAGCCTCTCCTGGAATCACTCTGTACTACATTCTGTTGTGGAAGGACAGCTCATTCACTGAGAGACTTACACTGCATCAGGGTAAGACATTTTAAGTCATTTAGTAATATCTTTAAACTGAGACTTGATTGCTGACTTGACCAGCTGACTTGATTAAGGGGCGTGTTTAAAGCGGCCATTTTGTTTCCTTAAGTGCCCCATTAAAAGCTGCTTCCTGCTTAAAGACAGCACTTGTGTACTGAGTGTGATCTCAGAGCCCTGTCACTGCTTAAAAGCAGAACCTCAGCCTCTCCTGGAATCACTCTGTACTACATTCTGTTGTGGAAGGACAGCTCATTCACTGAGAGACTTACACTGCATCAGGGTAAGACATTTTAAGTCATTTAGTAATATCTTTAAACTGAGACTTGATTGCTGACTTGACCAGCTGACTTGATTAAGGGGCGTGTTTAAAGCGGCCATTTTGTTTCCTTAAGTGACCCATTAAGGGCCAGGTGTTAGAAAGCACTAATTAGTGATAGGGATTTAAAGGCCTGCTGGCTTAGCGTCAGCGAAGCGTCGAGAAACGAAGAGGGACAAAGAAAGAGGAGTTTTCCTGGAGTTATCCACAGAGGAATCCAGGGATCCACCCAGTGCTAAGTACATCATAATCCTATCTTACACTCCACTCTGAAAAATCTCCCTTTCCCTCCCACTCTGCTATTTCTCTACTTCCTCCCTGCCACTCTTGACACCACAATGTGTCTCATATCCACAATCTGCTCCCCCAGAACAGACTCAACCCACCCACGGCAGTTTGCTAGCAACCCGGCTAATCTATCCTACCCTCTTACAGCCACTAATACACCTGTCACAGTACAGGGAGGCCTATGGAATTGTCAATCAGCAGTCAAGAAAGCTGACTTCATTACTGCCTACGCCCATAGTCAAAATCTGCAGCTCCTGGCTCTAACTGAGACCTGGATAACCCCCAATAACTCATCAACACCTGCAGCATTATCTACAAACTATAACTTCACTCACACACCTCGACCTTCCAGGCGGGGTGGAGGCACTGGCCTCATGACATCTCCTTCATGGACTACAAACTTAACACCCCTCCCAGCACTGTCACTCTCCTCTTTTGAATATCATGCAGTATCTGTCTCTAATCCTTTCAATCTCACCATTGTTACACTCTACCGCCCTCCAGGTCCGCTCGATCACTTCACAGATGAGCTGGACATGCTTCTAAGCTCCTTACCGGAAGATGGTACCCCTCTCCTTCTATTGGGCGACTTCAACCTCCCTGACTCATCTCAGTCAGTCATAGTGGTCTCCCTCCTACAATCATTTGACCTGACTCCCACTGCCATGCCTCCCACCCACAAAGCAGGCAACTCCTTGGATCTCATATTTTCCCGTAACTCCAGCATCATTAACACCACGGTAACTCCCCTACATGTATCTGACCATTCCTTCATATCCTTCTCACTAACTCTCATGCTTAACCGAAAGGTCTTCACCCCAACTCAAACCGTCTCACTCAGACGCAACCTGCCCTCCCTATCCCCCTCCACCCTCTCCTCTGACATACTATCCACTCTACCTTTGAGTGACACCTTCTCTGCTCTCTCCACAGAGATGGCAACCTCCACCCTCCTCTCAGCCCTTGCAACCTCCTTCGACAAGCTCTGTCCCCTCGTTGAGAAACCTGCCCGCCGTTCCCCACCCAGTCCATGGCTGACAGATCCAGTGAGAGAACAAAGACAGGTCCTGAGAGCAGCTGAAAGGAAGTATAGAAAGTCACGCCTCACTGCTGACATCGACACATATCACAACCTCTTGTTAACATTCTCCAAAACCATTACTAATGCCAAAGCTTCTTTCTTTCACCATAGGATCGAGGCCTCTGCCAAGAATCTTCGCAAACTGCATGCTACCATGTCCTCCCTCCTCACTCCCCCCCCACCCCCCCCTCCCTCATCTTTCTCTGCCGAAGACTTTGCGATCTTCTTTGAGGAAAAATTGGAGAACATCCGCAGCTCCTTCTCCCAACCCCCACCCATTCCAAATGCTGAATCGAGAACCTCATCCTTCACTCTGTCATCTTTCTCTCCCATTACAGAAGCCGAGACCCTGACACTGGTAACGTCGAACCGTCCGACTACATGCCAGCTGGACCGGCTACCTTCCCCACTCCTCCAGACCATAGCACCAGACATCCTCCCATTCCTAACTGCAACCATCAACTCCTCACTCAACTCGGGGGTGGTCCCCACCTCCCTAAAACAAGCCAGAGTCACGCCCCTCATAAAAAAACCATCCCTGAACCCTACCGTCATAGGCAACTACCGTCCTGTCTCTCTTCTCTCCTTCCTCTCTAAAACACTTGAACGTGCTGTATCCAACCAACTTACTGCTTATCTCTTACAGAATGACCTCCTAGACCCTAATCAGTCAGGCTTCAGGACTGGTCACTCCACAGAGACAGCCCTCATTGCGGTCACAGAGGCACTTCACTTAGCAAAAGCGAAAGGCCTCTCCTCTGTCCTGATTCTCCTAGATCTATCTGCAGCCTTCGACACAGTCAACCACCAGATCCTCCTCGCGGCCCTCGCAGGAATGGGAGTGGCTGGCTCTGCGCTGACATGGTTGTCATCATACCTCAATGACCGCTCCTATCAAGTGTCATGGAGAGGGACCCTGTCGGCCACCCGCCCCCTGCGGACGGGTGTCCCCCAGGGCTCGGTTTTAGGACCCCTTCTCTTCTCCCTCTACACTAAATCACTGGGTAACATTATCACGTCTCATGGCTTCTCCTACCACTGTTATGCCGACGATACTCAACTCTTCCTCTCCTTCCCTCCCTCAGATATCCACGTCTCTGAGCGGATCTCGGCCTGTCTGTCCGACATCTCCGCCTGGATGACGACCAACCACCTCAAACTGAACCTAAGCAAAACAGAATTGCTCCACCTGCCGGCCAAATCCTCCCCCCTGACCGACCTTTCCATCACAGTCGAGAATGCAGCTGTGACCGCGTCCCCGACCGCCAAGAACCTTGGTGTTGTCCTCGACGACCAGTTGAACTTCTCTGCTCACATCGCAGCGACAACCAGAACCTGCCGATTCCTCCTGAGCAACGTCAGAAGGATACGCCCCTTCCTGACAAAAGAAGCCACCCAACTCCTCGTCCAATCAACAGTCATCTCCCGCCTCGACTACTGCAACGCACTGCTCGCTGGCCTCCCGGCCACTGCCACTAAGCCTCTTCAACTCATTCAGAACGCAGCGGCCCGCCTGATCTCAAACCTACCGAAGTCGGCCCATGTCACCCCACTTCTTAGGGACCTGCACTGGCTCCCCATTGCTGCACGAATCCGCTTCAAGGCCCTCGACCTAGCATACCGTGCGGCAAAGGGAACTGCTCCCGCCTACCTCCGGTCAATGGTCTCTAACTACACACCCTCAAGACCCCTACGCTCTGCATCTTCTGGCCGCCTCAGACCTACTCCTATCCAAGCTCCGGGAGGGTCATCAAAGAGAAGTCGCCTATTCTCAGTCCTTGCCCCACAATGGTGGAATGAACTACCCACCCCAGTTAGGACAGCCGAAACACGTCCAATCTTTCGCCGTCGACTAAAGACGCACTTCTTCAACCATTATCTGAATTAAAAAAAAAAAAAAAAAAATCTAACCCTAACTAACCATACTGTCATGCACTTGTCCTAATAAACTAACCTACACTGTAGCACTCAACACTTTGATGAACATTGTTACTCAGCTGATAGAGTTGTGCTCTTCCTGATGGCTTGTCGTACAGAACTTGTAAGTCGCTTTGGATAAAAGCGTCAGCTAAATGACTAAATGTAAATGTAAATACCACTCTAACATAACCTTTAATCAGAGCAGCATAACTGGACCACATACCACTCTAACATAACCTTTAGAGGTCAATGGATTGAGGGTTGAATGCTCCCAAACACTGGAATACACAAACGTCATGTAGAATGCATACTTTTACTTTAGATACTTAAAGGACCACGGCAACTTTTTGGAAAATTCGCTTATTTGCCATCTACCCTGGACTTAGACCCTTTTCTTCTCTGTGCATGCATTAATGCATTAGGCTTAGGTAACAGCCGCACCGTTAGCCTAGCTTAGCGTCATTCACTGGAAGTAGGTGTGCCAGTGTAGCCTGGTTCCCAACAGTCACGAAATACACTCCAAAACGTTCCTGTAAATATGTTGGGACCTGTGTATTAACCACGTGCCTGGTAGATACTGTAGGGGTGAGGAGGTTGACATTGGATGATCAGGGTGCATGTGGGTCAATGGGGCAACAGTGGCTCAGGGGTAGAGCGGTCGTCTGGTAATCCGGAGGTTCCCGGTTCGATTCTGTGGGTTCTGTTTTGGAGGACAGGTCTCTGGAGCGTGTGTCTCTGTGTGTCTCTGGAGCGTGTGTCTGTGTCTCTTTTGGAGCGTGTGTGTCTCTGTGTCTGTGTCTCTGGAGCGTGTCTGTGTGTCTCTCTGTCTCTGTGTCTCTCTGTCTCTGTGTGTCTGTCTCTGTGTGTCTCTGTGTCTGTGTGTCTCTGTGTCTCTGTCTCTGTGTGTCTCTGTGTCTCTGTCTCTGTGTGTCTCTGTGACTGTGTCTCTGTGTGTCTCTGTCTCTGTGTGTCTCTGTGACTGTGTCTCTGTCTCTGTGTGTCTCTGTCTCTGTGTGTCTCTCTGTCTCTGTGTGTCTGTCTCTGTGTGTCTCTCTGTCTCTGTGTGTCTGTCTCTGTGTGTCTCTGTGTCTGTGTGTCTCTGTGACTGTGTCTCTGTCTCTGTGTGTCTCTGTGTCTGTGTGTCTCTGTGACTGTGTCTCTGTCTTTGTGTGTCTCTGTCTCTGTGTGTCTCTGTGACTGTGTCTCTGTCTCTGTGTGTCTCTGTCTCTGTGTGTCTCTGTCTCTGTGTGTCTCTGTATCTGTGTGTCTCTGTCTCTGTGTGTCTCTGTCTCTGTGTGTCTCTGTCTCTGTGTCTCTCTCTGTCTCTGTGTGTCTATCTGTGTCTGTCTCTGTGTGTCTCTGTCTTTCTCTGTGTGTCTCTGTCTCTGTGTGTCTCTCTGTGTCTCTGTGTGTCTCTGTCTCTGTGTGTCTCTGTCTCTCTGTGTCTCTGTCTCTGTGTCTCTCTCTGTCTCTGTGTGTCTCTCTGTGTCTCTGTCTCTGTGTGTCTCTGTCTGTCTCTGTCTCTGTGTGTCTCTGTCTCTGTGTGTCTCTGTGTGTCTCTGTCTCTGTGTGTCTCTGTCTCTGTGTGTCTCTCTGTGTCTCTGTCTCCTAGCCTGATTTAATATACATACCGGGGCTGTTGACATTCTGCACTTCCAGCAGGTTCACCAGCCTGGGACAGCTGTGATTTATGTACACACTACACAGTGTGTGGGACCTCGTTCTCCTACCCTTGTGGGGACCAAATGTCGTCACAAGCAAGGAACAAGATGTCCTTCTGTTGAGAGTTCTGGACATATTGATGTTTTTGTAGTAGTTTGGAGGGGACACCGTCCAGTACCCTCAGTAGAATAGAATAGAAGTACTTTATTGATCCAGAGGGAAATTCAGCACACAGTAAACATTTCTCTCTCTCTCTCTCTCTCTCTCTCTCTCTCTCTCTCTCTCTCTCTCTCTCTCTCTCTCTCTCTGTCTCTCTCTATCTCTCTCTCTCTCTCTATCTCTCTCTCTCTCTCTCTCTCTCTCTCTCTCTCTCTCTCTCTCTCTCATGCAAATACTGTATCTTTTCACTCAAACACACGCCTGGAAGCCAGTGGCGTCAGACAAACATAAAATACTGTATCCAGTACAGGTTAAAATTACAGTAACACATTTTTTTTTTTTGAAAAGATTTAAACAGAAAATACTAGACATTATCTCTTTGCCTAGCTGGATCTGGCAAGATCATTTTTTGTTGTGATTCTCCATGTTGACATGTTGACTGATTTGGGAAAATGGGAGAAAATGTATATTTTCATCAGTCTGCATCATTGGTTGTCTTGTGTAGTGTTTGGTGAATGTATTGTATATTTTCACGTTCTCCGTGTACAGTACTTCACTCTCCTTCCATTTTGGTTGAAGACAGGTGAACTCACCTGCTGCATTTTTATAGTGCTGCCTTAAACCTGATTGTTTATCTACAATTAAGCAATGGTGTGTTTGTGCATCTGATGGCTGTGTTTAACCAATTGGCTCATATGTGTGGTAATTTGACATTCTGTGTCTAATGTAATGCAAGTGTGTTTAGTGTTTTGCAAATCACTGTGTATTGTTTTGCAAAAGGTGAGGCTGACATTGTAGGGGTGCAAATCTGGGCCTATATTTTGCTCCTTGAGTGTAAGGTTTTGATAATTGTGTAATACTTTTGATTTGAGTGTTTATGCAATTGAAGAAAACTGTAAAGACTAGAGATGAACTGTTTATTTATTTTGTACATAGGCTGTGCATATGTTTGTTTGTTTGTTTATTTGCTTATTTGTATGATTCTTAACACTTTGACTGCCGGAAAACGCTTAAAGGGGAACTCCAACATTTTGGGAAATTAGCTTATTTAACATCTTCCCTGGAGTTAGACAAGAAGATACATACCTTTTTTGTCTCTGTGCGTGTATTTTAGCTTTGGGAATAGACGCTCCGTTAGCATAGCTTAGCTTCATCACTGGAAGTGAGTAGGGGCCGGAGCCTTACAGTGCCTTACAGTGTATTGCAAGGTCTGACATTGACCAAACTTGATATGCATGACCTTGGTGGGCTCTAGGTCAACTCCTGAAAAGGGGGTCAATGTCAGACCTTGCAATCAAAAGTTAGGGGGCACACTGCAATTATGGCAAGGGTTATTAGCCCCCTAACTTTTGATTGCAAAGTCTGACATTGACCCCCTTTTCAGGAGTTGACCTAGAGCCCACCAAGGTCATGCATATCAAGTTTGGTCAATGTCAGACCTTGCAATACACTGTAAGGCTCCGGCCCCTACTCACTTCCAGTGATGAAGCTAAGCTATGCTAACGGAGCGTCTATTCCCAAAGCTAAAATGCACGCACAGAGACAAAAAAGGTATGTATCTTCTTGTCTAACTCCAGGGAAGATGTTAAATAAGCTAATTTCCCAAAATGTTGGAGTTTTCCTTTAAAAGCGCCATTCCCGGCCATGCTCAAGTTGCCGGAGGACGCTTTACAGCGTCCTTATATCAATATTTCAAAAATCTGCGATCGGATTCATATTTCCCCTCCGCTGGCCTGAGATCCACCAGGAGGACCCACTGAGCTCTCTGGCGGTTCAGGAGCGCCATCTGGTGGCCGATCGGCGCAATAGCTTAACAGGAAGTGCTATATAGGTTGTGCTGATCGGCCGTATTACTTCCGGGCACTCGCTATAGGTTCCGGGACTCGATCTCGACACACTACATAGCGATCGATTGCCAATAACTCGATAAACAACATGATTTGGACGTATATACCATTATACAAGCTGGAAATGGACCGGGTAAATCTACATCCCATAATGATAAAATGTCTACTCTACGATGATCGCCCAACGGCGCGCGGAGACTGGGGTGAGTTTTAGCGTGTAAAATTACCGTCTTCGATACTAACTGCTATGATCAACATTTGACCCACATTAGATGATTGGTATAACGCTGCCCACGGAATTATAAACGCCCCCTAGCCCATCCGGTCAACATCAGATGATGTGTAGTAACTTCTAGAAGTACGTCTAGTTGGAATTTTTTATATCGCGCTGATTGCCATAAAACTGTATTGCATTATCAATATAATGCATTTGGGGCTATAGATCACGTTCTGGAGAAAGCTGCAGAAAGAGATGAAAACATACTTATACATTAGACCATACTTTACTATGAATATGTGAATGAAAAAGTTTAACGTTGCTACACAATGAACAATACATATAGGACTTTGAATGGGCCCTAATAATGGCAATGTAGCAATAGAATTTAAAAAGTTATAGCCATGCAAAGAAGGGGTACTTCTCCATAGACAAATAGAGCCGGCAACCTATGGTATATCATGAATTTAACCCATGGCAACCAAAGTGTTAACTGTGTTTTTATTTGGTTATTGGTGTATATGTGTATGTATGTACAGTATATGTATATATATTATATATATATGTATATATATGTGTATATATGTATATTTGTACTCCTGTTGGGGCTTCTTGGACCAGATCAATGTTTTATCTGGCTAAATAAATAAATAAATAAATAAATAAGAAACTGATGATTTGGTCCTGTTAACTTTGAATTTTCTATGGGGACTGCCCAGATCCCTCTCATGGACCTGGACCTCACTTTGAGAACCTCTAATGATTCTAGTTATTCAGTATTCATCTCTAATTACTCTAAAATTGCGTATTTCTGTGTTTAAAAAAAAGGGGGGGGGGGGGCTGACCCCCCCCTCCACCCCCCCCCCCGGGCTGAAGCTCCCAATGTTTTCTAACCCTAAAAACGCCCCTGTTGTACAACACTCCTCTCCGCCACTCTCCAGCTCGACACAGACACAAATAACCTGCGTGAAACCTTCCGATAAGCCGTGTTAACAGAGCGGGTACGTACGCGCCCCCCTTTGTCTCCTGACGTGCTTTAGGACACATAAAAGGTGTTGTTGACATTCCACATATCCAGTGTGTGTGATCGCCGGTCTGGGACAGCTGTGATTCATGTACACAGGGACCAAAGGTGTGTGTGTGTCCTCTGTTTCCTAACCTTGTGGGGACCAAACTAAAAAGATTTCTTCTGTCCTTGTGGGGACCTTGGTCGGAGGTATTTTAGGTAAGGGGTGAGTGAGGGGTTTAAGGAATGAGGGGTGAGGGGTTTAAGGAATGAGGGGTGAGGGGGTTAAGGAATGATAGGTGAGGGGGTTAAGGAATGATAGGTGAGGGGTGAGGGTTAAGGAATTATAGGTAAGGGGTGAGGGGGGGTTAAGGAATGATATGTGAGGGGGTTAAGGAATGATAGGTGAGGGGTGAGGGTTAAGGAATTATAGGTAAGGGGTGAGGGGGGGTTAAGGAATGATAGGTGAGGGGGTTAAGGAATGATAGGTGAGGGGGTTAAGGAATGATAGGTGAGGGGTTTATGGAATGATAGGTAAGGTGTGAGGGGGGGTTAAGGAATGATGGGTAACGAATGAATGAATGAATGAAAACTTTATTTAACAGATTGCAGAATGGGTACAATACAATACGGCTCAATACACACAATTGTTAAGGGGATGCAGACCTGAGAAAGACGTTTGTCTTGTTTCCATCAGGGTCCCCCAACGGGTGAGGGGGTTAAGGAATAATAGGTAAGGGGTGAGGGGCAAGGACGCGGCAACTAGGGGTGCGGCGGGGGCTGCAGCACCCCCTGCTGGCGGGGAGTGTAACTGCAACTGCAAGGTTGTTTTGGCTTTTATTCCATTGTAACCGAGGCTACTCAATGTCACAGAGCGGAGCGGCACTGCAGATTTACCCTACTCTTGGAATTCATAGCCAGATCCTCATAGGGGTGCTGTCTCGATAATGCAATGTTATTAAAGCAGCGTGTAGCCGACGCATGAACCGGTTGGGATTCGAATAGACTCGGCCTGGAAGCGTCACCGCGGAACTGGAAATCCGTTGGTAAAAAAAATAGACTCAGCCTGGACGTTTTGGGACGCTGAATTCGCAGTAAAGGAATATATCTGCGGTTTCCCTGCCGTGAACAAGCCAGCAGAACTATCCGAGCCCCCGGGAGGGTGGTCGAAGACCTTTTGCATGTCGGCGATCATGTATGCGGGGAACGAATTGCAGAGGGAGGGCGCAACAGTTGGGGTAAGCTGGGCTGTGATGTTACATGTTTGTCTCGCACGCTCCGCAGAGCTGAGCGTGAGAGTGCGGCCTCTAGTGAACGAGAGTGTTGGTTTACCAGAGTGGTAAACCTATGACGTTATTATTATATCACTTAACGCTCTGACTCAATAGTAACCATCTGCAGAACGTCAGCCTCAGCACTCTCAGGCCCCACGCTAAATGTGATTTGACCAAAGCAGAGTATACACACAGACAGTGGAGCTGTTTGCAGATAGCGAGCATTTTGACTTGTTGCGTGGTGGCGATGTCTCGCAGACAATACAACTACAAGTATAATTATATAATATATATATTTTATAAATAAAAAAAATATATATAAAATAAAAATTTTTTTTATCAAAAACGATCAATATCTCAGCACCCCCACTTCCCGCGGCCCTGGTGAGGGGGGGTTACGGAATGTTAGATAAGGGGTGCGTGGGTTAAGGAATGTTAGGTAAAGGGGTTAAGGAATGATATGTAAGGGGTGAGGGGGGGTTAAGGAATGATAGGTAAGGGGGTTAAGGAATGATAGGTAAGGGGGTTAAGGAATTATAGGTAAGGGGGTTAAGGAATTATAGGTAAGGGGGTTAAGGAATGATAGGTAAGGGGGTTAAGGAATGATAGGTAAAGGGGTTAAGGAATGATAGGTAAAGGGGTTAAGGAATGATAGGTAATGGGGTTAAGGAATGATAGGTGCGGTGGGGGTAAGGAATGTAAGTCAATGGCATGTCCCGACTAGGCATGAAAACACACATGCGTGTGTTTGTTGATAAACAGATGGGCAGGTTTGCTTGTGTCGAGCGTATTATATTATCATTCCTGAGGGCTACGCTTTTAGTTTCTGCAACAACCTCATATTGCAAAACTGACGGGGATAAAAGATCCTGGTTGACCCAATTTCATGATACATACACACACACAGACATACAGACACACACAGACATACACACACAGACATACACACACATACATACATACATACATACACACACAGACACACAGACATACAAATACACATACACACAGACATACACACAGACATACACATCAGGGTTTCCGTTAGAAAAAATTGTTGCCGGCCTCAGTGTCCGGTAGATTTCAATCTACCGGTCAAATGAGAGACATTCCGGTCAGAGTTTATTGAGCTTAAAAACAATTGATAGGCAAAAGAATGACAACAAAACAAAAGAATGACATCATCAAGGCATGTAGATTCATAATATTTTTACTTAAAACTAGGCTACTTTTGCGTATAAAGTCATTATATTCCAAATAAAATAAGTCCGAGACTCGTGCTGCTGCCGACTTTAAATCAAATAGGTGTCTGTGGGCAGTCGCCCGACATTAATAAAACAACAGTCTGTTATAATCACATTTTTATGAGCTAACGAATTCCGTTATATTGGACATTTGTATTAATTATATCAAGCAAAGAACTGAGAAATTTGGCAGAGAGAGACGGCAACATTATCGCGGGTCTGCGTGACGACTCTCTCTCTCCACCTCCCAATGACTTATTTGCGAGAGTATGACGCTGCAGAGCAGCAGATTCAGCTGTTATTGGCTCTTTTCTGGGAACCGCACAGCAGCGCCCCCCACCCAACATTGAATTGAAAATGGCTGAATTGGAGTACTGCTGGAGTACTGCATTGTGCTGCTGTTGCTCCGGCTCTGCAGCTTCACAAAAGTTCGCACACCCAGCACTAAGCTCTCACTGACAACGTCGTTGTCATTATTAGAAGCAACGATGAAACAAATCATGTAATGATTGTTTCGTTCATCGCATAGGCTATTTAATTTTAGCCTATTTTAATACAATTCAAATAATCAAATTGTGCTTAGACTCAGGGAATTATTTTCACCGGACATTAAGACCGGAGAGATTAAATATGTCGGACTTCAACAGATTTTGCCGGTCAAATACCGGTAATTACCGGCTAACGGAAACGCTGACACACATACATACACATACACACACATAGTTACACACACATACATCAGGGTTTCCGTTGTCCGGTAATTACCGGTTTTTGACCGGCAAAATCTGTTGAAGTCCGACATATTTAAATCTCTCCGGTCATAATGTCCGGTGGAAATAATTCCCTCTAAGCACAATTTGAATTGTATTAAAATAGTTACATTTGTTTCATTGTTGCTTCACCAAGCAGGTCTAATAATGACAACGATGTGTGTTCTATTATGATATGTGTGTAGTGTTCTGATAACGACTATTGGTGAAGCGATGTCGAGATTCATTTGGGTTAGGCAGCAGGAGCTAGATTTGCGAGAAGCATGCAACTGCAGAGCCGCAGAGCTGACAGTTGTGCCCGCACAGTGCAATACTCCAATTCAGCCATTCGCAATTTAGCCGTTGGGTGTGGGGCGCTGCTGAGCGGGCCTGTGACCGGACCTGAGAGCGCCGCTGGCTCTGCGGCTCTGCAGTTGCATACTATTGGTTCTTCGTTGGGACGGAGGCGGAGATATAATAGTCATCACGCAACGTTTATATTTCACGATAATGACTCTCTCTGCCAAATTTCTCAGTTCTTCGCTTGATATAATTAATACAAATGTCCAATATAACGGAATTCGTTAGCTCAGAAAAATGTGATTATAACAGACTGCTGTTTAATCATGTCGGGCCGACTGCGCACAGACACCTATTTGATTTCAAGTCTGCAGCAGCACGGAGTCTCAGGACTTATTTTATTTGGAATATAATGACTGTATACGCAAAAGTAGCCTAGTTTTAAGTTAAAATATTATAAATCTACATGCCTTGAGGATGTCATTCTTTATATAGCCTGCCTATCAATTGTTTTTAAGCTCAATAAACTCTGACCGGAATTTCTCTCATTTGTCCGGGAGATGGAAATCTTGCCGGACACCGAGACCGGCAACAATTTTTTCTAACGGAAACCCTGACATACATACATACACACACAGACATACACACACAGACACACAGACATACAAATACACACACAGACATACACATACACACAGACATACAGACACACACACATACATACATACATACATACATACATACATACATACATACATACATACATACATACATACATACATACATACATACATACATCAGCGTTTCCGTTAGCCGGTAATTACCGGTATTTGACTGGCAAAATCTGTTGAAGTCCGACAAATTTAATCTCTCCGGTCATAGTGTCCGGTGAAAATAGTTCCCTCTGGGCACAGTTTGATTATTTGAATTGTATTTGGATGGGCTGGAGTTGGGTGGCCTATGCGATGAACGAAACAATCATTGCGTTTGTTGTCGTTGCTTCGCCAAGCAGCCGGTCTGGTAATGACGACGCTGTGTCAGTGAGAGCTTGCTGCTGGATTTGCGGAAGGCATGCAGCTGCAGACCCACAGAACCCACCAGCTTTGCTGGCACAGTGCGGTCCCCAGACCTGGAAAGCTGCTCTGCGGGTCTGCAGCTGGATGCTTCTTGCAAACTAACTGCGGCCGGCTCGCGCTGATATATCAGCTGCCAGCTCGCTGACACAGGATGTCATTGACCGGCTGCTTGGTGAAGCAACGACAAATGTAATGATTGTTTCGTTCATCGCATAGGCTATTTAATTTTAGCCTATTTTAATACAATTCAAATAATCAAATTGTGCTTAGAGGTAATTATTTTCACCGGACATTATGAGCAGCAGCACCAAGTCGTTGGGAGGTGGAGATATACATCACGGCGCAAACCCACGATAATGTTGCCGTCTCTCTGCCAAATTTCTCAGTTCTTCGCTTGATATAATTAATACAAATGTCCAATATAACGGAATTCGTTAGCTCATAAAAATGTGATTATAACAGACTGCTGTTTATTAAGGTCGGGCAGACTGCCCACCGACACCTCAAGTCGGCAGCAGCACGCAGTCTCGAGGGACTTATTTTATTTGGAATATATTAATGACTGTATATACGCAAAAGTAGTCTAGTTTTAAGTTAAAATATTATAAATGCCTTGATGATGTCATTCTTTATATAGGCCTATCAATTGTTTTTAAGCTCAATAAACTCTGACCGGAATTTATCCCATTTGTCCGGTAGATTGAAATCTACCGGACACTCAGACCTGCAAAAAAAAATTCTAACGGAAACCCTGACATACATACATACATACACACACAGACACACACAGAAATACACATTCACACACACACACGCACACAAACACACACTACAAACACACTACACGCACACAGACACACGCACACACATATGTGCAATATTGGCATCATATTTGCCCAGACAGCCATATGAAGGATTAGAGTTTGATACTGCAATCATCTCGGTCACGTCTTCCTGTGGGGGAACATATGGTGAACCCCAGGCGTCCGTCTCAGACCCTTCCCGCCCGCTGCACTTCAGCTGCTGTGTCTGCTAAAAGCACTCAACCTTCAACTCTCACTGCTGTGTCTGCTGTTACGAACTGGCTCAAGCTCGCAACAAGAAAGGGGAGACACGGGCACAATTTAAGAATTAACAAAGAATTTATTACTACTAAACTAAGTGAGCAGCCAATATATATGAGTATCAGTGTGTGGATGAGTGTATGTGCAGCATGGATGTTGTAGGTGTAAAAGCAAAGAAAGCAACCAAAACAAATGAACCAAAGACAGCAACCAAACAACCAAAGAACCAAAAACAAAGTGGGGAGTTCGCCAGAGATTGATTGATTGATTGATTGATTGAAAAGTTTATTAACAGATTGCAGAATGGGTACAGTACAGTACATCTCAATACAATTGTTAAGGGGATGCAGACCAGAGAAAGACTTTCGTCTTGTTTACATCAGGGTCCCCCATTTTCAATTCATCATAACATATATGACATACATGACATACAGATAGACAGTACTGCTACATCTATACATTTATGACATATCAGATTTGCAAATACAGTACTGTTTGTGATACAAAAGTGTCCAGAAAAGGAGTGTATATACATTTGGCGTAGAAACTGTACATTGGAGGAGGTTGGTGGGGTGGGGTTGGGTGGGTTGGGTGAGGGCTGTACATTGGAGGTGGGGAGGGGGGGGGGGGGGGGTTGGGTATGGGACACACACACATTTTACACTGTACATTGGAATATTGACAAAGCCTTACTTGGTCATTTACTGTACAACTAGGTTAGGACATTTGTAGGGGCCAGTTTCGAATTGCAGTCTCACATAGGTGTTTTTTGAGAGTGTTTTTGAAGGTGGGTAGTGATTCACATTCCTTTACAGCTTTAGGCAGGGCGTTCCACATTGATGTGGCATAATTGCGAAACGTGTTTAGTCCCTTGTTTGAGCCGAATCTGGGTTTTACATGATTTGTGGAGCTCCCTCTGGTGTTGTGATCGTGGTATTCACTGACCTTTGGGAAGTATTTTGACATGTACATGGGTACCTTGGTCGCGTAGTGTATCTTGTAGACCAGGCCCATTGCAAGTTGCTGTACTCTGTCGTCTACTCTAAGCCATCCTAGGTTGTCAAAGTGGGCAGGGGTGAGGTGGGTTCTAGGAGTCAGGTCAAGTAGTAGTCTGACTAGCTTGTTTTGAGATGTTTGTAATTTGTTTTTTAGTGCCTTTGAGGTGCTTTGGTACCATGAGGTGCAAGCACAGTCGTAGTACCCTTGAATGAGTGCTCCTGCTAGAGACCAGAGACAGCCTCACTCAAGGCCCTCGACCTAGCATACCGTGCGGGTCAATGGTCTCTAACTACACACCCTCAAGACCCCTACGCTCTGCATCTTCTGGCCGCCTCAGACCCACTCCTATCCAAGCTCCGGTAGGGTCATCAAAGAGAAGTCGCCTATTCTCAGTCCTTGCCCCACAATGGTGGAATGAACTACCCACCCCAGTTAGGACAGCCGAAACCCGTCCAATATTTCGCTGCCGACTAAAGACGCACTTCTTCAACCATTATCTGAAATAATGGGGGAAAAAATCTAACCCTAACTAACCTTACTGTCATGCACTTGTCCTAATAAACTAACCTACACTGTAACACGCAACACTCTGATGAACATTGTTACTCAGCTGATAGAGTTGTACCCTTCCTGATGACTTGTCGTACAGAACTTGTAAGTCGCTTTGGATAAAAGCGTCAGCTAAATGACTAAATGTAAATGTAAATGTATATCCTGACTGGGACACACCGACTCAGGTGTGCCCCAATTAGCCTGACGAGCCTTCCCCTGCTCTGCTCTGCCAGCTCCACCCACCAATCCTGTGAATCAAGGGCACCGAGCAGAGCAAGCAGACACAATGTGGGGGAGGGTCGTCACACTGCTAAAAGCACTCAACCTTCAACTTCACCAGTTCAGCTCTCACTGCTGTGTCTCTGCTAAAAGCACTCAACCTTCAACTTCACCAGTTCAGCTCTCACTGCTGTGTCTCTGCTAAAAGCACTCAACCTTCAACTTCACCAGTTCAGCTCTCACTGCTGTGTCTCTGCTAAAAGCACTCAACCTTCAACTTCACCAGTTCAGCTCTCACTGCTGTGTCTCTGCTAAAAGCACTCAACCTTCAACTTCACCAGTTCAGCTCTCACTGCTGTGTCTCTGCTAAAAGCACTTAACCTTCAACTTCACCAGTTCAGCTCTCACTGCTGTGTCTCTAAGAGCACTCAACCTTCAACTTCACCAGTTCAACTCTCACTGCTGTGTCTCTGCTAAAAGCACTCAACCTTCAACTCTCACTGCTGTGTCTCTGCTAAAAGCACTCAACCTTCAACTTCACCCAGCCTTCAACTTCACCCAGCTGCCTGTCTGCGTTTAATTACCCCCTCTGCCCCCCCCCCCCCCCCCCCCCCCACGGCCAGGCTCCGAGATGTGTTGCCCTTCCCATTATACGTTTGGGTTTTTACCGGCTAACCAAAATCAACAGTGCAGAATGAGGCAGAGGAACTCGAATTTCATCAGCAGCACTGATGGCCTACATGTCACATGTCACTCACACCCTCCAATACTATGGCATGGCACAGGGTTAACCCTTTCACTACCACACGACAAAGGGTTAACCCTTTCACTACCACACGACAAAGGGTTAACCCTTTCACAACCACACTACAGAAGGTTAACCCTTTCACTACCACCAAATATGTTGTAATAAAAAATTTGTATTTTAATTAACCTTATGTAATGTTAAACTTAAAGAGAAGACTGAGGTCCCTGTGTGCCCAGTTGAGGTCTGGCACCCTGCCATTGGCTGTGGAAGTGGGTAGATTCCAAGGTAAACCTGAGGAGGAGCGGTTGTGTGTTCTATGTGATCTGGGAGTGGTGGAGGATGAATATCATTTTGTTTTTTATTGCCCTTTGTACACTGCTTTGAAGAGGGCTTTATTTGAGAAAATTCAAATTGTAAATCCGGATTTGTTTTGGCAGTCTTGAGAGTTGTATGTTGAGTTGTTTTTTTGTGGAGGACATCTTCAGTTTTGCAGGATTTTTGGAGAAAGCATGGCACTTGAGACAAAACACATTATATCCTATATAATTGTATTTGAATTCCTCTTGTTTCTTTGTTTATATACATTGCGTACAGCTTGTGTTATATTACGTTTTATTGTATTTTCTTGTATTTTCTTGTTCTTGTGGCCATCTTGGTCAATGTCATTTGTCAAGTAATTGGTCAAGTATATTATTATATACTTATTATTATGTGTCTTGTAAGCCCATATGGGCTGGGCATACACCTGTATGTAAGACACGAAAATAAAAATAAATAAAATCAAACCACACTACAGACGGGAGGAGGTGTGTGACCGCACCAAGCTGGTGTGATGAGCAAACCCCCGTCCCAGAAGGGATCCAGTGTGAACCAGCTGGTGATAGTTTGGAGCACCGGAGGTGACCGGAGGACATTCTGACTATTATTAATAACACCACGTCTATAATTCACCGGGGCCTCAAAGACTTTGCTTTGCTTTGCCGTCTCATCAAGTACAGCCACACCTCCTTGGTACGGCCACACCTCCTTGGTACAGTCACACCTCCTTGGTACAGCCACACCTCCTTGGTACGGCCACACCTCCTTGGTACGGCCACACCTCCTTGGTACAGTCACACCTCCTTGGTACGGCCACACCTCCTTGGTACAGTCACACCTCCTTGGTACAGTCACACCTCCTTGGTACAGTCACACCTCCTTGGTACGGCCACACCTCCTTGGTACGGCCACACCTCCTTGGTACGGCCACACCTCCTTGGTACAGTCACACCTCCTTGGTACGGCCACACCTCCTTGGTACAGTCACACCTCCTTGGTACAGTCACACCTCCTTGGTACGGTCACACCTCCTTGGTACGGTCACACCTCCTTGGTACGGCCACACCTCCTTGGTACAGTCACACCTCCTTGGTACAGCCACACCTCCTTGGTACAGTCACACCTCCTTGGTACAGTCACACCTCCTTGGTACAGTCACACCTCCTTGGTACAGTCACACCTCCTTGGTACGGTCACACCTCCTTGGTACAGTCACACCTCCTTGGTACAGTCACACCTCCTTGGTACAGTCACACCTCCTTGGTATAGTCACACCTCCTTGGTACAGTCACACCTCCTTGGTACAGTCACACCTCCTTGGTACGGTCACACCTCCTTGGTACGGCCACACCGCCTTGGTACAGTCACACCTCCTTGGTACGGCCACACCTCCTTGGTACAGTCACACCTCCTTGGTACAGTCACACCTCCTTGGTACAGTCACACCTCCTTGGTACGGTCACACCTCCTTGGTACGGTCACACCTCCTTGGTACGGCCACACCTCCTTGGTACAGTCACACCTCCTTGGTACAGTCACACCTCCTTGGTACGGTCACACCTCCTTGGTACGGCCACACCTCCTTGGTACGGTCACACCTCCTTGGTACGGCCACACCTCCTTGGTACAGTCACACCTCCTTGGTACGGTCACACCTCCTTGGTACAGTCACACCTCCTTGGTACAGTCACACCTCCTTGGTACAGTCACACCTCCTTGGTACAGTCACACCTCCTTGGTAATGTTGGATAATCGGGTTCTCAGCCAGGAATCTCTCTCTGTTGTTCCGTGAAGTCTGCGTTGTGTTGTTATCTCTTACTCATCGTACTGGCTGATACACTATCTCCCCGTTACTGCATCCGACTCAGAAGAATACGACACACTGGAAACGTGATACCTTTCCTTCAAACGTTATGTTTATTCCATAAACATATCCTCAAGATGGAAAACTGTTCTGAAAAGTCTTTGAAAGGTCTATTGAATTCCTTAATTCTACTGGTCTCTCCTGCTATCAGTTTGATGATGGTTGAGGCCTAGTGGTTAGCCAAAAGCCTTCCCTGTTAGCCGAAGCTAGCTACCTTGTGGCTAAGGAGGGTGGAACATTTTTATTCAATCAATCACCGCACAGGAGATTGAATGAACATTTTATTAACAGATTGCAGAATTGCGGCACGGTGGCGTAGTGGTAACACTGTCGCCTCACAACAAGAAGGTCCAGGGTTCGATTCCCGCTTGGGGACCAGGTTTCCGCGATGCCAGGTACCCAGGTGGGTGATCTCTCAGGCCTTTCTGTGTGGAGTTTGCATGTTCTCCCCGTGCTCGCAAGGGTCCCCCCCCCCCCGATAAGAGAAACCCAATGGAAAAACATGCACAACAACAGATTGCTAACGCTGTCGCGTCCGTGACGAAGATGGGCAGGAGCACTTGGATGGTCCCCGGGCGTGGCTCACGCCACAGCCCTCGTCTGCTCCCGGCTGCCCTTTGGGGGAAGGACGACGGGATGGGTTAAGTGCAGAGGAGTATCGCATCGGCGATCCTAAAAGACAATGCATGCGTGTGTGTTCCGGTGTGTGTGTTAAAAACGAACCACTGTGTGTGCCGCTAAAACATTGAGTGTCGTTGCATGCCGAATAAAGACCTCTGCGACAGGTCCTGCATTATTATTATGAATGGGTACAATACAGTATGGCTCAATACACACAATTGTTGAGGAGATGCAGACCAGAGAAAGACTTTCATCTTGTTTACATCAGGGTCATCATTTTCAATTCATAATGAATTGTAAGTAAGGATGCAATTAGCACCGTGCAATCCATTCTTTGTGGATCTAGCCCTCAATATTTGTGTTATTGTCTCCGTTGCTTTTACTCTTTTCTTATTCTCTGCATTGCTTTTATTCCATCTATTTCACTGCTGTGAAGCACTTTGGGCTGCAATTCTTGTATGAAAGTTGCGATACAAATAGGATCATGCTAAATTGGAATCGGAGCCGATCATGGCATATTTTAATGATCTGTATTGGCTATATTAAGCAGATAATCTTTTTTTTTTTAATGTGGCCTGTCTGCCTGTCCTATCTAGATGTAGGCTTAAAGATCATTGTACATGATAGGGACATTTACCAACTATCTCTCTCTCTCTTTCTCTCTCTCTCTGTCTCTCTGTCACTCTTTCTATCACACACACACAGTTGTATCCACATAGTACATTCAATAGCAAATGCATCTCTACTTTTACATAAGTAGAATTTGAATGGAGGACTTTTACTTTGACCAGAGAACTAATTTATCTGGGTACTTCTACTTTTACTTAAGTAAAGGAACTGTGTACCTCTTCCACCGCCGGTCTTGTTTATCGGCGTGGAGGCTGACGTACTGCAGCTTCTATTACGGGGAACAGGGCCAGTTTACTGTAACCAGCTGACACCCCGCTCCGCTTCATGAACGCAGCCACTGGCACAACATGTCAAAACGTACACTGTGAGTTATGGAGTTATTTACAGCGTGGACTCAACCTTGACGACTCGGACTCGACACTAGGGGTAATGGGGACTCGACCCGGGCTCTTCTTTGGTGACTCGGACTGGAACACTGGGGACTCGAGACTCGACCCGGACATTCTAGATGTAGAGACTCTCGGCTACAACACTGCTCTCGGGCAGTAAGTGCAGTAAGCTGTCCTTACTTGCATTGATCTCTCTGTCCTGGGCTGCCCTCCTTCAGATGCATGCTGGGAAATGAATTGTCTGATGGCAGCAGCACCCAATCGATTTGCCCGGAAGTCATATCATGACAACATAGGCCTTTCACCAAGGTTGAATAACCTCCATAAAAGGCCTCATCTAACAATGGGGATCATTCGCCACATATCTTAGTAGGGCAGGTGGCTGTTTAGTGTTAATGTACTGTACACGTATTGATTTGATTGTATAGCGTTTTCCTTTAGCACTTAATCCAAACGTGTGTGTGTGTGTGTGTGTGTGTGTGTTTGCATATGGATTAGGCCTCATTCATGTGAGGGGAAATTGGCGGGACTTGGATACAACACAGTAGCAACAGGCGACCAGATTTAGTCCACGTCTCTGTTCGCTCCATTGGTCAGTCCGTCACAATAAGCCCAACCCCTTTTGTGACGGTGGGGGCGGGGCCAGCTGCCGCGATCAGGGGGGGCTATATAAAGCCGGACGCGCGGAGGGGTGTGCAGTAAACACTCTTTACACACACAGTCTCCAGGGCGAGAGGGTCTACCGTATAGCTCGCACAGGTTTTCAGCCGAAACCCAACTCGACCTCCTCCCGCCAACCCAGCCGACAGCTGTCAGGATCTCATCATGGCCGCCTTCATCTCGGTGAGTTTTTCCACATCATCAGGACTGTCAACAGGGCGTCTCAGACCCGCTGACCCGGGGGCACCGAGGGCAGGTTCTTCTGACCCGTTTTCACTCTCACGTAACTTAATGTCCCACGTCACTGTGCGAGCGGGGGAGTTGAGTTGCTTCTTCTTCTTGGAGGAATGTTTAGGGCTGAATGTGGCAACAACGTTGTTTTGGAGTTGTTGTTGTTGTTGTTCAGGTTGGGGGCTCAGTCTGTGTGGTTGCACCATACAAGACACTGGATATGGGCTCGGGATATTGGATAAGATCACACTGATATTTCTGACTGATGGTTTTGTATAATTTACGACACCTTTCATTACACCTTACAATTACATTTACATTTAGTTGTTTAGCTGAACACTTTTATCCAAAGCGACTTACAAGTTATGTACGACAAGTCAGCAGGAAGGGTACGACTCCTTCAGCTGAGTAACAATGTTCATCAAACAGTGTTGAAACGTGGGTGCTGCAGTGTTGAGTGCATAGTAGTAGAGACACATTAGTAGGAAGAGTGCATGATGGTATAATAAGACCGTAAGAAGTTTAATTTTTATATATATTTTTTTATTTCATATATTGATTGAAGAAGTGTGGTTTTAGTCGACGGCGAAAGATTGGACGTGTTTCGGCTGTCCTGACTGGTGGGCAGTTCGTTCCACCATTGTGGAGCGAGGACCGAGAATAGGCGGCTTCTCTTTGATGACCCTCCCGGAGCTTGGATAGGAGTAGGTCTGAGGCGGCCAGAAGATGCAGAGCGGAGGGGTCTTGAGGGTGTGTAGTTAGAGTCGAGACCATTGACCGGAGGTAGGCGGGAGCCGTTCCCTTTGAAGCGGATTTGTGCAGTGCAGTGACTCGAGCCTTCTTCTCGTTTCCAAGAGCGACCTGGCCAAGAATGACGGCACATTACAAACAAATCAGCTCAAAAGTACTTTACAGTAAAAGTGCAATTACAAATTACAATTACAAACATCGATAGAGTCTGTTTCTATAGCTTTCACTGTGCCTTTACATCCATTAAGAGTGACTAGATCCTGGATTTAAGTTTTCTGCCGACGGTGCAGAAAACATAAAGGCCCTCTTTCCTAATTCAGCCTGAACCCTACCAACAGTCATGTGTATACTGCCCTGCAGAAGCTAACTGGAGTAACTATCATTATTTTCAAAAAAAAAGATATTCCTTTATTGATCCCCTTGGGGAAATTCAGGCATCATACAGTAGCAGCATGGGGGAGGGGGAGGGGGGGTACAGGTAGTAGAAGACATACAGGTACAGGTCACAGAATTATAGTTCAGTGGAGAAGTAAAAAATAGAATAAAAAGGCAGTGTAAACCATAATACAACATAATTAACTAATTAATGTGCATATGGGCAACAAGGTGCGAGATGAGGGTATGTATGCCCTCTGTTATATTTGCCCAATATATAATCTAATAATCTAAATCTAATATATAATCAAAAAAAATGTAATGCTAAATATATGCTATATATAATCTTATAATCTAATATATAATCTAAAAATGCTAAAATGCTAACATATAACAGAACAAACACATGCTCTTTACCTCTTGGCATGGTGCAGGAGAGTGGCTGCAGAGAGCTGTTTATGATGTCATCATGTGTTTATGATGTCATGCGTTTATGATGTCATGTCTTTATGATGTCATGCGTTTATGATGTCATGCGTTTATGATGTCATGTGTTTATGTTGTCATGTGTTTATGATGTCATGCGTTTATGATGTCATGCGTTTATGATGTCATGCGTTTATGATGTCATGTGTTTATGATGTCATGTGTTTATGATGCCATGTGTTTATGATGCCATGCGTTTATGATGCCATGTGTTTATGATGCCATGTGTACACCCTAACACGTTTACACCGCAATCCTGTGGACATCCGTCACTTTCATTCTTGGTAGCTCTTCTAAGCATCTGGTGTAAAAAAGAGCCATGCTGCGCTGGTCAGGGATGTTGAATGAATGCTACTCGGGTCCCTGTATGCAAAAATTAGATGTGAAACGATTAGATTTTCATAAAGAATCAGTCTATTTTGAGAATCACACAAAAATGCTGCATTCTTTTAGGTACAATGTCTTGCACATAGAAGTACATTTGACTTGGTGAGGTTGGTGTATAATACAGCCTGCAGATAGCATTACATGCAGGTAAACAACAGGAGAAAAGACATGCATGCAGCATAATAACGCTTCCCAGATCGGCATAACATGATAAAATGTCTTCTGATTATCAAACAAGTCCATATGGGGGTCTAACAAACACGATGGTGACAACTAGGGATGCACTGAATGGGAAATTCTTGGCCGAAACCGATACCGAAAATAGGAAACAGTTGGCCGAATGCCGAAAGGCCGAAAATGATTAATATATATAATGTATATATATATTATTTTTTTTAGCTACCTGATTATGGCAAAAGACATGATTATGGCAACTTTACTTAAATAATATTAATTATCACTATTATGGGCCCATAAAACATTTATTCAGCACTTTTGAATCCATACATTAATTCCAGACTGACTGCTGAAAGATTGTACAATTTAAACATTTTCTCTTTGCATACAACAAAATGTGCATTAACCCATTCTCTGCCGGAGCTTATATCCATCGCTGTACCCTCTCTGCCAGCGCTATTTGTCTATGGAGATGTTCACCTTCTTTGCAGGGCTATAACTTTTTAAATTGTATTGCTAAATTGACATTACTATGGACCATTCAACATCAATTATCTATCGTTCAGGATGTAGGAACGTTTTACTTTTTCATTCACACATTCATACTAAAATACCGTCTAGAGTATAAATATGTTTTTATCGTTTTCTGCTGTATTTCATAGAACGTGAGATATAGCCATAAATGCATATATTAGATGATCAAATGCAGTTTGATACCGATCAACGTTATATTAAAAATGTCAACTGTACATGGTCCTAAACGTCATGACTGGTCATCTGCGGGTGAACGGAGGGGGGGGGGGGGGGTCGTTTATAATTCAATGACCGACGTTAAATTATTCATGTAGTATGGGTGATATATTGATCAGAGCAGTTTGTATTGAAAATGGTAAAGAAAAACGCTGAAACTCACCCCAGTCTCCTCGTAGCGTTGGGTGATCACACTGGAGCAAAAAGATCGCTATTATGGGATGTTGATCGATGCGATCCATTTTTCGGTTTGTATATTACTAATAGACGTCCAAAACATGTTGATTATTGAGTTATGGCAAATATTCATATCGACGGTGTCTGTAGTGAGCCCCGGGACGCTAAGCGAGTGGCCGGACGAAAATAGGGGACGGACCAAGCACTTCCGGCCACTTCCGGTTTGGCAACTCGTCGAGCGGCCACGAGGTGGCGGTATTGAAGCGTTGCAGAGTTGTGATGGCCCAGACAGCATCACCCAAGACTCTGTGAGTGACATATGAATACCATGATGAAAATATGAAATATTGATCTCAAAGACGCCTTACGGTGTCATTGGCAGATTACGCATGGCGGAGAATGACGTGTTAACACGTCATCGGCGGAGAATGGGTTTAAGTCAAGTGCATTTTCTTTTCTCTGTAGGATAACTACAACAAAGTGCATTCAGAACAAAGCCACGGTGCTTTAAAACTGCATAAAGACACACACACAGGACTGTTGTATTTACTACATCTCCCATGACTCTTAGCGGGGGATGGCGTAGCTTACGAGAGATGGGTCAAAGAGGAATGGAAGCGTTAGCTAGCTTAACGCTAACGTTAGTTCAAAAGGTTTTAACCGCGACGGGCATATAGTAATGGCGAGGATATAAAGCATGTTAAAGACGCATTTATTGGATGCGTTGCTCGCGGAGTTACATAGAAACAGCGCGACTCCCAAGAGGAGTTAGTTATCACAGGCTGCAGAACGCAGGAAGAGCTGCCAAGCTGCTCACGTTACACGTTGCGCGTTTTGATTACGTCATTACAACAACACTTTAGGTTACGAACGTTACGTAACCCTGTTCTTTGACATTCTGTGATATATTTTCGGTGCTAAAACCCTTTCGGCCGAAAGAGCCTTTTTAACCATTTTCGGTCGATAATTTTCGGTGGCCGAATTTTCTGTGCATCCCTAGTGACAACAGCAATTCATTGATCATGTCTCATAATATTAGCTAAAATGCTAATTTGCTCCTGATGGGATGAGTCTGGTCCTGGGCTCCACCAGGAGCTCCTGATGGGATGACCGCAGTGACCGGCTGGAGGAGAGTGGATGGATGAGCTCATTAATGTAGGGGCAAAGGCTAACTAACTCTTTTTTTTTGGTGATCATTGATTTTCAAATATATAGTGATATTTTCACTTTGCTGCTTGGTCTACAAGTATTAACTCTGTCACAGCTAATCTGCCTGCCATAGTCATGACTAGACCCCCCCGCCCCCCCCCCCCCCACACACACACACACTCTATTGCCCCAGGGGCCATTTTGTTACCATAATCAATGTCCACATTCAGTGCGGGCCACAACAAAGCCTACCACGCCCCCGGGGGGGGGGGGGGGGGGGTACAGCATCTAAAAACAGCTGTGTGCTGCGTGTCAGAGTTGATTAGCTACAGTAATTGGAACGACACACAGGCGTGTCCGTGATCGCCTGTATTCTGTTGCCTATCGATGGATGTCTGTATGTAAATGAGGTCATTTGGAATTCAGGTTTTGCAGCGAAAGGGGATGGGAGAGGGATAATTGCTTCATTTTCTCCAAGACCTGTTTTTTTTATTTCTTTTAATTTTTTTTTATTTAACTGCTGAATCAAATCAGATTCTTCCTTGATGATACTTTGAACGTGAGACGTAGCTCCGACTGTCTGGATGTGACACATTGAATGATGCAAACAAGATGTTTATGGGGGTGGAAACCATGCGTATTCCTTTTCAGGAAAAACTCATCTTTATGCATGAAGAGAAAACGTCTGGTTTGCCGAGTGGGTTTCAGTTTCAGTTTTAATTTATTTGTTAGAGAGGGACAACATACATTAAGGAACATGTAAATGTACCCAATTGTAGCCAAAAGGCTAGTTTACATTGGCAGTCCCTCTGCCAGAAATAATGGGCTAGTACCTAGTACAAAAAAAGATTAAAGCACAAGTACAAACACATTAGTAATAACATACATAATTTAACCCTTATATACACAGCAATATACACAGTTCAATCCCCACATAGTATACACATCAGTGTTCACATCTTTGATTATCTATCAACCAATTCCTAAATTTGAAGGCGGTGAATGAAATGGACTCTCTTAATGTTCTGTGGGATTTTATTCCACTCGGGCGCTGTTTTTCCACCTGACTCCATGTTTCATGATTCCGTCTAGAGATGTGCATAATTTTCAAATAGTCTACTGTTATTAAGACCGAATATTCAAACATTTATTTTTATAAAAACGAAATTGTTATTTTCAGTTTCAGTTAAATTCAGTTATTATTTTTTATAGAATGGATCATTAAATGGATAATTAAAATCAAAGGGTAAATAAATAGGCACTTCAGATAATCCTTCAGAACGTTGATTGGCTCAGCTGACCGACAATAAATCTAAATTACACCGTTCACCATCGTAGCCCATAATAACAGCATTGTATTGGCCTATCAACCGGGTTTTAATAAACAAACAAACAAACAGTAGCATCTGCATCTTTTAGATCAATTAGGCTATGAAAATTAGGCTGCCTCTAAATATAAAAATGTATTAAATAAGAATGGTTTGCTTCACTTAAAAAAAAAAAAAAAAAAATATATATATATATATATATATATATATATATATATATATATATATATATATATATATATATATATAAAATTAAATAATAATTATTATATATATATTTTTCGACTATGACATGAAAATCGAATGTGGAGACTGGCCCGACTATTCGAAAATTCGAACTCATCCCTAATTCCGTCGTTCCTTTTGATCTTTTCCTCGTCCCAGATGGCAACCTGTAACTCCTGCAACCAGACGTCCAGACTCAACGGCGCCAACAGGGACTTCATGAGTGGTTTCTCCAAGAGCCACAGCACGCCGGGCAAGCGCCACACCCCGCAGTCAGCCAACAGAGCCCACACGACCGCCCCCCAAGTCCGCCAGCAAGGACAAGACACCCTGGAGCACCCCGAGGTACGTTACGCTTCATAGGATTAATAATAATTCATTTATTTTATATAGCGCTTCTCAATGACCCTAAAGTCGCTGACGATAGGCAAAAGAAAAACAAAGAAACAAAGAACCACAGGGAACAATATGAATACACAAGAACATAGAACCACGAGTAACAGACAACAAGTACAGGAGCCAGTAGGGGAGGCAGTGGGAAGTGAGTAAGGGAAACCGAGGGGGGGGGGGGACAGTAGAGGAGAGAAGGTAGGGAGAGGGAGAAAGGGGGCGACAGGTTGGAGGACTCGGAGGGTGGTTATGGAAGGTTAAATGCTAGGCAGAACAGGTAGGTTTTAGGATGGGATTTGAAGGTGGAGAGTGAGGGAGAGTCTCTGATGGTCTGAGGGAGGGTGTTCCAGAGTCTGGGTGCAGCACGTGAGAAGGCCCGATCACCAAAACATTTTAGTTTGGATGACAGTGAGGGAAGCAGTGCAGGGGGAAGGGTTGCGTCAACTTGCTTGATATCGTCTTTTAACACTCATTACTTGAGTGTATGGTCTGGGATATACCCAGTGGTGGAAGACGTACACAGTTCCTTTTACTTAAGTAAAAGTAGAAATACTCAGATAAATGAGTACTCTGGTGAAAGTAAAAGTCCTCCATTCAAATTCTACTCAAGTAAACCTAGAAAGGTTTTTGCTATTGAATGTACTCAAGTATCTAAAGTACACATTCTACATGACGTTTGTGTATCCATTGACCTCTATAGGTTATGTTAAAGTGGTATGTGGTCCAGTCCAGTTATGCTGCTCTAATTACGTCCTCTTCACGTTGACAAGTATAGTATCATACATTTTTTATTTTGTATATATTGTGTTTTCTATGCAAAATCCTTTTCTTCAAAGTAACTAGTAACTGATGGGTTCAGATAAATGTAGTGGAGTAAAAAGTACAATATTTCCATTGAAATGTAGTGGAGTAAAAAGTACAATATTTCCCTTGAAATGTAGTGGAGTATAAAGTTCCCTAAAATGAAAATACTCACATACAAGTAC
Organism: Notolepis coatsorum; assembly: GCF_963971535.1. NCBI lineage: Eukaryota > Metazoa > Chordata > Actinopteri > Aulopiformes > Paralepididae > Notolepis > Notolepis coatsorum. The sequence goes on from NC_140168.1 coordinate 94,474,827, forward strand.
AAGTAGCTTGAAAATGTACAAGCTTAGTTACTTTCCACCACCGGATAATATACCATAGAGGCTTCCAGTTTCGTACCTAGAGCTATAAGAACATAGAACGTGGGGATTCTGCTGCGTACGTGTCGGTATTCCTGAGTGACATCAGATCACTTTACTTGTCGACAGCTCATTTTCAAATCCCCCTTACAAGGCACAAGCTCATGTTACCGTGCGTTTACCCTGTCTCCACCCCTCTCTCCTCCCCATCCCTCCCCATCTCTGCCTCTCTCCTCCTCTCCATCCCTCCCTCCATCTCTCCTCCTCCCCATCCCTCCCTCCCTCCTCCTCCTCCCCCTCCCTCCCTCTCTCCTCCTCCCCCCCTCCCTCCCCCCTCTCTCCTCCTCCCCCCCCTCCCTCCCCCTCCCCCCTCTCTCTGCCTCTCCCCCTCCCTCCTCCTCCCCCCTCTCTCTCCCCCTCCCCCTCCCTCCTCCTCCTTCTCCCCCCTCCCTCCCCCTCCCCCCCTCTCTCTGCCTCTCCCCCTCCCTCCTCCTCCCCCCTCTCTCTCCCCCTCCCCCTCCCTCCTCCTCCCTCTCTCCCCCTCCCCCTCCCTCCTCCTCCCTCTCCCCCCCTCCAGGTCCTCTACCCCCAGCACTCCCAGCTCCGGCTCTTCCTCCTCTAAGTCCCCCTCTCAGGCGAAGGCTTGGGTCGTCCAGCGCCTCAGCAAGCTGCTCAAACGGGACGACAAGCAGAGCAGCAAGAAGGGAACGTTGAAGGACTTCCTGTCCTCGCTCTGAGGACCGCGGTGAAGCCAAGCACATCTTTCTTCTTCTTCTTCTTCACAGAAACCAAGGTTCAGACACCAGGGTTTAGACCCCGAGCTTGTTTACACCAAGATCCACTTTGGTCCCCGAGCGGGTGTTGCAAGGGTTAATGTCTGCCCACCACCGTAGCTATTGCTGGGGCTATCTGGCCCCATTTAGAATGGCACTCCCGGAATCCGACCGCCACAACAACAAGCGGGGGGGTGGGCGGGGTGAACTGTCAATCATGGCTAAAGCACCTTCTATTGGCCCCATTAGGAGAGCGCGTTGGGGTGTTTTGGGTGGTCGTTAGCATAATACCTCTTCCTATCCCCCCAAACTGGGAACGGTGCTCATTAATGGTGTCAAACGGGTGGATGGGAACACAAAGCTCACCTTTGCCGGTGTTTGTGGTAAAGTTCGGTTGACGACGGGCCGAGAGTTCTGCGGACGATCCCTTTCAGAAGGCGTTGTTTTTTTTTCTTTCTTTCTGTTTTTTGTTATAATTACATTTATATAATGTATAACATTTTATATGACAATTATAACAGATTCATATTTATACTACTAGAAGTAAGAATTTTATATTTGATTTATTGACTTTTATTTTTACGGTCCTCTCCACTGAGGAGTGTCTGTGTAACACTTATCTCACAAAGTCACGGGCTAGAAATACTTTTTTTATTTGTATTTTTTAAAGCTCATTTGTAGCTGTTTACAAATGTCCCTGGTGATGTGTGTGGTATCTCCTGTGATCACTACGCCACGTGTTTTTTATACTTTGTACGTGAAATATATTCGAAGCACTGCGCATTCAACCAGCAGAGCTATTTTGACAGGATCATTCATGACCCATCTTAAAGCTCCGCCCTCTCTTTTCATTGATCCTCCAATCGCAAATATTGCTTTCCGAGGGAAGCAACACCGGTTGTGATTGGAGGATCAAGAAAAGAGGGCGGGGTTGAGATGGGTCCACAGCGTGTTTGTTTACATTTAACGGGGCACACCTGCCTGCCTGGAAACTGTACAGTGAAGACTTTTTCTTTCAAGTTTCTTTGTTTGGTTGAGTTTTTTTTAAAGTGCTTTAGATGAACAATATACCACTGAATTTTGTACCTTCATATTATCTCACCTGAATTTGTATTCCTTTAGCGATGCATTCTTGTTTTGTTAGTCAATCGAATGTATGAGTCTGTCTTTCATTGCGTCATTGCGCAAAAATGCTGAAATACCTCACATTTGTATTGCAACTATACCTTTGTAAATACCTTTGATTCCTGAAATTAAAACACCTTTTCAGTCTGTAATTCGTGTGCTGATTATGATTTTTTTAACCCTTTCACTACCACACTACCAAAGGGTTAACCCATTCACTGCGACAATACAGAAGGTTAACCCTTTCACTACCATAACCCTTTCACTACCACATTACAGAAGGTTAACCTGAGTATATGAGTGTGTGGGAATGGATTTCATTCACCTGGTCACGTGCAACACAGAATCCTTGTAACTATAGATTTTATGGTAATGAGATTATGCAATGCAATCCTTTTTTACCGGTAACTTGATTTTATGGTCATGGTAATTGCAACACAATAATTTTAACTCGATTTTATGGTCATGGTAATATGCAACAATAATTTTAACTTGATTTTATGGTCATGGTAATATGCAACAATCATTTTAACTTGATTTTATGGTCATGGTAATATGCAACACAATTATTTTCACTAGATTTTATGGTCATGGCAATATGCAACACAATCATTTTAACTCGATTGTATGGTCATGGGTAATATGCAACACAATAATTTTACTTAGATTGTATGATGATGGTGGGCGGCTACGTGGCGTAGTGGGCAAGGCGCTCGCCACGAAATGCTGGAAACGCTGGGCTCGTCAGTTCGAGCCCAGCGCTCCACATTTGCTTTCAGTTTAGCTGGTCGTCCGTACTAATACACATTGGCCGTATTAGGGGGTGGGAAACTGATGAGTGGGGATCGGGCGTTGTGGACAGCGACTCCTACAGGTCGGTTGGTGCGCCTGCGCAGTAGAATCAGGAAGTGTCGGGGGCAGCATGAGCCTCCCACGCGTTACTCCTCGCCACTGAGAGATCGAGCTGCGCAGGTGAAAAGATGCGACTGCTGTTACCTCAATTACCGGAGGGGACTTGTGCTATGTATGACTTAGTCCACATTGCAGCCGGCTTGTGGGAGGCAAGAAACAGCGTCCGTGACAGGGGAGGGTTGAATTGGATGATACGAAATTGGGATGGGAGAAAATATAGAAAATGGGAGAAAAAGTGGATCAAAAAATAAAAAAAAATTGTATGATGATGGTCATGAAATATGCAATGTGCTTTTTAAAGAAGGTGTTGTAACACAGTATGTTGATGTCTGAAGATGTGAACGAGGGACAGACAGTGTTGTCTCGGCCTCCCTGACGTAGAACTACAGTATTAAACACCCAAATGACCGATGTCTGACCCCTCCTGACCCTTTATTAAAAAGGGCACATTAGGCACCTGTTAGATCCTGATCAATCTGGCCAGTATCACGTCTTCGTCTGTTTGGCTCTCCATCCAATTCCTCTGCGTTGTGTCATTTTAATGGTCCTGACGTCTCAGATACTGGCAGATAAGATCCTTATCTCTCCCCGTTAGTACAATCCGCAAACCATAATAATTCTCCACCTCCGTAAGAATCCGACACTCCGACAACGTGAAATACCTTACAAGGAAAAGCGTGGTTTATTTGATAAACAGAAACCTCAGCTCAGATGTTAACAGATGTTATTGTCCTTGAAAAGTCTATTCTAATGATCTTCTATCGTCCTTTTGTTATTCAGTCCAATAGTGTTCAGGCCTGGTCGTCAGCCTAACCCTCCTTGCGTTAGCCGAAGCTAATGATGATGTGGCATTCTTCCCCCCCCCCCCCACTCTCGATGAGAGGAGAGAGTGTCTTCTGTATGATCTCAGTCCTACTCGCTCTTGGTCTGCCTTACACCCGGAAACACCGTTCGACTTATAGATCTTTGTCGTAACAACGACGGCCCCGCCTTCTGGTTGTCATGCGACGTGCTGTCATGACAACTGCATAACCTTTCACACCATTAAACTTTCATTAAGATGAACCTCTCCCTCCTGCTCTGGGCCTACAGTACACTCGCTCTTATCAATGTTTTGTTACAAGGAATTCAAAACATTCTGCTGGCTGCTAAACATTCTGCTGGCTACTGGACCACTGTTCTATCACCGTCATCCATGCACATTTCGATCTCACCGTTTTAGCTGTGGTCATCTCCCCCCAATCTATACATCACATACATTGGAAAAGCACCCCAAATCCTTCATTCCCCCCTTTGATTCTTAATCAACCTTCAGAATCAACAGACTACTTGGTTTTTCAATTAATTATACACAAAAAAAACAATGAGGGCCCCGCCGTCTGCTGTTTTGCCTTTTGTTTTCCATTACCCGCATCACACCCAAACCAGAAAGGATAAACAACGGTCAGGGAGGAGAGAGAGAGAGAGAGAGAGACAGAGAAAAACACAGATTGCAACTTTTCAGACGACACACCTAAACCCTTCGGCCCCCCTATTAGGTACACCCCACGTCCAAATCAGAGCGCTCCCTTCCCTCTTACAGTACACCTCCCATCTTGGGCCGGTCCCGTCTCCTAGGGCAAGGGCCCCTTTCAGTGACGGCTCCTTTCCTGAGCTGGTCCCCCTCCCAGGGCGGTCCCCTAGGCAAAAATGTCTCCCCTGGTCTGCTACTGCTCAGTGTCTCTGGCTGTCCTCTCCACATCTGCTCCTCCACCGCCGCCGTCTCCTCTCTCTCGTCGTGGATGATCTGTGTACCAGGCTGCGGTGCCTGGCCCCTGCGGCTTCCTCCTCCTCCAGTCTGTCTCCTGGTCGTCTCCACCGCTGTCGGTGTCTTCCCCCGCTGAAAGCAGAAACACAACACCAGCAGTCGTCTGTACATTCGACTTCCCTTGTTTTGCTATTAGTCTACCGCCTTCTCCACACCTATTCTCCATCTTACAGGGCGGTTCCCTGTTTGTTGTCTTCCGGCGTGACACTTGCAACTAAACCGATTCCCACTTTTCGATGCTGGCTATCTTCATCCCAGTTTGACCCCCAGCGCGTGCCAGTTCTTCTGGTGACGTGTCTTCAAGACTCTGCCTATTAGGTGTGAGAAAGCCCCACTAGAATTCAAACTCCCTCTTTATTCCATAATTAACCCATTCAAATAACTGCACCTCCTCTCTGTGCAATTATTATTTAATCCATTGTATGATTAAACTATTTAATTAACCTGTATATCTATATTATTATTATAATAGATCCACTCTCTGTGCTGCAGTAGATTCTCTAACTTGACTCACTCCCCCACTCCGCCGCTAGATGGTAGTACAGACTTATATCTAAATATTCCCCTATGGGTAATGAAAACTCCCCCGCACTACCCCCCCTCCGCCACTAGGTGGCGACCTACTCCTCTATGGTGTTTTAGTTGACGTGTCACTTCCTGGTTCTTATCTGTTGTTATCTCCTCGTGGTGCTCACAGCCATTTTGTCTCGGTGCAAATGGCTACTCTCTCAAACAAACGGCCGCTGCCCTTCCTTCCAAGGCCTAAAAACACAGCTGTTTTTCCTCTCTTTCCTATCCATTATCAGGGGACGCTTTCTCAGACTAATACTCTTGCCTGATCGGACATAATACACACTGGTACAATCTCCTTTCGACTTTCCTTCTGTTATGAAAACAGTCCCGCCATTAACAATTTTTCGATCTGGTTCAAGCGTTCCCCCCCCCTTTCCTCATCTCGCATTTACCCTCCTTAAACCAAAACTGTGCAGCCTGCCTCGTTTGCTTTCATTCTCTGTAGATAACACCCTCGATTTTCACCATGGCTCTCTGCTCATATTATTACAGCTGGCTTCTCTGTCGCTACTTATTTACGGGATGCACTATCCTTACCATGTCTTTATTTACCCAGGGTAGGTTCTGAGCACTTAATGATCATTATATGATATTCTGTACCCGCAAAAAGCTAAAACTAAAGGCTGGCTGTCACAAAACAGTCACATCTAGAGACCTCAAAACCTACTCTAGCGAGGCCTTTAACCTTGAACTGGAGAGTCTGGACTGGTCAGATGAACTCAATGGTACACTGGTTGAAGAAACTTGGCTTGGCTTCAAAACCAAATTTTCATCAATACTAAACAACATGGCCCCCCTAAGAACCACCAGGGTAAAAAATCGCGCTGAGCCATGGATGCACACTGAAATACTGACCGCTATGAAAGCCAGAGACAAAAAATGCTCTGAGTTTCGTAAAAGTCAGTCAAAGCTTACCAAAAGCACGAGCAGTGAACTCCAAGACCACGTGACTGAACTCAAACTAGAAAGAAACAGACTAAGAAATGACGTAAACTCCATGATCAAAACTGCTAAAAAAAATTTCATCAATGACAAAACCGAGGAAAACAAAAATAAACCACGTGAACTTTGGAAATTACTCAACAATCAACTAGGCTGCAGTAAAAAACTCAAAACCAGGTTCTCAAACATAAACATAAAGACGGACAACACGCTCATCACAGACAAGCTGGATGTAGCCAATTACTTAAACACTTTCTTCACAAACATAGCCACAACACTGGTAAACAAACTACCCTCCCACTCAGGGCAGTATGGGGTAGAACACATAGTAGCATACTACAAGAACCTAGGCGTCCACAAAGACGACTTCAAACTGGAAATAGTAACTACAGATGAGGTACTCAAAAAACTGAGCGCCCTCCAACCAAACAAGGCCACTGGCCATGACAACATCCCCTCCAAATTCCTCAGAGACTCAGCAGCAGCCATCACCCCAGTCATCACACACATAATAAACCTCTCCATAAAACAGGGACACGTTTTATGCCCTGTTTCTATCCTTACATCCATCTCGAAAGTCATGGAAAAAATAGTATACGAACAGATCGAAAAGTACCTCGCGGAAAAAAATCTAATCTACGAATTCCAATCTGGCTTCAGAACATCCCACTCCACTGACACATGCCTTCTCTACTTGAACGACCACATCAAACAAGAGGTGGACGCGGGCAAATACTGCGGCATGGTCATGCTGGACCTACAAAAGGCCTTCGACACTGTCAATCACACCATTCTGATTGACAAGCTAAAAGCAATTGGTTTTGATAGTTTATCAGTGAGCTGGATACAATCCTACCTGGAGGGGAGGGAACAGATGGTGGAAGTAAACGGTACCCTATCCCCCCCCCTCACAGTGAGCTGTGGTGTTCCACAAGGAAGCATACTAGGACCGCTACTATTCCTAATTTATGCAAATGACATGTCGTCAGCTTGTGACTGCAACTTGTTCCTGTTTGCGGACGACTCAGCCCTGCTGGTCTCTGACAAGAACAAGTTACAGGTTGAAAAAGCCCTCAGCTCGGAACTAGGCAAAATCTGCATATGGCTCGCCGACAACAAACTATCATTACACATGGGCAAAACAGAGTCCATTCTCTTCGGTTCAAATAACAAACTCAGCAAGACCGACGGCTTCTCGGTTACAGTGGGTGACAATATTATCACAAGGAAAGATGAAATTACCTACCTGGGTTCCATCCTAGAGGCTAATCTTTCCTGTGACAAAATGGCATCCAATGTAATAAAAAAAGTCAACCAACGAACGCGATTCTTGTACCGGATCTCCTCTCTGGTAAACAAGAATACCCTGAAGACTCTAGCAGGAGCACTCATTCAAGGGTACTACGACTATGCTTGCACCTCATCGTACCAAAGCACCTCAAAGGCACTAAAAAACAAATTACAAACATCTCAAAACAAGCTAGTCAGACTACTACTTGACCTGACTCCTAGAACCCACCTCACCCCTGCCCACTTTGACAACCTAGGATGGCTTAGAGTAGACGACAGAGTACAGCAACTTGCAATGGGCCTGGTCTACAAGATACACTACGCGACCAAGGTACCCATGTACATGTCAAAATACTTCCCAAAGGTCAGTGAATACCACGATCACAACACCAGAGGGAGCTCCACAAATCATGTAAAACCCAGATTCGGCTCAAACAAGGGACTAAACACGTTTCACAATTATGCCACATCAATGTGGAACGCCCTGCCTAAAGCTGTAAAGGAATGTCAATCACTACCCACCTTCAAAAACACTCTCAAAAAACACCTACGTGAGACTGCAATTCGAAACTGGCCCCTACAAATGTCCTAACCTAGTTGTACAGTAAATGACCAAGTAAGGCTTTGTCAATATTCCAATGTACAGTGTAAAATGTGTGTGTGTCCCCTTCCCAACCCCCCCCCCCCCCCCCCACCTCCAATGTACAGTCCTCACCCAACCCACCCCACCCAACCAACCTCCTCCAATGTACAGTTTCTATGCCAAATGTATATACACTCCTTTTCTGGACACTTTTGTATCACAAACAGTACTGTATTTGCAAATCTGATATGTCATAAATGTATAGATGTAGCAGTACTGTCTATCTGTATGTCATGTATGTCATATATGTTATGATGAATTGAAAATGGGGGACCCTGATGTAAACAAGACGAAAGTCTTTCTCTGGTCTGCATCCCCTTAACAATTGTATGTATTGAGCTGTACTGTACTGTACCCATTCTGCAATCTGTTAATAAACTTTTCAATCAATCAATCAATCAATCAATGCTCTTTTTCAGTAACACCCTGCTTCACACTTACACAGTTCCATTCACACCTGGGAGCCGCCCAGTACAACCACAGTCTGACACTGTTGACCACTAGGAGCTGCCCAGTACAACCACAGTCTGACACTGTTGACCACTAGGAGCTGCCCAGTACAACCACAGTCTGACACTGTTGACCACTAGGAGCTGCCCAGTACAACCACAGTCTGACACTGTTGACCACTAGGAGCTGCCCAGTACAACCACAGTCAGACACTGTTGACCACTAGGAGCTGCCCAGTACAACCACAGTCTGACACCGTTGACCACTAGGAGCTGCCCAGTACAACCACAGTCTGATACTGTTGACCACCAGGAGCTGCCCAGTACAACCACAGTCTGACACTGTTGACCACTAGGAGCTGCCCAGTACAACCACAGTCTGACACTGTTGACCACTAGGAGCTGCCCAGTACAACCACAGTCTGACACTGTTGACCACTAGGAGCTGCCCAGTACAACCACAGTCTGACACTGTTGACCACTAGGAGCTGCCCAGTACAACCACAGTCTGACGCTGTTGACCACTAGGAGCTGCCCAGTACAACCAGTCTGACACTGTTGACCACTAGGAGCTGCCCAGTACAACCACAGTCTGACACTGTTGACCACTAGGAGCTGCCCAGTACACCCACAGTCTGACACTGTTGACCACTAGGAGCTGTCCAGTACAACCAGTCTGACACTGTTGGCCAACTCCACTGAAGCAGTTGGGGGGGGGTTAAGTGCCTTGCTCAAGGGCACTTCAGCGGTTGGTACTGAGGGACGGGAGAGAGTTATTCATTCACTTCCCCGCCCAGATCTTTCCTGCCGGTTTGGGGGATCGAACCAACGACCTTCCAGTCACAAACCCGCTTCTCTGACCTTTAGGCCGCCGCTGTGACCACGTCTAACCTCAAAGCAGACGGGTGCAGGTGTTTGCTGTATGTAGCCTACTGTTGGTGGTGTCTCTGAAGGGCAGTGTTGACCATATTCACGCAGGCAGTGGACATTTTGCTCCTGTGTTATGCTCAGGTTGAGTTCCTTTGGGTTGGGGACAGTGTGGAAATGAACCCAACCTGAGCACGACATGAGAGCAAAAAGGCTGCTGTGTGGATATGGTCAGTCAGATTATTTGCAAGTGTTGGGAAAGAACGTGTTGGTGGTGCTACACTACAGTATCTGCAGTCGGCCAACAATGGCTAAGATCTGGGCTAATTCCAGTGGTGGAAGAAGTACACAGTTCCTTTACTTAAGTAAAAGTATAAATACCCAGATAAATGAGTACTCTGGTAAAAGTAAAAGTCCTCTATTCAAATTCTACTTAAGTAGAAGTAGAGAAGTATTTTCTATTGAATGCACTTAAGTATCTAAAGTAGGCGGTCAGGTGGCGTAGCGGAGATTGTGCTCATCACCAATGCAAGAGGCTGCGGTCTCGACTCCCGGAGAGTCAGCATTGCCTTGGCTCGGGCTGATCGCTATACTAACTCGTTTGGCTGAGTTAGGGGGAGGGGAGCCGTGGGTGGGTCCTGGGCGTTGTGGACAGCGACCCCTACAGTTCGGTCGGGCGCCTGCTCAGCGAAGGTAGGATCTGGTGAGAGGTAGTGCGGCCTCCCACACGTTACACTCTCCCAGTGAGAATCTGCGCGGCCAGGCTGGCTGGCGGCTGGCTGCACATGCGTCGGAGGAAAGCATGTGACAGTCTTCGGCCTCTCGGACCAACAGTAGGGGAAAGTGCGCAACAACCAGGAAGGGGGTTGGGAATTGGCATAACGACTAACAGTGGGATGGGAGAAAAATCGGAAAAAGAAGGAGGGGGGAAAAGATAATCATAGAAGTATCTAAAGTAAAAGTATGCCTTCCACATGACATTTGTGTATTCTAGTGCTTGGGAAAGTAACGGATGGGTTAAAATAAATGTAGTGCAGCATTGCCTTGGCTTGGGCTGATCGCTATACTAACTCGTTTGGCTGAGTTAGGGGGAGGGAAGCCGTGGGTGGGTCCTGGGCGTTGTGGACAGCGACCCCTACAGTTCGGTCCGGGCGCCTGCACAGCGAGGGTAGGATCTGGAGAAAGGTAGTGTGACCTTCCACACGTTACACTCTCCCGGTGAGAATCTGCGCTGCCAGGCTGGCTGCCGGCTGGCTGCACATGTGTCGGAGGAAAACATGTGACGGTCTCCGGCCTCCCAGACCAACAGTAGGGGGGGGGGGGGGGGGGGGGGGTGCACAACAACCAGGAAGAGGGTTGGGAATTGGCATAACGACTAACAGTGGGATGGGAGAAAAATCGGAAAAAAGGAGGGGGGAAAAGATAATAAAAAAAAATGTAGTGGAGTAAAAAGTACAATATTTTGGGCGCCCTCGTGGCGCACCACGTTAGTGCATCGCACACCTACGCGGCCGTCCCGGGTTCGCCTCCCGCTCCCGGTGATATTTGTTGCATGTCTTCCTCGCCTCTTCTCCCGTTCACCCTCTCCTCATCTGTCGGTCATGTCTGACTAGGAATAAAGCAATAAATGCTCAAAAATAAATCTTAAAAAAAAGAAAGTACAATATTTCCTTTGAAATATAGTGGAGTAAAAGTATAAAGTTCCCTAAAATGAAAATACTCACATAAAGTACATTGCACTACTTTTATTATCTTTATACAATAGATTAACAATAACAATAGATTCAATTATAATTTGTGATAGTTAAAAAGGGGTAGGAAAAAAGTGTATACTTCTTCCTACTCCTTTTTCAAACAGGGTAAACTAGGATTTGTTTTATCTGTTTCTCTTTTTGTTGTCTTTTTTTATAATAATTTTTTATTTTGTATATGTCAAATTGAAATTAACAGATATATTTTTGTTTTTATACTTGTTATAAAATAAAAATCATTCATTCATTATAAACCTATTCTTACGCACTTAATGCATTGCTTTTATTCTGTCAACTGTATGTTAATTGTATGCTATTTGCTGTGAAGCACTTTGAGCTGCAATCCATGTATGAAAGGTACTATATAAATAAAGTTATTATAATAAAGTACAAGTAGCTCGAAATTGTACTGAAGTACAGTACTTGAGTAAAAGTACTTAGTTACTTAAACTTTCCACTACTGGCTAATTCTCATGATAATGTCATGTCTAATGACGCAACACCACAGCTGATGGCCATGGCTGGCCACGGTTGTATGACAATCACCTGTTATTTGATTACTGTTACACGTTTGCTTACCAATATAGTCTCTGCATGTAATATAAGTATGATGGAATAGCCTACTATAAATAGAGACCTATATAGACAATTTACATAACTAAACTGAATTTCTAAAAGGTAATCGGTATAGTGACAATTAATTTCCAACAGTAATCACATTACTTTACATTTCCAGTAGACTAATCGGGAATCACTAACCTACCATAGAAATAAACAATAACTAATAGCTCAAAATAAATAGCTTTTCATATACATGTACCGTATGTGTCTCACTTACACTCAGGGAGATGCAAGCTGAGACTGACAGACGTTGCCCCCCCCCCCCCCACCCCCTCCTAATAGACAGTCTCCTCCCCACTGTATGTATATATTTTCTCCCACCCACCCACCCCTCCTAATGTACAGTCTCATCCCCATCATATGTATATATTCTCTGTTAGGATCTATGGGTAACAGTACTGTATATTTGCATATCGTATGTCACAAATGTAACCGTACTATATACCTGTATGTCATGTATGTCCCTATGCCATAAATGTCATGATGTCATGTATGTTGTGTATGTCATAAATGTCACTATGGATTGAAAATGGGAGACCCTGATGTAAACAAGACGAAAGTCTTTCTCTGGTCTGCATCCCCTTAACAATTGTGTGTATTGAGCCGTACTGTATTGTACCCACTCTGCAAGCTGTTAAATAAAGTTTTCATTCATTCATTCATCATTACAAGTGGGGTCTGAAATAAGACGCAATACTGTTTTTGTCCTGCAGGTGGTGCTGGATTTTAGCATGTGCATGAGCCAGGCACAGGAAGTACAGCAGAAGAAACACTTCTGTGTGTTTGCTCCTGGCTAGCAAAGCCTGTTATGGTTTAGCATAAATATAAACTATGGGTTAATAAGGATTCTTCTCGGGAACCCTGTCTCCAATATATACCACCACCAATGCGATGTCAGGCAGAAAGCGAGCGAGAGACTCGGAGGAGTCTGCAGAACGCAAGAAAAGGCACAAGAAGGAGTCAAACGATGATTTGGAGAAACTCAAGAAACATGCGAAAAAACTCAACCAAGAAGTGCAAAAGAGCAAACACGTCGAGACGTTGTGAGTAACGTTACGCCCCGTCCCTGTGCATGAGAGTAAACTTATGTATGAATTATGGATGCACTGACGTTGCCACTTATTAAAAGCCAGTACCCCATGCTAACGTGTGTCTTACAACACTATGAATTGAAAAGGGGGGACCCTGGTGTAAACAAGACTAAAGTCTTTCTCTGCTCTACATCCCCTTAACAATTGTGCGTATTGAACTGTACTGTACCCATTCTGCAATCTGTTAAATAAAGTTTTCATTCATTCACTTTGTTTCCTGTTTTTCTCTATCATGCAGCTATGAGAAGCCCCCACCTGTTCTGATAAAGGTAGGTCCTGGAATGATGATAATAATAAACAACACAGAGAGCCTCAAATGATGTAAGAGAAGTCTTGTCTTGGGACATCCCGCGTCATCTACAGTTCACGATACCTGTATGTCATGTATGTCCCTGTCATGTATGTCATGTATGTCATAAATGTCACTATGAATTGAAAATGGGGGACCCTGATGTAAGCAAGACGAAAGTATTTCTCTGGTCTGCATCCCCTTAACACATTGTGTGTATTGAGCCGTACTGTATTGTACCCATTCTGCAATCTGTTTAAATAAAGTTTTCATTCACATCACATCTCACATTTAATTTGTTTTCTCTTTTTTTTTTTTTTTTTCTACAGGAGAACGATGAGAAGCCGGAGGACTGTATCCCGCAGGCGCCGGGGAACGAGGATGCCAGGGACTTCCTGGCTCACGCGCCCACCAGGGGGCTGTGGATGCCCCTGGGGAAGGAGGTCAAAGTCATGCAGTGTGAGTCGTGTGTTTCCCCTACAACCAGTGGTGCAGTGGCAAATTGACAGTAGGTCAAACGCTCCACGCGCGTGTGCGCGCATGCACAGTTTTTTTTGGCTGCTCTCGTCCTGCAGCTGGATACTATTGCCTCACAGCGCGGCCGTCAGCGCGCGGCCCAGAGAGCGCCGCTGGCTCTGCGGCTCTGCAGCTGCATGCTTCTCCGGGAGTCCGGTTGGATAATGCCATGTAAAAAGCGATTGCGCGTACTTCAGCCTCAGTGACCGAGGTATAACGCCGTTATACCGAGTTATACCAGCACTGCACCACTGCCTACAACACATTCCATTACACCATCGCTGCAGACGGTTGGTTTTAATTAACGATCGTCGTTATATGACAACTGTGGCCAATAAACTGTGTGTAGATGTTTTTTCAAACATTTGTCTATTTAGGAAAATATCAGCTTTTTCAGTAATGTTAGCTACAATACTTACGTCCTTGATGCCCTGTTACACAACATACACCTGGCCCATTACAACCTTCTACTGTTGACCACTGAGCTGTTGGAGGGTGAGTGCCTTGCTCAACGGCACCTCACCTGTAGTTATGAGGGACGAGGGGAGAGTCTATAGTTCCCTGACTGCTTGGGGGATTGAAAACGGCATCTCCAAAGTCACAGCTGGCGTTTCCATTCAGGCCAAGATTGTCTCATTGAGGGTTAATTGGGAAGGTTTGAAATCCTGGTGAAAAGACATCAAACTGATCTCCTCCACCAGCACACTCCATCCCCGGAACCTACGGTCCTCTGATCTAATAATAATAATAATAATAGATTGAATTTTAAGAGAGAAGCGCCTTTCTCAGACTCAAGGACACTGTACAAGGAAAGATGGAAAAAAATAAAAGTAAGTAATAAAATTGAAAAAATATATATAATAAAATACATAAAAGATCTGTGTATAGTAACAACAAGAAAAAACAAATAAGATAAGAGATAAAAATAAATAAAAAAAGGAGGCAAGTTCTGTCCAATTGGATGAAGTGGTTAAAATTAACAAACAAACAAACAACAAAACAAAACAAAACAACGGAATCTGTGGCTTAAAAAGAGTCAGGGGTGGGCTACTTGGGAGCGGGGCCGTGTTGCGTGAAGGCAAGTGTGAACAGGTGGGTTTTTAGCTTGGTTTTGAAGAGGTTGATGGTGTCAGAGCCTCGGATGAGGCTCTAGGTCTCCTCTCCATCCCTCGCACCAGGTTACGGACTTTCGGGGACGGAGCCTTCAGCGTGGCGTCCCCTACCCTCTGGAACTCTCTCCCCCTCCCCGAAATCCGCAACGCCCCAACCCTGGACACCTTCAAAACTGCTCTTAAAACACACCTCTTCACCAAGGCTTTCCCCCATCAGTTAGTTTAGATTAGATTAGGTCCATTATCCCTTACCTGCCCTCATCGCCCTTTTTCCCCCCTACTTCCCTAGCCCTATTTTTTGTCCTGATTGTGAAGCGACCTTGGGTTCTATGAAAGGCGCTATAGAAATGTGATCTATTATTATTATTATTAAACTAAAAATGTAGGAGCCTTGTGGGAAATATGGAAGTATTGATTGACAGCCATGGTGTGAGACTGAGCACAAGTAAACTAATCAGGGTTGGGTACCAATTAGAACCGATGCCGTTACCAGTACCTGTTTTCGGTACTTATCTTTCTCTGTAATAACAAACATTTTTATTTCAGTTTAAGTTTAATTTAAGTCCAAACTTCTCAATTTCAACATTGTTATTTATTGTTGTAACACGCCACACAAAATAAATCACATGATCATGTATTACGTTTGTAAATGTTTAAATATCTGTCCATCCTCAGTAAATATGACCAAACTCCTCTGACCTCATCTAGTCTTTCCAAAGATGGGACAGTAATAAAAAATATATATATATTATTTAGTGGAAAAGGCTCCCTCTTGTCTAGTATATTACACTCTTGTACTTTATACTAAACATGTAAAGGTACCGAAATTTGGTACCGATTGATCTAAGCGTGAGTCGGTACTCTGTAGTACCGATGTAATCCGGTCGGTACCCTTAACCCTTTCACTGCCACACGACAGAAGGTTAATCCTTTACTATCACACAACCGACCGTCATACATACAGGCAGTGAAAGGGTTAACATTATGTGAATTGTCGCAGTGAAAGGGTTGACCGTTTTGGTAGTGCGGCAGTGAAAGGGTTACAAGTACAGAGTTCGGTACCCAACCCTAAAACTAATGCAACACCACCCACTCTCACCCAGAAGCAATCCTGCTCTTTTGTGCAGTGAAAGCACTGAATATCATTTGACATAGTTTACTTTAATTGCCGTGTGGTTAGAATAAGACAATGTGATGTTCTTTCTTACTGTTCGCAAGGCTCCGTTGCCTCACAGCAAGAAGGTCCTGGGTTCAAACCCCAGCAGGGGGCCTTTCTGTGTGGAGTTTGCATGTTCTCCGGTCCCCCGTGTTCGTGTGGGCTTTCTCCAGATAGCCCGCTTTCCGCTACAACGTAAAAAAAAAAAGACTCATGCTAGCCTGGTCTATACTCCTGCCGTCGCCCTTGAGCAAGGCACTGGCATTACAACTGGACCCCAGACACCGCACTATAGACGTGTTTCTCGCTTACACCAGACTCCGTGTGTGCGCGCATCAAGGGGGCAAACGGAACGTAATCCTGCTCACTTTGGTCAACGTTCACCAAGACTTGTTGATTTTTGCCACACGCTGAATGATGAGCACCTCTCTGGTCAGCACTATATTTAAAATGATGAGCACCTCTCTGGTCAGCACTAGATTTAAAATGATAAACACCTCTCTGGTCAGCACTATATTTAAAATGATAAGCACCTCTCTGGTCAGCACTATATTTAAAATGATAAGCACCTCTCTGGTCAGCACTATATTTAAAATGATAAGCACCTCTCTGGTCAGCACTAGATTTAAAATGATGAGCACCTCTCTGGTCAGCACTAGATTTAAAATGATAAGCACCTCTCTGGTCAGCACTATATTTAAAATGATGAGCACCTCTCTGGTCAGCACTATATTTAAAATGATAAACACCTCTCTGGTCAGCACTATATTTAAAATGATAAGCACCTCTCTGGTCAGCACTATATTTAAAATGATGAGCACCTCTCTGGTCAGCACTAGATTTAAAATGATGAGCACCTCTCTGGTCAGCACTAGATTTAAAATGATAAACACCTCTCTGGTCAGCACTAGATTTAAAATGATGAGCACATCTCTCTGGTCAGCACTATATTTAAAATGATAAACACCTCTGGTCAGCACTATATTTAAAATGATAAGCACCTCTCTGGTCAGCACTATATTTAAAATGATCAGCACCTCTCTGGTCAGCACTATATTTAAAATGATGAGCACATCTCTCTGGTCAGCACTATATTTAAAATGATAAACACCTCTCTGGTCAGCACTATATTTAAAATGATAAGCACCTCTCTGGTCAGCACTATATTTAAAATGATGAGCACCTCTCTGGTCAGCACTATATTTAAAATGATAAACACATCTCTGGTCAGCACTATATTTAAAATGATGAGCACCTCTCTGGTCAGCACTAGATTTAAAATGATGAGCACCTCTCTGTTCAGCACTAGATTCAAAGAGGTCCTCCTGCACGATTGCATGTAGGGAAACAAAAACGTTACAGATTTAATCAATAACATAAGAAAATGTATTCGTCCACAAATCCTTATGACTTCCGACTAAGAATGTGTTTGTTGGAGTGCGAAGCCCCCGGTCTCCTTCCATAGTGATGTTATATGTGAGACACAGGGGCCAGACACAGTAACGGGCGGCACGGGTCGGAAAGATCCTTCTCACCACGTCACTAATAACAGGTTTCACACAAGGTCCTTGAAGTGCTTAAAGTGCTTGATTTTTTTACACACAAAAAAAGTCAAGCCCATTTTTAACAAGGTGCTTAAAAAGTCCTTGGAATTCAAATCAACCATTCACATTGAATGTTTTGTTCATCCATAATCAAATTGTTCTGAATCAAGAAATCGTTTTAATTTTTTATCCATTTTTTCTATTCTTCTCCCATCCCAATTTCGCTGTGCCAATTCTCCCCTCCCCTGTCTTGAACGTTGCTCGCATATGCCCCCCACTGGCCGGTTGTAGGATAGAAGCCTTGCATCACGTGTCCCCTCCGATACACGAGGAGGCAGCCTGTCACATCTTTTCATCTGACAGCGCGGACTCTCATTGGCCAGGTGTAGCGTGTGGGAGGCTCTCACTACCCCCGCTTGTAGGAGTCGCTGTCCACAGCGTCCAGATGACCACCCATCGACTTCCACCCGCTAACTCTGCCATTGAGTTAGTATGACGGCCGGCCCAAGCCGGAGGCAACGCAGACAGTCTGATTCGAACCCGGTGTCTCTTGCGTTGGTGACGAGCTCAATGTCCGCTGCGCCACCCAGCCGCTATAAGAAATCGTTTTTATAAATGTTTTCTGTTTTAATCAAATCTGACGAGTCGCTGTCTCGCGCGCTCAAACTGCTCCTCGTTTCTTCTTGGCGTGTGATGCTCTAGCTGGCTAGCAGGCCAAGAAGATGCTTAAAAAAAACAGCATTTAAAAGTGAATTGTATCCTTCGAGTGACATCCTTGAAAATGAGTGCTTGGAGGTCCTTAAATTTAATTTTGCAATGTCTGTGGGAACCCTGATAACGTCACTAATAAGAATAGTATCTCTTATGTGGAACCAGCAGTTGTGACGCCTCAGTCTTACTATGTTCTCTGTCACTTCTCCTAATGAGCCTTTAGAACCTTTAGAACCGCCATGGAGACTGAACTCCCGCCTTGCAGTCTTTAGCCAAACAAAGACCCTCGTTATTTCCCCTATTTATTCTTCTGTCCCACTCGGTTTCCTGGTATGTGGATCACCAGGGCCATGAGCGCGCACACACACACACACACACACACACACACACACACACACACACACACACACACACACACACACACACACACACACACACACACACACACACACACACACACACACACACACACACACACACACACACACACACACACACACACAACCACACACACACACACACACAACCTCACACACACAACCACACATACACACACACACACACACACACACACACACACACAACCACACACACACACAACCACACACACACACACAACCACACCGAGTGGCTCCGTCGGCCTCCACATTGCGGCGGGGGGATCGGAAAAGCACAATTTGCTCTCTGCATAAATTCTCAGAGAAAATGTTTTGAATCCGCTCTTGTTCTCTGCGATCGGTCTCCCCGGTGGTTCGGTACACCCGGCGCGTTGCCGTGACGAACGCTCGTTTGTTTGTTGGGTAAACGGAGTATAATGGGCTCGTTTGGTTTGGTGTCGTGTCGAATGGGTTTCAGGTGTGCGTCTGTCGGCCCGGTACCAGTGGAGTGGGACAGAAGGTTCTGCTGGGACCTGATCCCAGGCCAGCAGGGGGGTGTTGTGGGTTCTTACCCACTACACAATTTTATTGCACTGTAAAAAAAAAACTGCGATTTTATATGTCTGCACTTTATGTGCCCTATTTTACTCTGTCTATTCTATCTTACTCTTTTATTATTATTGTCTATTTAAAACTGAATCAAACCATAAACAAGGTGGCCTGTTGGTATGTTAGATCCTAATGTGAACAACTGTGATTTTATATGTCTGCACTTTATGTGCTCCTTTTTTCTGTTGTGAGCTGCAGTTTCTGTATGAAAGGTGCTATACAAATAAACTTTATTATTATTATTATTACACACAGTCTCCGGTCACAGAGCTGACATATTGGACCCGTCCTCCTCGGCACTAAAATGGAGTCTGAATAAGAAATGTGTTTCCCATCATGTGTTTGTCAGATAGTTGGTAATGCTGCCCTAATGAGAGAGGAATTCCCACAGCAAGCTAAAGCACTGGGAACAGTTGATGAGGCTGTAGGCCTGTGGTGCTGGTCCAAGGAAAGAGGGGATTTGTTGAGGTCTTGTGTGTGTATCTGTGTCTGTGTGTGTGTGTGTGTGTGTCTGTGTGTGCTGGCGCAGTAATGACATTTCATGTGTTCAATTCATAAGAGTTCTTGTCGCAAACCACAGTTAGAGGAGAGACGGTAAGATAAGTTATTGTGGTGCGTCCACCACATGTATAGGAGGAGGCATGTGGTAGTCTACACCCACCCCAGACCGACTAGCTGGCAGCGCAATGACCAAGGGGGGGTGGGGGGGGGTGTTATGTTTGGTTTCATGACCTTTCTCGGGCTCGTTTAATTTCATTAATTTATTTCATTTATTTTATTTGTTTAAGAGGGACAAGCATATTGATGAACATTCATAGAACATAAAATGCACATGGAAACGTAAATGCACCAAACCAATTATAGCCAGAGGCTAGTTTCCAGAGGCAGCCCCCCCCCCCCCCCTACCAGGTGTTATAGGCTGCTCCTGGTAATCTACCCCCTTTTTTTTTTATCCACTTTTTCTCCCATTTTCTATTTTTCTCCCATCCCAATTTCGTATCATCCAATTCAACCCTCCCCTGTCTCGAACACTGTTTCTTGCCTCCCACAGGCCGGCTGCAATGTGGACTAAGTCATACTCCGATACTCGAGGTAACAGCAGTCGCATTTTTTTTAACCTGCGCAGCGCGATCTTTCAGCGTCAGGGGTCTGCGCTTTGGAGGGGCGCCGCCCCCATCGCTTCCTGATTCTACTGCGCAGGCGCACCAACCGACCTGTAGGAGTCGCTGTCCACAACGCCTGATCCCCACCCATCAGTTTCCCACCCCCTAATACTGCCAATGTGTATTAGTATGGACGACCAGCTAAACTGAAAGCAATGTGGAGCGCTGGGCTCGAACAGGCGAACCCAGTGTCTCCAGTATCCGTGGTGAGCGCCTTGCCCACTGCACCATGTAGCCGCCCTAGTAATCTACGCTCTTGATGTGTTGGGTTTCGTGTTTGAAGATACTAAAGAAAGAGTCTATAATTCCACGCCAGGCAGCCAATGCGCCTAGACGTCTACAACCACGTGGTCTAATTAAACATGTAGATGAACGAATTAATGAATAAAATAAATAAAATTATTATAGAAAAGACAAACAACAAAAAAATCTACATATCACTGTTAGAAAAGGAGTAGGAAGAAGCCTAAGCTTATCATGCTCTACCCCTATCCGCCCCTTCTAAGTGGGAACATTTATATAATGGAGGATATCCACATTGCCAATAATTCTTCATTCTTAACATTGAAAACAACATACAATTAATAAATAATATCAGTATCCATAATGTAACAGCTTAGAATCCAGAAGATTGGCAATAGTCACTTCCCCTTTCCTCTTTTTGATCATTTGCAAATATGACTCCTTTATAAATTTTTTAAATAGAGCAATATTTCTGCTTTGCTTTCCTTCATTTTATCTTCTATCCCATTCCACACAGTTACTCCATAGGATGATATGCACCTGCTCCTGAGATTGGTGCACGCATAACGCTTATCAAAGTTGCATTTACCTCTCAAATTATATCCCTTATCCCTCTCTATAAATAATTTTTGAATGTTACCTGGGAATTATTGAGTCTTTGCTCAATACATTATCTGTGCCAGTTTAAATGTGAATAAGTCCATTAGCTTGAACACGATCGCCGTGTTCTGACGCGTCGCTCCCCCCCGCAGGCTGGAGATGCAAGCAGTACGGCCACCGGACGGGAGACAGAGAGTGTCCTTTCTTCATCAAAGGCAACCAGAAGCTGGAGCAGTTCAGAGTGGTGAGTGCATAGCGTGGACGGACGGGGTCAGCCCAATGTTCCCACAGCCCACTGGTCCCACAGCCCAATGTTCCCACATTTCTAAGATTCTTCTCAAAATGAGGCCCTATGTTCCCACAGCCCAAATTGTCCCACAGCCCTATGTTCCCGGACGAACCCTCTACTACCAGAGGACAATTGGATAATAGGTTGGGTGTAATTGGCTAACCAAATTAAGAGAAAGGGGGATAAAATCGGATTATAATGGGATCAAGGAAATGTGGGAACATGGGGCTGTGGGAACATAGGGCTGTGGGAACATAGGGCTGTGGGACCATAGGGCTGTGGGAACATAGGGCTGTGGGACCATAGGGCTGTGGGAACATAGGGCTGTGGGAACATAGGGCTGTGGGACCATAGGGCTGTGGGACCATAGGGCTGTGGGAACATAGGGCTGTGGGACCATAGGGCTGTGGGAACATAGGGCTGTGGGACCATAGGGCTGTGGGAACATAGGGCTGTGGGAACATAGGGCTGTGGGACCATAGGGCTGTGGGACCATAGGGCTGTGGGAACATAGGGCTGTGGGAACATAGGGCTGTGGGAACATAGGGCTGTGGGAACATAGGGCTGTGGGACCATAGGGCTGTGGGAACATAGGGCTGTGGGAACATAGGGCTGTGGGACCATAGGGCTGTGGGAACATAGGGCTGTGGGACCATAGGGCTGTGGGGACATAGGGCTGTGGGGACATAGGGCTGTGGGGACATAGGGCTGTGGGACCATAGGGCTGTGGGAACATAGGGCTGTGGGACCATAGGGCTGTGGGAACATAGGGCTGTGGGGACATAGGGCTGTGGGAACATAGGGCTGTGGGAACATAGGGCTGTGGGGACATAGGGCTGTGGGAACATAGGGCTGTGGGAACATAGGGCTGTGGGGACATAGGGCTGTGGGAACATAGGGCTGTGGGAACATAGGGCTGTGGGGACATAGGCACGCTCCCCCCACGTGGACGTGCTGCTGCGGAAAGAAAATAAACTATTATTTCATTTCATTTCAAAATCCTTTTATTTCAACTCGTAAGACGCTGAGGTTCCCCTCGTGTACATCAGGAAACCAGGAAATACTACACAAACCAAAACCAAGTACATTTAGTACGATGAAAAAGTTGTTATAGAAATGAAAAATGTGTGTGAGATCCATTATCAAAAAGACAAAGGTCATTATGTGCCCAGCTTCGCTCTGGGATTTTGCCCCTTCACCTCGAGACCGGACATTACAGATCTGTATTTACTGTGGTATCGATATTGAGAATGAGTTTTATTTAGTTTTATTGTCCACTATACTATGAGTTGCGTAAAAAGTTATTCAGATTACCACCCCGGACTCCCGACGCTCTAGAACTGTCAATCATCCACCGATTGCGAAAATGATTGGTCAGGGTTGTAGCCAACCTGGGGGTGTGTGAATAAGGGATCTAGGTGAAAGGTGACGAGCGAAAACCAGAAGTGAAAAGAATTCTGAATGCATCGCCGTGGATGAGGAAATGGAGAAATGGAGAGCTTTTTTCTTGGTACACGGTTTACCCGGATCTCTCCCGAATTTCTGAATGGATTTTTATCAAATTTGGACCTGTACTACATAAGACTTCGGGCTATGGATTTGAGATGTTTTCCAGCTTATACCTATTATTATATATATTTTTTGCAACTACTACAGAAAAATTTGAGTACACAATTTCAACTCAAGTTCAGCCCTATGTTAAGGCGCTCCCATAGTCCAGCAGACTGTACACAGAGCAGACTCCGCGGATGTCCGCGCGGACGTCCGCGCGGACTCTTGAGCTTTGATCTCAGCGGACAGCAGACCCACAGGTGCGACGCTCCTATTTTCTGAGGCGCGGACATCCGCGCCGCTGACTTTGTGTCACACAAAACGCTGCTCGGCGTTTTGGTTGACATCGAACTGCATTTAATGTGACGCCGCGCGAGCGATTTGTGGCGCGAGGAGAGATGAGCCCGTGAAGCGCTCTCTCTCTCTCTCTCTCTCTCTCTCTCTCTCTCTGTCTCTCTGTCTCTCTGTCTCTCTGTCTCTCTGTCTCTCTGTCTCTCTGTCTCTCTGTCTCTCTGTCTCTCTCTCTCTCTCTCTCCCTCTCTCCCTCTCCCTCTCTCCCGCTGATAATGTTCCCTCTGATCTGCCAGTACAGTAGAACAGACAGAATTGTGGGAAATGTAGTAAAACTGGTGCGAGAAATGTAGGAAATAGACCGCGGACGTCCGCTGAGATCTGCTCGACTATGAAAGCTCAAAGAGCCGCGCGGACATCCGCGGAGTCTGCTCTGTGTACAGTCTGCTGGACTATGGGAGCGCCTTTACTCTATTTCATTAGCACTAAAAGTGATTTTCCTAGTAACTTCAGAATGTTATCTTTCAAAAGAGACCAGGCATATGCATGTGCTATAAGCATAAAGTATAAAGATACGCTTTTCAAAAAAAGTATGCAGTTCTCTAGGGCTGTCTTAAATACTTCGAAGCTTCAAAGCTTCGTTCGATGGGCATGGGATTCGAATGGGAAAATAAAATTCTAATATATATAAAAAAGAAAAGGATTCTATATATTTTTTTTGCAAAATCAACTCTGCCTCTCTTTTTTTTACCCACTTTTTTCTCCTTTTTTCAATTTTTCTCCCATAACAATTTTAGCCGTGCCAATTCTCCCCTCCCCTGTCCTGAACGTTGCTCGCATGTGCCCCCCACTGGCCGGTTGTAGGGAGGATAGAAGCCCCATCACATGTCCCCTCCGATACATGTGGAGGCAGCCAGTCACATCTTTTCACCTGCCAGCGCGGACTCTCATTTTGGCGAGGTGTAACGTGTAGGAGGCTCACACTGCCCCCGCCATTTTCCTGTCTGCTGTGCAGGCGCCCCAACCGACCTGTAGGAGTCGCTGTCCACAACGTCCAGATTACCACCCATCGACTTCCCACCCGCTAACTCTGCCAATTGAGTTAGTATGACGGCCGGCCCAAGCCGGAGGCAACGCCGACAGCCGGATTCGATACCGGTGTCTCTTGCGTTGGTGACGAGCGCAATGTCCGCTGCGCCACCCAGCCCCTAACTCTGCCTCTCTTTGTTAACTACAACAAGCAATGCCGTTTGTTATTTAAGATGCGGTCGGACTCGGCACTGACAGATTTGTGTTCATTGTGCTGCTTTTATAAAGCCTCAAATGACGGCTTACAATATTTCATGAAAGCAAAGTGTTTCGTTTGTCTAAGATTTAAAAAGGTTTAAACTTTAAAGCACTGACAAAGTGCTGTACAAGTCCCACAACAAAAAAAATTATAAAAGAATATATAAAAAAAAATTATATATATATATATATATTTCTTTTTTAATCTCGAACCTTCGAATTAAAATCGAATCTCGGAATTTTTAAGGTCAGCCCTACTGAGTCCTCAAGTTCAAGTAAAAAATTGCCGCTTTTCTGGGTGCATGTTAAGAGTTGAAGCCACAGCATTATTACTAGGGCCGTCAGGAATGCTTCAACCGCTGTAATGCTAACCGATGTTAAAATACAGTGTTCGAATGTGCCGATTTCCTTGTTTTTGCTGGTGGTTTTTCCCCACTCTAGAAATGTGCCAACATAAGAAATGGCATGTACATCAGGACAGCCCTAATTATTACTATACTCATAATACCCATACTGCATTTCACGATATCTGCTTAATGTTGGGTGATCAATTGATGCTCATCATATTTGAATGCATCTCATTCATTCAGACAGTCGGTCCTTATCCCAAACACAAGCTGGCATAAAGTAGATGTCACATGTCGGCGGGCTTGAAATTAATTACTTAAAATAGTGGTTAGTAGCAGCTCTAGTAACATTACCTCCTGCAACACACAGACCTGCATGCACACACACACACATTTTAAAGTACATTAAGGACATAAACACTAACGGTGCAATTAGCTCATTGGGAGTCATTCAGTTACTTTTGTGACTGTGCAGCACCCATCGTGACACTAGGGCTGACCTTCGAAGCTTTTTTTGGCAATCGAAGCTTCGGGGCCGAGCTTCGATTTTAATTCGAAGCTTCGAATTTTTATTTATTTATTTTGTATCTTATGTTGTGGGACTTGTACAGCACTTTGGTAAACTTTGTTGTTTTTAAATGTGCTCTATAAATAAAGTGGATTGGATTAATTAATTAAGTAGCCCCTTTCGCGACTGTGACGCAGCCAACCAGGTTTCACTCGGCTGTGTGATTTAATTCAAGGTGGATCGCTGTTGTCGTTTGAACAACTTCAGATTTCATGGGAACTACCAATCCCCCAAATCAAGAATGTTTAAGATGAATGAAGTAAGATTTTGATTATTTGAAATATGGCCTGTGTAGACTAAACTATGCACAGAATGATGTCAGTCTACAAGGTCCGGATTCTACATGGTCCGGCAATGTAGACCTTGTAGACTCCACTACAGACCAATTATCAGTGAATGTTCATGCATTTTTAACCCATTCTCCGCCGGGCATTGTACCCATCCTAAACCATCCTCTGCCAGCTCTATTTGTCTATGGAGATGTTCACCTTCTTTGCAGGGCTATAACTTTTTTAATTGTATTGCTAAATTGACATTACTATGGCCCATTCAACATCAATTATCTATCGTTCAGGATGTAGGAACATTTTACTTTTTCATTCACACATACAAAAATACGGTCTAGAGTATAAATATGTTTTTATCGTTTTCTGCAGTATTTCATAGAACGTGAGATATAGCCATAAATGCATATATTAGATCATCAAATGCAGTTTGATACCGATCGACGCCAGATAAAAAATGTCAACTGTACATGATCCTAAACGTTATGACTCATCATGCGCGGATGAAAGGAGGGGGGGGGGGGGTCGTTTATAATTCCGTGACCGACGTTAAATGATTCATGTAGTATGGGTGATATATTGATCAGAGCAGTTTGTATCGAAAATGGTAAAGAAAAACGCTGAAACTCACCCCAGTCTCCTCGTAGCGTTGGGTGATGAGAGTGGAGCAAAAAGATCGCTATTATGGGATGTTGATCGATGCGATCCATTGCCAGGTTGTATATTACTAATACACATCCAAATAATATTGATTATTGAGTTATGGCAAAGATCCATATCCACGGTGTCTGTATTGAGCCCCGGGACGATCACCGAGTGGCCGGACGAAAATAGGGGACGGACCAAGCACTTCCGGCCACTTCCGGTTTGGTAACTCGTCGATCGGCCACGAGGTGGCGGTATTGAAGCGTTGCAGAGTTGAGCGGAGTCCTACAGCACCAGCCAAGACTCCGTGGGTGAAGTGTGAATACCATGACGAAAATATGGAATATTGATCTCAAAGACGCCTTACGGCGTCATTGGCAGATTACACATGGCGGAGAATGACGTGTTAACAAGTCATTGGTGAGCAATGGGTTAAGAAGGGCTACTTCCAGGGGCGGTCAGGTGGCGTAGCGGAGATTGCGTTCGTCACCAAATGCCGGAGACGCTGGATTCGCCTGTTCGAATCCAGCTCACAGCTCCGGCGTTGTCACCAGCTTGGCTGGCCGTTCACACTAATACAATTGGCAGTATTAGAGGGTGGGAAAGCTGGCGGGGTGGGTCCGAGTCGTTGTAAACAGCGACTCCTACAGTTCGGTCGGGGCGCCTGCTCAGCGTGGATAGGATCTAAGGGGGGTAGTGTGATCCTTCCACACGTTACACCCTCTCAGTGAGGGTCCGCGCTGCCAGGTGAAAAGAAGCGGTTGATTGGCTAGACGTGTGTCGGAGGAAGCATGTGATAGCCTCCACTCTCCCAGACCGACTGTGGGGGGTAAGTGCGCAGCGACCAGGAAGGGGATTGGGAATTGGCATAACGACTAACATTGGGATGGGAGAAAATCGGAGGAAAAAGGAGGGGGTAAAAAAGATCAATATATAAAAAAAAATTTAAAGAAGGGCTACTTCCACAAAAAAACAAAGAACTCACCAAAACATCTCAGTAGCACCTTATCTAAATGTTCTATTTGGAGATTCATATTTATTTATGTATTGCATGCATTTCTACATTTTATTTCCTATTTTGTTTATTCATCCCAGTATCTTTCTTTCTTATGTGTGGAATTCTACAAGGCATGTAGGTGTATATGTGTTTGAGGATATCCTTCAAACAGGCAATAGTGATGATATAATTTGGGCAGTGCTGAGCTGGGTTACTTTCCTCCAGTGTATTTGTCCCCCGGCCCCACCCAATGGCCCCACGCTCGCGCACGCACACACACACACACACACACACACACACACACACACACACACACACACACACACACACACACACACACAAATCGAAGTAAAAAAGAAAATAGAAATTAATATTTTTTTATTTTTATTCTTTTTACTTCAATTTCTTTTTCATGTTCGAAGCTTGTGCCATCGAACGAAGCTTCGAAGTATTTAAGACAGCCCTAATTGACACAGATGATGTTTAAAATGTGGGTTAACGGGTACAATAGCATTATAGCATACAATAGCAATCTACTTTATGGGTACAAAAAGCAACGCTGTCTCCAAATAGAGCGGCTACCAATAATAGCAGATATAGAGCAATACCTTGCTAACTGTTTAGCCTTTCTCTTGGAGATGTGGGCCATCTGAAGGCCCCTAACCACCAGCTTGTGAACACACACACGCACACAACCCCTGCAAAAATTACCATAAGTGCAGCTTTGTCATATTTTCCTACCTAGCATTGTGAAGCAAGTGGATTTAAAGGAAAGTGCTGATGTGGCAGTCGGAGTAGAATAGGCGGGATGTGTCGAGGTGTATTAAATGAATTTCCTCTCTGCATTGTATGCATAATTGACCCACTCCTATCCAAGCTCCTCCTATCCAAGCTCCGGGAGGGTCATCAAAGAGAAGCCACCTATTCTCTACCTATCTTTCGACGTCGACTAAAAACCCACTTCTTCAATCAATATCTGAAAGGAAAAAAACAAACACTAACCTTCTTACTGTCTTCTACTATCATGCACTCTTCCTACTATACTAATATGTATCTACTACTATGCACTCAACACTACTGTCTTATAATATCATGCACTCTTCCTACTATACTAATATGTAGTGGTGGGGGAAAATATCGATACAGTATAGTATCGCGATACTTTGCGTGGCGATACTGTATCGATACAAGGACGATCGATATTTAATTATGCAAAAACATTTAAAAAAAGTTTTTATAAGGAAGTTGCATTGTTCATTTCAATACCTGTAATAGTACAGTAGTCCACACACACACACACACACACACACACACACACACACACACACACACACACACACGTGCATTCAGTTAAGTTGGAATATGACTGTAATACAAACAGTTCAGTTTGTCAGGTACATGCAACACAGATTACAGTGTTGACATCTGTCTGCTTGAGAAAATCCCATTTGCTGCAATAGAAATGATTGAAGTGAGATGAACAGACAGAAAGTTTTACTTTGCAGTTGAAAAAAGCAAATATATCGCAATATTAATTTAATATCGCAATACTTAATATTTTGATTCGCAATACTATCGTATCGTGACTTAAGTATCATCATAATATCGTATCGTATCGTGAGGCCTCCCACCCCTACTAATGTGTCTCTACTACTATGCACTCAACACTGCAGCACCCAAGTTCCAGCACTGTTTGATGAACATTGTTACTCACATGTAAGAGTCGTACCCTTCCTGCTGACTTGTCGTACAGAACTTGTACTCGCTTTGGATAAAAGCGTTCAGCTATGACTAATGACTAATTGTAATTGTATATAGCAGATGTTATTTTGGGGCGGAGGCTTAACTGTGGGTTCCGCCCCCTCGTCGTCGATGGTTGACGGATCAACGTTTTGTCTCCTCACAGGCGCACGAAGATCCCATGTACGACCTGATTCGGGAGAACAAAAGGAACGAGAAGGAAACCAGGTACGTTGTTGTTGTGATTCTCTCGCTGCTGTTATTCATGTTCCCTGGTTCCTCTTCTCTACTCTCCGAGAGCAGAAAACATTAGTCATCATCGTCGTGGATACGCCTCCCTCAGTGGGAGCTGACAACTGGAAGGATTCTCACTGGTTTGGATGAAGATAGGCAGGAATATGTCTTGGAACTTATTACTTTTGTGTGTGTGTTACATAAGCAGTGGTGGAAGAAGTACACAGTTCCTTTACTTAAGTAAACGTAGAAATACCCACATAAATGAGTACTGTGGTGAGGTAAAAGTCCTCCATTCAAATCCTACTTAAGTAAAAGTATTTGTTACTAAAGTAAAAGTATGCATTCTACATGACGTTTGTGTATTCCAGTGCTTGGGAGCGTTCAATATTCGGTCCATTGGGGTGCCCTCGTGGCGCACTGCATAGTGCCTTGCACACCTACGCGGCCGTCCCGGGTTCGCCTCCCGCTCCCGGTGCCATTTGTCGCATGTCTTCCCTGCCTCTTCTCCCGTTCATCCTCTCCTCCTCTGTCGGTCATGTCTGACCATGAAAAGCAATAAATGCTAAGAAATAAATCTTTAAAAATATATATATTCGGTCCATTGACCTCTAAAGGTTAAAGTGGTATGTGTTCCAGTTATGCTGCTCTGATTAAAGGTTATGTTAGAGTGGTATGTGGTCCAGTTATGCTGCTCTGATTAAAGGTTATGTTAAAGTGGTATGTGGTCCAGTTATGCTGCTCTGATTAAAGGTTATGTTAGAGTGGTATGTGGTCCAGTTATGCTGCTCTGATTAAAGGTTATGTTAGAGTGGTATGTGGTCCAGTTATGCTGCTCTGATTAAAGGTTATGTTAAAGTGGTATGTGGTCCAGTTATGCTGCTCTGATTAAAGGTTATGTTAGAGTGGTATGTGGTCCAGTTATGCTGCTCTGATTAAAGGTTATGTTAAAGTGGTATGTGGTCCAGTTATGCTGCTCTGATTAAAGGTTATGTTAAAGTGGTATGTGGTCCAGTTATGCTGCTCTGATTAAAGGTGATGTTAAAGTGGTATGTAGTCCAGTTATGCTTCTCTGATTAAAGGTTATGTTAAAGTGGTATGTGGTCCAGTTATGCTGCTCTGATTAAAGGTCATGTTAAAGTGGTATGTGGTCCAGTTATGCTGCTCTGATTAAAGGTTATGTTAAAGTGGTATGTGGTCCAGTTACGCTGCTCTGATTAAAGGTTATGTTAAAGTGGTATGTGGTCCAGTTACGCTGCTCTGATTACGTCCTCTTGAAGTTGTCAGGCTTCAAATGTGAAAGTATATAATCTTCATGCGTTTTTGCCATGTTTTCTATGCAAAATCCTTTTCTTCAAAGTAACTAGTAACCGATGGGTTCAGATAAATGTAGTGGAGTTAAAAAAGTACAATATTTCCCTTGAAATGTAGTGGAGTAAAAGTATAAAGTTCCCTAAAAGGAAAATACTCACGTAAAGTACAAGTAGCTCGAAATTGTACTTAAGTACAGTACAGTAAAATGCTTTCCACC
This sequence comes from Notolepis coatsorum, assembly GCF_963971535.1. Lineage (NCBI taxonomy): Eukaryota > Metazoa > Chordata > Actinopteri > Aulopiformes > Paralepididae > Notolepis > Notolepis coatsorum. The sequence goes on from NC_140168.1 coordinate 94,505,791, forward strand.
ATAGTGTATAAGTCAAGTTCTGCAGCCAAGTGTCTCCAGTATGTTGTCAGTGGGGGTGTGAGCGTTCTGTGTACGTGCGTAGCAGGTTTTGACATTGGGACAACTGGAGCGATCAGAGCATGATCTAATCAGCTTGTCGTCATCATCGTCGTAATGTCCTGCTGGCGTCTAATCGGGGAAGACGGCTATGAGAGGAAAGGATGAAGGTGGGGGGGGGGGGGGGGGGGTGTTATCACCCTGTTGCGTCCCCCACATCTCTTTTATAAACATGCATATCTTCTCTGCAAATCTATCTTCTACCCAGAGAGCACGCTGTCTTCACGCATCGAGGTGAATATGGTAAATGTGAGGCCTGAGGTGTTCGGGCCGATCACGGAGCGCACAGCGGCGCGTTGCTCTGCGATCAGTCACATCTTCTCAGAGAGGGTTACGTAGGCTCTGCCGTTAGGCTCCTTGGCCTGTGCCGGAACGACAGATAGAATAGAAGTACTTTATTGATCCCGAGGGAAATTCAGCACTACACACAGCTCACACAGCTCACAGTAAACATTTAGGTAGTCAAAAATGGTCAAAATCACAAATAATGATTCAACATGATGAGCACATCTCTGGTCAGCACTAGATTTAAAATGATAAGCACATATCTGGTCAGCACTAGATTTAAAATGATAAGCACATATCTGGTCAGCACTAGATTTAAAATGATAAGCACATATCTGGTCAGCACTAGATTTAAAATGATAAGCACATATCTGGTCAGCACTAGATTTAAAGAGGTCATGATTGCATATGGAAAACTAAACTTTTACAGATCACATAATCAATTATTACTTAGGCCATGTCCAGACTAAAACGACTTTCTGGCAGCCTGAAGACTGTACTTTCTGATACCAGCTCCCAGAGTGCGCAATTCTGAAGACGCCTGAAGATGCCCCCCATTGCGTCACCATCTTTACAAGAGATACGCGTCTTCTCCTGAACCGATGACGCGATAGCCCACCTCTCCCTTACCCCACGTGTGAAAACATCACAACAACAATGGCATGTACAGCTATTGAGCTTGATCGGGCTTTTACAGCTTTACATATGCTGTGCTCTCTCGATCTGTCTGAAGCGGAGCGGGGCTCTGCTGTGCTTACACACAATCCCGACCGAGGCGCACACACATGCTCACACGTATCTCCCTTAATCCGCATGCAAACCCAGACAAAAAAAAGAAACATGATAGATATGTCTTATATGGCCTGGCTAGAAGTGTTTATTAAACACCGGGAGTTATTATTATATAAGATACAGACAACGTTTGCTAGTCGAAATGACTGGACACACACAGGGACAAGTTAAACATCAATCAATTAATTTATTCCAACAGGTAGTTTGAGCTGCATGTGAGCCGCAGGCTTTCTCTCCTCTCCTTTGGAAACTAATAGCTCGAAAAGCACAGAACCGGCCGACAGAAGTTAAGCTGCTAGCAACAGACACTATAACACTTCCGGTCGGGGGTTTTCAAAATAAAAGAGCAACGTCTAAAAACAGGAAAGACATTTATTTTGTACATTTGTGGCACGTACTTATTATCTTGAGACGTTTTCGTTTTTACGGAAACCTTAAAACGAAAATAAAACGAAAAAGATCAAAATTGTTTTAGTCTGGACAAGGCCTTAGTCAACTAAGAATTTCTTCAGTTGAGGACTGCACTAGTGTTTTGTGTGTGTGTGTGTGTGTGTGTGTGTGTGTATATGTGTGTGTGTGCGTGTGAGTCTGTTTCTAATCAATGTTTAAACAGATGTATGAGCTTGGAACCCCAGCAATGTCAGCTCTGTGTGTGTATGTGTGTGTGTGCGTGCGTGCATAATTCATCCCGTGTACTTGTCCCTGCTCTCTCACTCAGAAGGAATCTAAATGATGCGGACTCCCCTCAAGGCCTTTAGATCATAACTTTTTTGACGGAACCTGGAATTTCTGCCCGTTCCTCCGCGATGGAGTCAGCCAACGTCAATTGACCTGGACGTAGCGTTCAGGCTGCCCTGTGCTGCCCTGTGTTGCTCTGTGTTGCCCTGTGTTGCTCTGTGTTGCTCTGTGCTGCCCTGTGTTGCTCTGTGCTGCCCTGTGTTGCTCTGTGCTGCTCTGTGTTGCCCTGTGCTGCCCTGTGCTGCTCTGTGTTGCCCTGTGTTGCTCTGTGTTGCTCTGTGCTGCTCTGTGTTGCCCTGTGTTGCTCTGTGTTGCCCTGTGTTGCCCTGTGTTGCTCTGTGTTGCCCTGTGTTGCTCTGTGTTGCTCTGTGCTGTTCTGTGCTGCGCTCGGTGTTGCTCTGTGTTGCCCTGTGCTGCTCTGTGTTGCCCTGTGCTGCTCTGTGTTGCCCTGTGCTGCTCTGTGTTGCCCTGTGTTGCTCTGTGTTGCCCTGTGCTGCTCTGTGTTGCCCTGTGTTGCTCTGTGTTGCTCTGTGTTGCTCTGTGCTGCTCTGTGTTGCTCTGTGTTGCCCTGTGTTGCTCTGTGTTGCTCTGTGTTGCTCTGTGCTGTTCTGTGTTGCCCTGTGTTGCTCTGTGCTGCTCTGTGTTGTTCTGTGTTGCTCTGTGCTTCTCTGTGCTGCTCTGTGTTGCTCTGTGTTGCTCTGTGCTGCTCTGTGTTGCCCTGTGCTGCCCTGTGTTGCCCTGTGTTGCTCTGTGTTGCTCTGTGTCGCTCTGTGCCGCTCTGTGTTGCCCTGTGTTGCCCTGTGTTGCTCTGTGCCGCTCTGTGTTGCTCTGTGTTGCTCTGTGTTGCCCTGTGCTGCTCTGTGTTGCTCTGTGTTGCCCTGTGTTGCCCTGTGTTGCTCTGTGCTGCTCTGTGTTGCTCTGTGTTGCCCTGTGCTGCTCTGTGTTGCTCTGTGCTGCTCTGTGTTGCTCTGTGTTGCTCTGTGTTGCCCTGTGTTGCTCTGTGCTTCTCTGTGTTGCCCTGTGTTGCCCTGTGTTGCTATGTGTTGCTCTGTGCTGCTCTGTGTTGCTCTGTGTTGCTCTGTGTTGCTCTGTTGCTCTGTGCTGCTCTGTGTTGCTCTGTGCTGCTCTGTGTTGCCCTATGTTGCTCTGTGTTGCTCTGTGTTGCTCTGTACAGCAAATGCTGGCCGACCACCTGCAGGCTGGAGTGGTGTAGTCGGCAGGCCTGGTGGGGAGGCTAGTCGCAGGCGTGTGTGTGTGCGCACATAGAGCAGTATGCATGCTTCAGTGGAGCAACATGCATCCGTTTGTGTGTGTGTGTGTGTGCGCGCACGTGGAGCAGTATGTAGTGATGCACGATATATCGGCCGCCGATATAATATCGGCCGATATGGCCGTTTTTTTACACATCGGTATCGGTCCGATATCAAGATAGGGCCGATATTAATTTTTTTTTTTTTTTATATCTTTTTTTTTTTTTTTACATGTTTTGGCCTTAAATAGTTTCAAAATATCAGTCATTTCTGAAAATAAGTTACAAAGGTAAAAAAGTTATGCGTTTTGGAAAATAGCTCTTTATTTGATTATCATAAAAAAGTGTTTTCTATACAGAGATATCGACATCGGTAAATATCGGTATCGGCCAGAACAGCAATATTAATATCGGTTATCGGTATCGGCCACAATTTTCACATCGGTGCATCACTAGCAGTATGCATGCTTCAGTGTGTGTCTGTGCACGCAGCTCAACACACACACATGCTCGCTTGCGTGTGTGTGTGTTTCACAGAGGTTATTCCAAGGTCAGTGCCTTCTAGGGCTCGGTTGCGAGTGTCTTGCCACATGGATGGTGGCATGTTGTTTGGACCAAGGCTGCAGGGGCCGGACCTGCCTCCCTCTCAGCTCTCACGGAGCGCTCGTAAAGAAAGGACCTCAAGTCACTGGATCTGAGGTTTACTGGTAGTGGAATAATAATACACTTTATTTGTATAGCACCTTTCAAACAGAAATTGCAGCTCAAACCTCAAAGTGCTTCACAGCAGGAAAAAAAGACGGGCATAAAATGAGCAATGCATGAAGTGCAGACATAAAACATAGTATTCATTGGTTACAGACATATGAAACGAGCATAAAAAAGATAGCAGCAGGGTAAGGGGCAAATCACCGTTTTTCACATTAGGCTCTAACATCCCAATAGGCCTCTCTGTTTCCGGTTTGATTCGGTTTTTAAATGGGCAGTAATAAAAAAAGAATAAAATAGAATAGACAAGAGTAAAAAAGTGCAATAAAATAGTGAAATAGAATGGTCAGTAAAATGATGCAGTACTGCAGTGTGAATAAAATAGTTCAATAAAATAGCCCTCATTTACGATACAATAATCAGTGTTGATGTAATGAGTCTAGGCGGCCTAACAGAGCAGCGCATCGCTCTTATAGCTAAAGATAGCTAAAACAGGCTATCTGGGAGTCCCAATGCTACAATCTGATGCTAAACAAAGTAAAGCAACATGGCTTTCTTCATTTTATTTGATGCAAAGAAGGATGTTGCTCTAAGGCTGAGACCACTTATCAATTGATCAATAATTATCGATAACTGCGTGAAATCGATAAGTGGCGTTTTTTTGCATGTGTAAAAAAACGATTTTCACAAAAACGATTTACCGTTAGTTTGTGTGTGTCACGTGCACTCACTGTAGTTTTTGCAATGCTGTAGTTGGCCCACGGCAGCGAGTCGTGCTGAGCGAGCTGCCAGTAGCGATCAGGAAGATGCTGTCTGAAGTGTAATAATAATAATAATAATGGATTGGATTTACATAGCGCTCTTCATGACACCCCAGTGACCCCAGAGCGCTTACAGAGTCCATTATTCGTTCATACACAGTCATACCGGTGGTGGTAAGCTGCAATTGCAGCCAGAGCTGCCCTGAGGCAGACTCACGGAAGCGTGGCGAATAATCATCGCCTACGGCCCCTCCGACCACCACCAACATTCATTCACATGCATACACATTCATGTGGCAACATTTTGAGAAGTTGGAGGGCAATATATTTGTTGTTTGCAACGTATGTAAAGCGAAACTACTGTTTTTAGGTAACACTACCAATTTACGCGATCATAAAAAAAATTATTATAATTTATTTAAAAAAAATATTATAATAAAAAAATCGATATTTATCGATAATTTTGTTCCGATTTATCGATTCTTCCAAATGGCATATCGTCTCAGCCTTATGTTGCTCTCTAATGGAGGAAAATAGATTAGGCTGTATCTTGTTCGTTATTCTCTGGTGACACCAAGTTACAGTAATGGTCTGATTGAGTTATTAGTAACAATCAGTACTTTGTATCAAAGCTTTCTTTTCACAACCCTTTCTTTTCACAACCTTTTCTTTTCTTAACAAAAAAAAAAGGACGCTGTCGTAGACGTTGGGTATCGGCGCCCAGATTGAACTGGTCTTTACGCAACGTGTCGTGCCTGTCGACCACCACTAGGGGCAGAGTGGCTAACCCTGAGTGACTTGATTAAATAATAATACTACACTTTATTTTCTATAGCACCTTCTTTCATACAAGAATTGCAGCTCAGGTGCGGCCGGGTAGTGCAGCGGACTAAGCCTACCACCACAGAGACAGTGGGATCGAATCCAGCTGTGGTGCTTCCGGGTTGGCCGACCGTCCATACTAACACGATTGGCGGTGTTAGCGGGTGGGAAACCCGGCGAGGGTGGGTCCTGGTTGTTGTAAACAGCGACTCCTACAGTTAGGTCGGGGCGCCTGCACAGCAAGGGAACGATCTAAGAGAGGTAGTGTAATCCTTCCACACGTTACACTCTCCCAGTGAGAGTCCGCGCTGCCAGGTGAAAAGAAGCGGTGGGCTGGGTACACATGTGTCGGAGGAAGCATGTGATAGTCTCCGCCCTCCCGGACCAACGGTAGGGGGTAGAGTGCGCAACGACCAGGAAGGGGATTGGGAATTGGCATAACGACTAACATTGGGAGGGGAGAAAATCAGAAAAAAAGAAAGGAGGAAAAAGATAATAATAAAAAAAGAAGAAAAAGAATTGCAGCTCAAAGTGCTGCATAGCAGCAAAAAAATAAATAAAAAATATGGGCATAAAATGAGCACAAAATTGGCAGATCAAGATCAATGCATAAAGTAAGCATAAAATAGATGGCAGCAAAATAGACAAAGGTAAGGCATAGCACATTAAATCAGTTTTTCATATTAGTATCTAACATCTTAACTCAATGGGGACGAAGCACGGATATCTCCGTGTTTCGATTCCACCCAACCCCCTCCAATGTACAGTAAATTACCTAGTATGTTTTTGTCAATATTCCAATGTACAGTTTTGCTTGTTTGTACAGTGTCCCCCCCCCCCCCAACCTGTACAGTAAATTACCTAGTATGGTTGTCAATATTCCAATGTACAGTTTTGCTTGTACAGTGTTCCCCCCCAACCCCTCCTACCCAACCCCCCCCCCCCCCCTACCCAACCTCCTCCAATGTACAGTTTTTACGTCAAATGTATATACTCCCTTTTCTGGACTCTTTTTGTATCACAAATAGTACTGTATTTGCAAATCTGGTATGTCATAAATGTATAGATGTAGCAGTACTGTCTATCTGTATGTCATGTATGTCATTATATGTCCTGATGAATTGAAAATGGGGGACCCTGATGTAAACAAGACGAAAGTCTTTCTCTGGTCTGCATCCCCTTAACAATTGTGTGTATTGAGCTGTACTGTATTGTACCCATTCTGCAATCTGTTAATAAAGTTTTCAATCAATCAATCAAACCCGTTGTGGACAGAAGCACAAGTTGTTTTGGCTTTTATTCCATTTTAATAACCTATTCAAGGTCGCCGAGCTGCACTGCAGATGTACCCTACTCTTTGAATTCGAGAGTGCAATACCGGCCAGATCCTCTTAGGGGCGCTATCGCGATAATGCAGTGTGCCCTGTGGCTGAACGGAGCATTATTTTTTTTTACTTTCAATGGAGTTTTCAGTTAGCTGGATTCTGGATGTGCAGCATGTAGCTTGGATTACGTTTTGGATTGCGGATTTCACGATGCAATAAGGGGATTTATCATCAGCCAATGGACATATCGATCTACCAGATGGAGATCGATAACGGGGAAATGCTCGGGGGGATCCAACCGGCTCATGGTAAGATCTTTTTCACGTAAATTACAGCCAGATCGAGCCTTGTTATGATACCATACGATCGGCCTATGTGGCTACTTAGACGAACACGGTTATTGGTAATCAATAATAAGAAACAACGTGCATACATGCTTGAGGATCGTGCCGATCATATGCTGTTTGAGTTTTAACTGTAGCATCTGTATAACGGAAATGCCATTGGATATAACGTTAGTATCTATTAGCCCTTTATCTCGCCTTCCAGGAAATATACTAGACCAAATGCCGTATAACGCTTATATTCACGGCGCTATAAAATGAGAACGTATTGATGAAATATTTTTTTCTTTAATCCATTTTGAAGGGACGGTTTATGGTCCCAATGGACCTATCTCAAACCCTGCCCTCTTTTCTTGATCCTCCAATCACAACTGTCGCTTACCTAGGTTCAAGAAAAGAGGGCAGGGTTTGAGATAGGTCTCTTGACAATGAGAATGGACAGATAGCAATACTATAAAGTATAGATTTAGCTCTACAAACAGCCCCAAGTCCTCTAGAGATTTATTAGATGCATCCCAATGGCCCCGAATGTGTTAAAAGGCATCTTTGTTTACGGTTTGATTATCACTGATACACATCCTTTTAACTTTAGCTTTTGTGATTTATGATCACAGGGACTCAAGATGGTCTAGTAACTTTCACCCGAAAATGACTCTTTATTATTGCAAAACAAAAGGATTTTGTTTAAAGGTGCTATAGATGACATGCGGCCACTAGATGTCGCATGTCATTTATCTAATCAGGTGCATTCCACATGGGGAAATGGGAAGTAGGGAGGTGATACATGCATAAATGGAAAATGTTGCATTTATATATAGGGATGGGTACCGAATTCGTTACTTTTGAGGTACCGAACCGAAACACGTCTGTACTACCGAGTATCGAATCAAGTGAGATACCGATTTTTTTTTTTTTTTTTTTTTTAACTTTTTTCTTTTCATGTCAACGTTCACACGCACAATATATGCTTACCTAGGATTTGACTTGATTCAACAACAAAGTAGTCGGAGCAATGACAAGCCGAAAACTGTCGAAATTGTAGTTATTTGAAGTTTGGATTTTTTTTTTTACGACTGAGGTAGGTAAATTAAATTTCTTGGGACTAAAGTACCGAAAAAAGGTACCGGTATCGGTTCAAATGTGAAAGGTACCCATCCCTATTTATATAACAGCTTTTCGCTTTACCAATTTTTGTTCCTCACATGTTTACCCGTTCACTCACACATTCACACACTGATGGCCGAGGCAACCATGCAAGGTGGCGACCTGCTCATCGGGAGCAATTAGGGGTTAAGTGTCTTGCTCAGGGACACTTCGACACGCTGCCCGGGAGGAGTGGGAATCGAACCAGGAACCTTCTGATTACCAGATAACCGCTCTACCTCCTGAGCCACTGTTGCCCCATGCAGCAACAACAACAAAATACATTTTTGACCCGTACATTTTTTTTTTATAAATGAATGAATCAATAATATTTTTTGGGGAAAAGCTTTTATTCCACACATTTTGAAAAGTTATATTGATGTAAAAATTTCATAAAACTACACTACCCAGCTGCAGCCGTTTGACATGGGAAAAAAATTTATTATACTTTTATTACACATCGAAAAGTTACGTTGATGCATTATTTAAAAATACATTGTGGTTTAAGTGAGCATATCCACTCGTTATGATGTCAGCTTCAAGGTCAAAGATACAATACATTAAACAATCACAACATGACCAGGGATGTATGGCTTTACAAGCCTCAAAAAGCCAATGAAAACAAGTGAGTCTTCAACTGTTCTTTGAAAATCTCTAGGGTCTGGATTGGAAGACTGTTCCACAACTTAGCCACCTTTTCAACCTAGACCTTGGGACATCTAAAAGTAATTTATTGGATGACCTCAGTGCTCTAGCTTGAGGGTGAAATGCTGGTCTCAAACAGTGCTTCTGCGCATTCATCCGATACCCAAATGTAACTTGAAAGAACCGGTGCTTTCTTTTGAAATGCACACGCAGTACACCCAGACTAGGTTACAGCTTTAGATCATTAACTCTGTGTACAGTACAGTCTGTGGAGTCTTGAAAGAGACTTTCTGAGTGAGACTTTAGACACGGAGTCGTGGGAGTGCAGGGAACAGGCTTTGCACAAGGTCCTTAACTCATTTGGCGCCAACCTCTTAACCCCATCTTTACTCAATGTCGCCGGCGTTATTGACCATTTTAGCGATGTTTGCAGAATGCAGACCCATCGTGTGTACTGTATTATAGCTATGGAGACAATAGTATGGCTCATTTGACAGGCATTGTTCATAGTCCATCACTGACTAATCAGTTCATTTCTACATACTGTAGTTTGTGCACTATTACATGCTAAACATCGCCCCTTTCCAAAATAATCCAGTCTTTTTTCATACATTGCGAGATATGACGCGTTATATGCAATATGCCCAAATCATTCTGGTTGATCGCCTGAAACCCCAAATACTTCCAAATCAAAGGTAACTGTAACTGAGATCAGCCCCACAGCGCTGTGACTGTGAGATCAGCCCCACAGCGCTGTAACTGAGAGATCAGCCCCACAGCGCTGTAACTATGAGATCAGCCCCACAGCGCTCTAACTGTGAGATCAGCCCCACAGCGCTGTAACTGAGAGATCAGCCCCACAGCGCTCTAACTGTGAGATCAGCCCCACAGCGCTCTAACTGTGAGATCAGCCCCACAGCGCTGTAACTGAGAGATCAGCCCCACAGCGCTCTAACTGTGAGATCAGCCCCACAGCGCTGTAACTGTGAGATCAGCCCCACAGCGCTGTAACTGTGAGATCAGCCCCACAGCGCTGTAACTGTGAGATCAGCCCCACAGCGCTGTAACTGTGAGATCAGCCCCACAGCGCTCTAACTGTGAGATCAGCCCCACAGCGCTCTAACTGAGATCAGCCCCACAGCGCTGTAACTGTGAGATCAGCCCCACAGCGCTGTAACTGAGATCAGCCCCACAGCGCTGTAACTGAGATCAGCCCCACAGCGCTGTAACTGAGATCAGCCCCACAGCGCTGTAACTGAGATCAGCCCCACAGCGCTGTAACTGAGATCAGCCCCACAGCGCTGTAACTGAGATCAGCCCCACAGCGCTGTAACTGAGATCAGCCCCACAGCGCTGTAACTGAGATCAGCCCCACAGCGCTGTAACTGGGGGATAAAGGCCCCGTGCGCAGAGTGTTTTTGTAGTTCTCTTTCCTCCAGGTCGGTAAACACCTTTCAAAAGAAAATGCCTTCGTTTTCTCAGTAGGTGAAACGCTGGAAAAGCACGATAATTGCTCTTCTTGTTGTGAATCATTTATGAGATCGATGTTGTCGATATGTTTCTCAGAAATCAATGCCTAGCAACCTGTTGTTTTGCACCTTAGCAACCGTTTCTGGCGCCAAATAACGGTTGCTATGCTACAGGCAGCCATCCTGGAAGAGCTACATGAACATTCCGTGCAAGGCCTCTATTGGGGTCACTTCTGTATAGTTAATGACAATTTATTTGGGGATATGTCTTCGAAAGTCGTCATCCGTTGGCATGGAGACCAGCAGGAGGATAGCCCGCCTTTGGAAAATACCTAATTAAAGAAAAAAGCAACCCCCCCCCCCCACAGTCACATCAAATACATTTGATCTCTCTATTTCTCTTTCCTCTGGAGTGTGTTTTAATATTTAATTGCAGAATACGCTGCATGAATAGCTCTCTCGACATGTGGATATATCTCAACGTTACTTTACTTCCTGTAAAGGAGCCAATCATCTCCTCCTCTTAACAGATGAACCGATATCACCCTTTTCACTGCTGTCATCAGTCGATACCCATTCTGATTGTTTTAACTTTCAGTATCTGCGCTCATTGATACCGAGTATCTATCCGACCAAAACGGCACATATACGTGCCGCCACCTCTCTCTCTGCTCTGGTAGGACTGTTAGCAGACAGAGTTAATAACTATCTCTCTCTGCTCTGGTAGGACTGTTAGCAGAAAGAGTTAATAACTATCTCCATCTGCTCTGGTAGGACTGTTAGCAGAAAGAGTTAATAACTATCTCTCCATCTGCTCTGGTAGGACTGTTAGCAGAAAGAGTTAATAACTATCTCCATCTGCTCTGGTAGGACTGTTAGCAGACAGAGTTAATAACTATCTCTCTCTCTGCTCTGGTAGGACTGTTAGCAGACAGAGTTAATAACTATCTCTCTCTCTCTGCTCTGGTAGGACTGTTAGCAGACAGAGTTAATAACTATCTCCATCTGCTCTGGTAGGACTGTTAGCAGAAAGAGTTAATAACTATCTCTCTCTGCTCTGGTAGGACTGTTAGCAGACAGAGTTAATAACTATCTCTCTCTATCTGCTCTGGTAGGACTGTTAGCAGACAGAGTTAATAACTATCTCTCTATCTGCTCTGGTAGGACTGTTAGCAGACAGAGTTAATAACTATCTCTCTATCTGCTCTGGTAGGACTGTTAGCAGACAGTTAATAACTATCTCTCAGGGGCGGCTGGGTGGCGCAGCGGACATTGTGCTCGGTATCGAATCCGGCTGTCGGCATTGCCTCCGGCTTGGGCCGGCCGTCATACTAACTCAATTGGCAGAGTTAGCGGGTGGGAAGTCGATGGGTGGTAATCTCGACGTTGTAAACAGCGACTCCTACAGGTCGGTTGGGGCGCCTGCACAGCAGAGACAGGAAAATGGCGGGGGCAGTGTGAGCCTCCTACACATTACTCCTCGCCAAATGAGAGTCCGCGCTGGCAGGTGAAAAGATGCGACTGGCTGCCTCCTCGTGTATCGGAGGGGACACGTGATGGGCTTCTATCCTCCCTACAAACGGCCAGTGGGGGGCACATGCGAGCAACGTTCAAGACAGGGCTGGGGAGAATTGGCACGGCTAAATTGGGATGGGAGAAAATAGAACGAGAAAAAGTGGATCAAAAAAAATAACTCTCTCTCTCTGCTCTGGTAGGACTGTTAGCAGACAGAGTTAATAACTATCTCCATCTGCTCTGGTAGGACTGTTAGCAGACAGAGTTAATAACTATCTCTCTCTGCTCTGGTAGGACTGTTAGCAGACAGAGTTAATAACTATCTCTCTCTGCTCTGGTAGGACTGTTAGCAGACAGAGTTAATAACTATCTCTATCTGCTCTGGTAGGACTGTTAGCAGACAGAGTTAATAACTATCTCTATCTGCTCTGGTAGGACTGTTAGCAGACAGAGCTAATAAGATAAGATAAGATATTCCTTTATTGATCCCCTTGGGGAAATTCAGGCATCATAGCAGCATGGGGGAGGGGGGGGGGGTACAGGTAGTAAAAACAACACAAGCAGTGTAAACAAATAGGTCAATATAATTTACTATCTAACTAACTGAAAAATATATTCACAGTATTCACAGTGTCACATAAGGTGCAGTATGCATAAGGTAGTGTTATAATTTACTATCTACTGAAATATACATTATTCACAGTATCACAGTATCCACTGAAATATACATTATTCACAGTATCCACATAAAGTGCAGTATGCCTAAGGTAGTGTTATTGTCCTCCTTGGGTTCCTATTAGTCCCAGGTCAATGTCTGGAAGCAGTCGCTGCCCTCTGTTGTGGAGCCTGGAGGCCGCTAGTCGCTGCCCACTGTTGTGGAGCCTGATGGCCGCTGGTATGAAGGACTGTCCGAGGCGGTTAGTTGAGTGTCGGGGGGGTATGAGTCTGTGGCTGAACGAGCTTCTCATCTAACTCATATAACTATCTCTATATCTCCTGTTCTGGTAGGACTGTTTACTGTTAGCAGACAGAGTTAATAACTATCTCTCTCTCTGCTCTGGTAGGACTGTTAGCAGACAGAGTTAATAACTATCTCTCTCTCTGCTCTGGTAGGACTGTTAGCAGACAGAGTTAATAACTATCTCTCTATCTGCTCTGGTAGGACTGTTAGCAGACAGTTAATAACTATCTCTCTCTCTCTGCTCTGGTAGGACTGTTAGCAGAAAGAGTTAATAACTATCTCTCTATCTGCTCTGGTAGGACTGTTAGCAGACAGTTAATAACTTTCTCTCAGGGGCGGCTGGGTGGCGCAGCGGACATTGTGCTCGTCACCAACGCATGAGACATCGGTATCAAATCCGGCTGTCGGCGTTGCCTCCGGCTTGTGCCGGCCGTCATACTAACTCAATTGGCAGAGTTAGCGGGTGGGAAGTCGATGGGTGGTAATCTGGACGTTGTAAACAGCGACTCCTACAGGTCGGTTGGGGCGCCTGCACAGCAGAGACAGGAAAAATGGCGGGGGCAGTGTGAGCCTCCTACACGTTACTCCTCGCCAAATGAGAGTCCACGCTGGCAGGTGAAAAGATGCGACTGGCTGCCTACACATGTATCGGAGGGGACATGCGATGGGCTTCTATCCTCCCTACAAACGGCCAGTGGGGGGCACATGCGAGCAACGTTCAAATACATTTGATCTCTCTATTTCCTTTTCCTCTGGAGTGTGTTTTAATATTTAATTGAAGAATACGCTGCATGAATAGCTCTCTCGACATGTGGATATATCTTGATGTTACTTTACTTCCTGTAAAGAAGCCAATCATCTCCTCCTCTTAACAGTGTTTCTCAAAGTGTGGGGCGCGCATGACAGGGGGGGCCTTGAGATTTATAAAAAAATTAAAAAAAAAAATTTGGATTCCAGAAAATTATCACTAAATTGCTATCTGTTGCAGCTGCACTGTTCTCCATGAAAATACCATTTCTCAAAATCTGAAAATCATTATTTAATAAAACACAGAAAAGGATCACCAAGTTACTCTGGATAAAAAAAAAACTTTACATTGAGACAAAGCTTCCTGACACATCTCCATCCAAACTCTTGGAAGAACTCTTTGAAATCTCATCTGATACCACCTGGAGAGCTAGTTTCAGAGTGTGGTGCTGAGTACCAAGTATCTCATCTCATGGCCCACCAAGTATCTCATGATGCAGCCGTTAAGGTGTTGATACCATTCAGCACCACATACAGTATCTGTGTGAAGCTGGCTTTTCATCCATGACAGCTCTGAAAACAAAATATAGGGCCAATTTGAAAGGTCACGATATTGGTGTTATTTCAATAAATTTAAACATGGCCCATTTCATGACTATTTTGTTTTGGTCCGCCAAAGGGGGGCCTGACAGAAAAGGTTTGAGAAGCACTGTCTTAACAGATGAACCGATATCACCCTTTTCACTGCTGTCATCAGTCAATACCCATTCTGATTGTTTTAACTTTCAGTATCGGCGCTCATTGATACTACTAGTATCTATCCGACCAAAACGGCACATATACGTGCCGCCACCTCTCTCTCTGCTCTGGTAGGACTGTTAGCAGAAAGAGTTAATAACTATCTCTCTCTCTGTTCTGGTAGGACTGTTAGCAGAAAGAGTTAATAACGATCTCTCTCTCTCTCTGCTCTGGTAGGACTGTTAGCAGACAGAGTTAATAACTATCTCCATCTGCTCTGGTAGGACTGTTAGCAGACAGAGTTAATAACTCTCTATCTGCTCTGGTAGGACTGTTAGCAGACAGAGCTAATAACTATCTCTATCTGCTCTGGTAGGACTGTTAGCAGACAGAGTTAATAACTATCTCTATCTGCTCTGGTAGGACTGTTAGCAGACAGAGTTAATAACTATCTCTATCTGCTCTGGTAGGACTGTTAGCAGACAGAGTTAATAACTATCTCTATCTGCTCTGGTAGGACTGTTGGCAGACAATATCTCATCCCTTCTCTCTCTTCTTCTCCATATCTCCAGGATACAGCAGCTCCAGGCGCTCCTCCAGGACACCACCTCCTCGTCCTCCTCTTCCTCCTCCTCGTCTGACTCCGACAGCTCCTCCTCCTCCGACCACCACCACCGCAGCAGCAAGAAGAAGAAGAAAGGGAAGGAGAAGAAGAAGAAAGACAAGAAGAAGAGGAAGAGCAAGAGGAAGCACAAGTCGTCCAAGACCAGTGACTGTTCGGACTCTGACTGAGTGACTGGCTGGAGGCCGCAGCAGCGCGCACGTGTCTCCGTACCTGCTGTGTTTGTAGTAGCATGAACTTTTATACTACATCTTGAAACTGTGAATAAGGCAGCGGCCATCGCAGCTTTCGCCTGACGGGTGAAGTGTGTTCTCTGTCGCTCACTTACGGAGGGCACTCGTGAGAAGCACACTCTCCCGCAACCTCTTGCACGACCTCGGTAGCTCACGATTGAATGTCTGCAAGTCCCGCCTCCCCTCTAGTTACTGTCGCTATGTCTCTCAGCGACCTTTCAAGATGGCCTCCGCCGTAGGGATGGGCACGTTATTTGCATATTCGACTGTTTCGAAATGACGTAGGTATCCGACGATAGCCGATGGTTTTGTTGCATTGATTCAGCCTACTGATTTTTGAGTTTATTTTTCTTCTATGTTCAATAAATTGAACAAATTGGATTTTTGTTTCCTAATTTATTTGATTAATAAATTATGATTATTTGCTTAGTGAGAATCACAGAAGCCCCTCGGGCTACATTACAGTACATTACACTACAGTGTGTGTGTGGGGGGGGGGGGGGGGCAGTTTGGTTAACCCATTGGTCGGCAACCCGTGGCTCTTCAGCCACTAGGGCTGACCTTCGAAGCTTTTTTTGGCAATCGAAGCTTCGGGGCCGAGCTTCGATTTTAATTCGAAGCTTCGAAGAAAAAATATATATATATTAATTATAATATATATATATATATATTTTTATCTTATGTTGTGGGACTTGTACAGCACTTTGGTAAACTTTGTTGTTTTTAAATGTGCTCTATAAATAAAGTGGATTGGATTAATTAATTAAGTAGCCCCTTTCGACAAGGTTTCACTCGGCTGCGCTGCCTGGGTGCAGTGGGGCTGCTCTTACAGCCAACGACATGACATTATATAATTATGTTGCAACCTTCGTCTATCAAGCAAACAATTATATTATATTTAATTTATAATTTATAATTATATCAGACAATGCACCTACAAAAGCAGATGATTACAATTAAATTAGCCAACTTGGTAACACATTAGTCATAGCAGCATAGGCATAGCCTTATTAACACTTTGGATGCCACGGACGACATAACACGTGTTAGCAGTCCGCCCCCTGAATGCCCACCACGACAATTAGCGTGATTTTTTTTTATTAGCGATCTGAATTCATATTTCATCAACCGAGTCTACCGTTGGGAAACCAGCCCCACCAGGAGCTCAGACTTTTTAAATTGTATTGCTAAATTGACATTATTATGTCCCATTCAATGTCCTATATCTATTGTTCAGGGTGTAGCAACATTATACTTTTTCATTCACATATTCATACTAAAATACGGTCTAAAGTACAAGTATGTTTTTATCGTTTTCTGCAGCTTTCTCCAGAACGTGATTTATAGCTCCAAATGCATTATATTGATGATGAAATACAGTTTGATAGCAATCGGCGCGAGATAAAAAATGTCAACTGGACGTGGTTCTAGAAGTTACTACGTATCATCTGATGTTGACCGGATGGGCGGGGGGTCGTTTATAATTCCGTGGGCAACGTTATATCATTCATCTAGTGTGGGTGATATGATCATCAGAGCAGTTAGTAAAGAACACGTTGGAAAATAACGCTGGATCTTACCGTATCTTCCTTGCGCCGTTGGGCGATGAGCGTGGAGCAGAGATATTCCTATTATGGGATGTATAAATACCCGATCCATCTCCAGGTTGTATAATAGTATATACGTCCAAATCATGTTGTTTGTCGAGTTATTTGCACCGATCGGTGTTCACTGTGTCAAGATTAGGGATGGGTACCGAATTCGGTACTTTTGAGGTACCGAAACACGTCGGTACTACCGAGTATCGAATCAAGTGAGAAACCGAAAAAAATAAAATTTTATTTTTTTTTTAACTTTTTTCTTTTCATGTCAACGTTCACACGCACAATATATGCTTACCTAGGATTTGACTTGATTCAACAACAAAGCAGTCGGAGCAATGACAAGCCGAAAACTGTTGAAATTGTAGTTATTTGAAGTTTGGATTTTTTTTTTACGACTAAAAATTAAATTTCTTGAGACTAAAGTACCGAAATAAGGTACCGTTGGGTACCGGTATCGATTCACAGGTACCGGTACCAGTATCGGTTCAAATGTGAAAGGTACCCATTAGTGGTCTGCAAGGGCCTTGAAATGAAGCCCGTACCCAGCCCGAGCCCGTGAACTTCAGGCCCTGCCCGAAAATAAGCCCGACTGTAAATAATATTTTAGGCCCTAGCCCGCGTGAAAACCTGATTTTTTTTTTATTATTTATTATTATTTTTTTTTTATTTTTTTTAAATATTCGAAACACGGTTTTATATGAACTTAATAAATAAACAAAAACGAAAATGTTCAATAGGTATACCTAAATAACAGATAGTGAAAACGAAAGAAACATTAATATATATATTATAACATATAGCCAAAAATTATTTTATTTTTTTGTTTTAAATATTCTAAACACTGTTTATATATTAACTTAATAAATAAACAAAAACGAAAATGTCCAATAGGTCTAACTAAATAACACATTATCATGCTGAAAACTAACAACCAGTATAGCCTTTTTTCGCAAATTCTATTTCCCAGCGCGAGTCAGCCTCGTAAAACTCGTAATTTGAAGGCTATATGGAATCTTCTTTGACACACACACACACACACACGACACAATAGCCTACTCAGTCACTGTACAAACAAACAGAAAACATAAATCAGATTTCGAGCAGAGCAACATTTATATAATGAAAGCGCAACAGAACAGGGCAGCAGCGACGTCACCCCAGACACCAGCAAATAATAATAATCAAACTCACCACTTCGCTGTGTTGATGTCAGCAAGGCGTTGAACAACGTTAACAACGTTAACATCCAAGAACAAATTAAAACATTCGCCAACTGGCTATATTCCAACTTCAACTGGTCTGGTTAATTTGTTCATCATCCACCTGAGCCGCGCGCTCCCCTCGAGTTATCATCCACCTGAGCCGCGCGCTCCCCTCGAGTTATCATCCACCTGAGCCGCGCGCTCCCCTCGAGTTATCATCCACCTGAGCCGCGCGCTCCCCTCGAGTTATCATCCACCTGAGCCGCGCGCTCCCCTCGAGTTATCATCCACCTGAGCCGCGCGCTCCCCTCGAGTTATCATCCACCTGAGCCGCGCGCTCCCCTCGAGTTATCATCCACCTGAGCCGCGCGCTCCCCTCGAGTTATCCCTGCAGGCTGCGGAGGGAGACATCCAAATGTTTCCAAAAATGCAACTTTCCCTTATTTTATCTGTTAACCTATACATCTTGACTCCTCAGACACGAGGCTTTCACGCTCTGATGACAGCACTACGTTACGCGAAAATGAAACAGAAACGTAAGGTTAACCTATAACCCTATGAGTATAGCGAGCGCAAAAAAAAAAAAAAAAAAGACGCAATAAAAAAAAAAAATTTTTAAAGAGGGCACTGCTCGGCCCGGCCGAGCCCGAATTATTTATTTAAAAACAAAGCCCTACCCAGCCCGAACCCGTCGGGTCGGGTAGGGCCCCGTCGGGCTTGGGCAAGGTTGCAGTGCACTAGTACCCATCCCTAGTCAAGATGGAGTCCTGCTAATGATAGCGAGTGCCCGGACGAAATATGGGTGAGCACCACTTCATCCACATGACTTCCTGTTGGGCGATCTGCCGATCGGCCACCAGATGGCGCTCTTGAACCGTTAGAGAGTTGAGTGGAGCTCAGCAGTATATCTCAGGTCCCCGGAGGAGAAATATGATTTCGATCACAGATTTTTGAAATATTGATATCAAAGACGTGTTACGGCGTCTTCGGCAGAATGAGCATGGCGGGCAATGACGAGTTTCGGCGTTTCCGGCGATTAAAGTGTTAAAAGACGACATAACACGTCGCCGGCACTCAAAGTGTTAAGCACATAATTTAGAATGTGTGTACGTACAGAAAAATCGGGATTTATCACACATGCGTAGACGTGTCCCACGCACACCTGCAAGTACTCTGTGTTGATAAATATCACTTGATCTACGCTCCACGCTCGTGCACGGTTTTACGTATTCGCATATAGAACCGCCCGTAATTAACCATATATGGTAATGAACACCCCCATGAAATGTGGAAAAGTGGACTAAACCGAGCGAACGCCTGGGAGAAATACGCGACAGGCTGACAGACGTGTACACGGTGATGTCGGAAACAGTC
Source organism: Notolepis coatsorum (assembly GCF_963971535.1). NCBI lineage: Eukaryota > Metazoa > Chordata > Actinopteri > Aulopiformes > Paralepididae > Notolepis > Notolepis coatsorum. The sequence goes on from NC_140168.1 coordinate 94,525,164, forward strand.
AGATATGATATCTATTAACTTCCTAAAGACCATTGCTGCCTGGGCAGCGCAAACACTAATAAAGACCGTTAACCACTGTTTGCCATTGGTGTCATTAATAACCATGCTGGAATATGACTGCTTTTTCTTCATTTCGTTCGATTAATACCCAGGGATTAAAGTTCTCCGTCAATTTCATTCCAAATCGTGTCGGATTTTCCGTCAATTTTCTACCTGCATATGATTTGTAGAGGCATACAATCTATTTTGATGTCGGTATTAGGTAGCCTATATAAACAATAATACGAGAGCATATACAGGAACCTTTCTATTCACATAACTGCATTTGTGATGGAGCTTTGACAGCTACATGGGTGGTACAGTAACAGGCTATTGCTAGATCCATCTCCAATATCACGATGGACCGTGCCGGAAAACCGTTCCCCGCAGAGTGCAGTCAGTGCACCCCATTTATTCCGATAACCCTATATATAAACCATGCTGCATTCATTCGGAAAGAAAGACTTATTCCAAATGCTATATATATATATATATTTTTTTTTTTTTATCTCTTTCTCCGATTTTTCTATGTTTTTCTCCCTGTCCCAATTTAGTCGTTGTGCCAATTCCCCCCCTCCCCTGCCTGGTTGTTGTGTGCATGTTCTCCTACTGGTCGGTACAAGGGAACCCTGAAGTCATCCGCACGCTTCCTCCGACACGCGCGGCGACAGCCAGTGACTCTTTTTTCACCTGGCAGCGAGGACTCATTGGTGAAGCGTAACGCGTGGGAGGTCACGCTGCCTTCATCAAGTTCAAGTTTCTTTAATAGTTGTCATACAGAAGTACAGAATACTTTTATACAAAATGCTTCTTTCTGTTACGCTCCAGAGACTGTGCTAGACAAAAGATAAGTATGAAATAAAATAAAATAGTATATAACATGTAAAAATAGAAGTCACGTACGTAGACAGTGTTCAGTATATACATATGTACAATGTTCGATGCAGAATAGAGTAACTGAGTTACCTTACAATATACAATATACTATGCAATATACTAATATACAATACTATATAGTGCAAAGCAGAAATGGGATGAGGTACAATTTAGGTACAATTTACAGTAAGGTGTACTGAGGTATTGGTTGTAGTGCAAATCCTTTACCAATAAATATAAAGTGTGTTTAGGTGTTCTAAAGTGTGGAGAGTGGGTGCTGCATTGTGTTGTTTGTTTAAAGTGAGTGTGGATGTGTGTGTTGTGAGTGCATTTGATGGTTGTTGCATAGTGTTATTGTTCGTTGAGCAACCTGATGGCCTGGGGATAGAAGCTTCTTCTGAGTCTTTCTGTGCTTGAGACTCCGGTATCGCTTGCCTGACCGAAGCAGTTCAAAGAGGCAGTTGTTTGGGTGGCTGGAGTCCTTAATAATTCTCTTAGCCTTACCCCTGCACCGCTTGTTGTAAATGTTCTGGAGAGTGGGAAGCCCCCCTCCAATTGTGCGTTTGGCTGAACGTGCCACTCTCTGTAGTCTGCTTCGGTCTTGTGCGGTGCTATTCCCAAACCAGGAGGTGATATTGCCAGTCAGGATGCTCTCTATTGTACATGAGTAGAAGTTCTTAACACTTTGTATGCCACGCCGGGTTTTCTTTTTTACCCCCTTGATGCCACCATCCACTCCCAATGTTAACGTTATCGCCTAATCTATGTTTTTTTTTTTATATTCTTTTTTAAACAAACATATAAACAAACATGACAACACACGATAAGATATACAAGCATTATTAACAGTGCACATCCAATGAAATCACCATGTAGTTAAATGTCTTATACAGGATATACCCCCAATACCTGCTATCTTAGCTCGTACCCCCCCCCCCTCCCGGACCCCCCATTGGATAATCCATCCATTATCCCTCGCTCCTAACCAGACACTACCATTATATGCTAGCTTTTATTTTCTCCACCACTTCTAACCACATTGTCATTTTGGATTCATTGAGACCCAAAATTCTTGCTGTAGATATTTCTTGATAAATCACATCGAGATATGTAATAATCCAGACCTTTCGGCACATTTTTTCCGGTTGGAACCATCGTGATGCTATCAGCTTTTTAGCCACTGTGATACCCGATAAAACCAATCTCTTTAGCTGTGGATGTACTGCATACTCAAAAACATCATTCAGCAGTAATACAGAGGGGTGTACAGGTATATTCAGAGTTAAGAGATTTGATAATTGCTGGGTCACCTCTTTCCAGAATATCTTAACTGGTGGGCAGTCCCAGTACATGTGCATAAATGTCCCCTCGTCCCCATTTGTACATAAGGAGCATTTGGAGTCTTGTTTAAGACCCATTTTTTTCAGTCTTATAGGAGTCAAGTATGTCCTGTGAATACAGTTAAGATTTATTTGTTGATGGTCCGGGTTCCTTGATGTAAATCGAACATTTGCCCAGGCTTCTTGCCAATCAAAATCGCTTTCCAGGTATGGTATATCCCTCCTCCAGACGGAGTCTAGGTGGAGGGTTTCATACGAGGACGTTAGTAATTGATGATAAAAATCTGAAACAAAACCTCTCGATGTCTCTCTTTCATAGAAGAATTTGTGGTATCTGTGGTGTTCAATTGGTATCTTTAATGGAACACCGTGAGACTTCAAACATAACAATAACTGTAAAAAAAAATGTGTGGACTCGGTGAGATTACATTTTTTGCGTATTTCTTCATAGCTACAGAAACCCTGTTTGTTAAAAACATCACCTAATGAGTGTATGCCTTGCTTTTCCCATATAGGGAATCTTATAGGTCGTTTTCCAATCAAGAGTGCATTGTTATTGAATAAGGGAGTATGATTATGCCATTTATGTGGATTAGAATGTTTTTTTTGTGTTTCACGCCATATCCGGTTCGCATGAGTAATTATGGGGCCAAATTTCCGTTCGCATTGCTTAATTGATAATTTAGTGTATGCTATGTCCTTCAGTCTATGTGGGGCTACTATATTTTCTTCAAATTTTCTCCAGGATACTAATGCTTGGGGATCAAACCATGTTGTCAATGGTCTTAAAGTGTACGCCTTAAAATAGTGGTGGTTTGTTATTCCAAATAAATTTGTATGTGGAAGATCCACCGCACAGAGAAACAAAGCAGACGGTGGTATGGCCTAATCTATGTTTTAAATTCTAAATGCTGTGTCTAATCTGCCCATCGCTTATCAAAGAATCATTTTCCAGTCAACATTGGCAAGGCAGATTGTATTTTTATCGCTTAATTTCCGTTTGATAGCATTTTGAAAATCACCCGTTTTCCAGGGAAAAACAACCCATGCCTATGATAATCGCCTTTTACTGGAATATACCAGAACGTTGTCATTTGTCGGTCTATTTATGAATCGTTTTCAAATAAACGCTAGATGATCGATAGTATATGTGTGCGCACGCTCATGCCGTGCGCTGATAATCGCTGCTATTATTTCCTCATGGCTTTTACAGTTAAAACAGCCATATCGCATATCACATAAACGCTTATATATCCATGAAACCGAGTCTGATTATCCTAACACTGATAACATAGATTCCTTACCTGACATCAGATGGTATCCAAATGGTATATTCCAATTCCTGATCACCATTCGAAAAAATCGATAAGTGTATTGATCCAACGTGTATACAGTAGAACACATGATTCCCCGCGGCTCAGAGGCTCCAGAATGAACTCTGGTAACCCCGGCTGCATCAGTGAGAAGTAAAATGTGGAGTCAGAAATCCGTTCTCCCATTCACTTTCATTGAGTCCATTCCAAAAGGGTGATTTACCATCTGGGAGACGATAGGGGGCGCTTTTTTCACATCTGATCGCCGGCGGTTCCTGGATCTCCAACGGTAGGCTCGCGTGATGCAATATAATTTCAGATTGCTAAAAAAAAAAACCCGAGAATAGCCGTGACGTGGCATTCAACGGTCGGGTCGTAAACCCGAGAAAAGCCGTGAGTGGCGCTCAAAGTGTTAAGGATCTTCTGACTGACTTGGAACTTCCTTAGGCGCCTGAGGAAGTAGAGGCGTTGTCGTGCCTTCTTCACAACACTGTCAATGTGTGTGGTCCATGTCAAGTGGGCTCAATGGTACTTAAAACTGTTCACTCTCTCAACCGGTGCCCCGTCGATGCTGAGGGGGCTGTAGTCCCTGACCCCCGACTTCCTGAAGTCCACAATCATCTCTTTTGTTTTGCTGACGTTCAGGGAGAGGCAGTTCTCCTGACACCACTGCGACAGATTCTCTACCTCTTCCAGGTAGGCCCTCTCGTCGTTGGCAGAGATCAGGCCCACCACTACTGTGTCATCAGCAAATTTGATGATTGTGTTGTTGTTCCACTGTGCCACACAGTCATGTGTGTACAGGGAGTAGAGGAGGGGACTCAGAACACAGCCCTGGGGGGCCCCTATGTTGAGCGTGATGGATGAGGAGGTGCAGTTGCCTGCTCTTACCACCTGGGGTCTACCCGTCAGGAAGTCCAAGACCCACTGGCAGAGGTCATAATTCAAGCCCAGGTCCTGCCTCCGCTGAGCAAGAGCCCTGACCTGTAGGCGTCGCTGTCCACAACGCCAGATTCCCACCCATGACTTCCCTCCCCCTAACTCAGCCAAACGAGTTAGTATGACGATCAGCCCAAGCCAAGGCAATGCTGACTCCAGGAGCCCCTTGCATTGGTGACGAGCGCAATCTCCGCTACGCCACCTGACCGCCCTCCAAATGCTATATTTATAGGCAGGGCTTGACATTAACACCTGACCACCGGCCAAATGCTGGTAGAATTCGGCTGTGGCCGGTAACTCTGTCATTCTACCGGCCACAGTGGCCGGTGACTTTTTTTCTATGAAAAAAAAACATTGTAGGGCGCCCCAGTGGCGAACCACATAGCGCGCTCAGCCGCGACACGGCCGACCCGGGTTCGACTCCCGAACCCGTCGTTATTCTGCCGAATGTCTTCCCCCCACTCTGTCTCCCATTCCTCCTCTGTCTCTCCCTACTGGACTGCCCAGTAGAAATAAAGCGTTAAAACGCAAAAAAAAAAATCTTAAAAAAAAAAAAAAAAAAAACATTGTAGTCTACAAAAGGCATCGGCAATAATTAAGTCAATCCAAGTGATACTACATAATACTACAACTCCCACAACAATTCGGAAAAGTGCATTACCGGCCAGATCCTGGTAGTGGTGCTGTCTCGAGAATGGAGTACTCCTTGTTTTCAGACCAGATGTAATTTTTTTCATTCAGGCCTACTTTTATTGTTAGCGTGAAGCTATGCCTTCATCAGATCGCATGGAATACCTTTTGCAACGCCGAATTCAGTATGCAGTAAAGGAATATAGCATCAGCCAATGGACATATCGATCTACCAGATGGCGATCAATAACTGGGAAATCCTTTTTGGGATCCAACCGGCCACAGGTAAGAACGATTTCATGCTGATCAGGCCTTGTTAGCATAGCCAACCAGCCGATGAATGAATGAAAACTTTATTTAACAGATTGCAGAATGGGTACAATACAGTACGGCTCAATACACACAATTGTTAACACTTTGAGCGCCACGCCTGGTTTTCCGTTTTACCGGCTGAATGCCACCATCGGCGCCAATGTTAACGTTAATATCGCCTAATCTATGTTTTAAATTATGGCTATGTGTCTAATCTGCCCATCGCCTTATCAAAGACTATTTTCCAGTCAGTGCTGTCAAGGCAGATTGTTTTTTTATCGCGTCGTTTCCGTTTCAGAGCAGTTAGAAAAGCCCCCGTTTTGATATAAAAAACAGCTCATTCTGGAGAATTCTATGAAAATCGTCTTTTAGTGGAATATTCCACAACGTTGATATTCGTCGGCCTTTTTATGAATCGTTTTCAAATAAACGCTAGATGATCAATATTATACGTGCACGCAAGTACATTACGGCCGCGCACGGATAATCGCTCCGTTGATTTCCTCACAGACTTTTACAGTGAAACCGAAAGAAGACATTTCACAAAACAGCTTATAACTTCATCAAACTTACTCTGATTATCCTAACACTGATAACATAGAGTCCTTACCTGACATCAGATGGTATCCAACTGGTATATTCCAATTCCTGATCACCATTCGAAAAAATCGATACGTGTATGGATCCAACGCGATACTGTAGATCTCCATGATCAGCGGGGATCTGAGGTTTCAGAATGAACTGTGGTAACCCCGGCTGGATCAGTGAACTGGAAAATGTGGAGTACCGGATTTTTTTCCCCATTCATTTTCATTGAGTCCATTCCAAAATCACTTATGTCATCTGGGAGACGATAGGGGGCGCTTTTTTCCACAGTGATCGCCGGCGCCGCTCGGCTATACTCGGGTAGGCTCGGATGATGCAATAATTTTTCAGATCGCTAAAAAAAATAAAAAATAAAAAAATCCGAGAAATCTCGTGAGTGGCTAGCAACCACCTATAAAAAAAACCTGAGAAATCTCGTGAGTGGCACTCAAAGTGTTAAGGGGATGCAGACCAGAGAAAGACGTTTATCTTGTTTACATCAGGGTCCCCCATTTTCAATTTATAGTGACATTTATGACATACAGTACACAACATACATGACATCATGACATCATGACACATCAGTGTATGATGCTACAATAACGAATGCTGTTATTGGTAATCAATAATCAGAAACAACGTCTCCCCCCCCCCCCCTTTCATGCATTCATGGTGGAACATGATACCGATCATATGCATTTTGATTTTAAACCTATTCATCATCACGCTATAAAATGGGAACGTATTGATGAAAAAATTATTTAGTGTGGTGATTTTTGGCTGGTGAAAATGCTGAGTGGCTAGTGACTTTGGAAAACCACTAGCCACAGTGGCTAGTGAGCCAAAAAGTTATTGTCAAGCCCTGTTTATAGGGTTTGACAATAATTACACTACTGTCGCTATTTTACAATGAAATATAATGAATTACGGGTCATACTACAGAACACGCCAGTGTTGAAACGAATGCACGGAAGCTTATTTCCGCATTGCAATAATAATATTCTACCACCGGGCGCCAGGTACGCACGGTCGCAGCTGTGCGTAAATATTCAAATTGATAAGTCACACACTTTGCTTAGAAATGATCGTACGCACGGGTTACGCACATATCTGTGCGTACGCACCATTGATAAATGAGGGCCCTGGAGCGTATACAGTCCGGGTGGCCCGCTATGAGGTTAACAAATATTTTTTCTAATCACGGTTTTATATGAACCTAATGAAAAAACGAAAAACCTACTTATGTAGACGTAAATGTCCAATATGCCTAACTAAATAACGTGTATAAAACGCTGAAAACAACCAACTGTACTAATGAAACAACAAGAGTATTTTCAATGAGGCTATTATTGTTATTATTATAATTTTGCAACAAGATAGGCTATTTAGCCTATCTCAGACTGACACATGGTCCCGGGGTGTCAGGCGAGGGTGCATGCAGCCTGGTCACAATCTCGCAAAAACACTTGCTCGGATGGTACCGACGTCGCAGGTATACAGAGGTACAGGCCGCGTGTAGCTTATTCCCAGCGGAAGAGTGTGTCGCGTGCTTCCGCGTTTTCTCTGATTGGCCATGACGCCCATGTGACCACGGCAGCGCGAGAGAGCTGCAGCGCGGAAATAGGCTGTCTATTGCCTCGCGCTGCAGCGCGGAAATAGGCTGTCTATTGCCATTCTCTAAGACAAACTCTAACCTTAACCAGCTCCTTAACAGCGCCTAAACTTAACCCTTCTAACCTTAACCAACTCCGAAACAATGCCTAACCTTAACCTTAACCTTAACCATGCCTAACCTTAACCTTAACCATAACCAACTCCGAAAGAATATTGCCATTCTCTAAGACAAACTCTAACCTTAACCAGCTCCTTAACAGCGCCTAAACTTAACCCTTCTAACCTTAACCAACTCCGAAACAATGCCTAACCTTAACCTTAAGTTCTGTTTCATTAGGGGCTCTGCTTGGCATCACAACTGCACTTCCTCGCGTACGTGCACGCGCACTGAATAAATTCCACAAATGTACCTTTAATACCAGTATTAGTCTGACCACACCCCTCATCAGCTTACCTTCATAAGCAGGTGTGTGGTCACCTGCTCTCCTCCTTCTCGCTTTCACCACAAGAAAGTGCCTCGGTAGTACCCCACTTGACGTGTTGTTAGTGGAGAAAAATTTTGTTTACAAGGAAGGAGATACGTTGACATCATATCTTTATTTTCTCTCTCACTATTTTTGAGAAAATACGGCGATATTGTCTTCGTACTGGAGTGTCTGGAAGATGTTGATCATTCTAAAAATCCTCCACCGGTTTTCGTATTGGGAGCACGCCGATGCATGCTTCTCAACTGCAGTTCCTTGCTGTGTTTGTTGGGGTGAAACCTGTCAGGCCACAGCTGAACTGTCGGACATGCCGCTGTTGTGAGAAGCGGTGCGTTCCAGGTTGGGTGAGTAGTGTTTTGCTGGCAGGCTCCACTTGTCTGTTAGTGCTATGGGGGCTACTTGACAATGTTTATGGAAACCGGCCCCAGGCTAGGGTCCTTTGTTCAGCCACCTAGGCGACAGAAGGCCTTGGTCTGAAGACCATTATAGTTTAACTAGTGGGCCGCGACCATTAACACTGGTGATCCCTGTGTGTTTTGGACGAGTGGATTCTCTCTGTCACCGTGTTAAGGCCCCATCTTTCATATCCAAATGAGAGTATTCCTTCACGAGGGGATATGTGCATGGATGTGCGATAGCGGCAGATCCATGTTCAAAGTCAGCTACACAGGCCAGTTGGTATTGTGCTGATTCCGTCGGGTGTTGGTAAGATCACCGTTGTGAAGCGGTGTTGACATCTTGTTTTCTCTTTTCTCTTAAAAAGTGAGGAGAGGTTCAGAACGGCGGCCTGTCTGGGTGAGTGTTATGTCATTGTTTACAGGTTCAGTTGATAGCTGCTTAGCTTACGGTTAGCCAGTCGGCTGTTAACTGCTGCGTTAGCCTGCTGGGATCGCTGCATGGCCTGCTCAGGTTGGGCCTACTGTTAGCCAGTCAGCTGTTAGCTGCGGTGCTAGCATGTCATGATCGCTAGGTAACGTTAGCTTGCTGCTATAGGCCATGGCCTGGCGCGGGGTAGCTTAGCTTCTCGCGCGCCGCCGTGAGCTCGCTTCTGGTCGCGTGCGTCGTTAGCTCGGCGTCTCGCGAGCAGGAGCAGTAGCACCCGAACGGTTGGAGCGGCCGTTAGCTTGATGCTATTCTGTTGAACGTGCTTTGATTTTAACATGTTTTACACTCTTGACTACGACGTCATCCTTGACAGGGGATGTTTCGTCGACCCTGCCCTGAGCCAGGACGGCAAGGTTGCATCAACAAAGGACTGTAGTGCGGGTTGGAGCGGCGACGCTGCCCAGTTCGAACAACACAGGAGCGGCTGTGTTCCTACGGTGTCTGTGACTGCACTTCGCTGATCTACGTTCCGGGTAGGAACAGGTTTGACCAGACCTTATAACACGTTTTCTGGTTTTACTTTTCTAAATGTATTGTGAATAACGATGTTTTTCCCAAAACGTGTGTTGCTGCAATGCATTTGGGATACGGCGCGGGTTATGTGTGAGCTGTTTTTGTCACTGGCAGTTAGCTTCTCCGTGCAAATCGGGATGTAATGATCTGGTTGTTGTGTGAGAAACATCATGGTGTTTATATGTACCGTGTACTCACAACTAAGGTAACTGACCTATGAAGCTATGCTTGGTGACAAGTGAGTAAAAGAATGTTCTTTTCTCAGCCTGTGATGACAATGAACAGTGTGTTCACATATTAACAGGTTTTCCTGTTTTAACTGGCCGTATTGAGGGTAAAATAAGAGGATTGTGTTTCCCCCCGGTTCCCTGGGGACTTTTTCATCCTCCTATCAGACATGTTTGTGCACTATTTGTGTCCTTTGTGTGGTAGGGATGCGATGTAACTCTTAGCTTGATTGCTGAGGTTGTGCTAAAACTGCTGGAGAAACTTTATTTTCCTAAAAGAAAAAATGGTTTGGTCGCTGTCATGTGTGCTTAGCAAGGCCTGTGGCCGATACTAATCGAGAATGATGTATTCTCTCATTGTGAAAAACGGCGTTCCTCTGTTGAGTGTTTTTGCCATTTTTTGTAGGTGATGATGGGTTGTGTGTGTCATGTGACCTACAACTGGGTTGGACTGGCCACAGAAGCACATGTGTATGTTGGACCGGGGCTCTTAGAGCCCTCTCTATTCTGTGTTTTTCCTTAGTAAAAATCAGATAGCAGGTTAGCTCATGCGCTGTGTGGAGCTGTCAAACGCTTCATAGAGCTGACTATGACTGTGTCATATTCTCTTTTTGTCATTACATCGTATCATGGGTGTGGGGTCGTAAAGGGGTGAACTGGTAACCTTTCCTCTCCCCCTTGTTTCTGTCGGTCAGGGGTACACCCCCTGTCCTTCAAGGTTCCCGTCACGTGGCGGTTCGGCACGTTACGGGGGGGGGGGGGGGGGGGGGGGGGGGGGGGGAGGGAGTTCCTGGTCCCACGGCCTGGTATATTGGGCGTGTGCACCGCAGGAATTCCCCCGCCATAGAGTACGTCACCGTGCGCGTCTCTGTTGGTAGGACTTCCGTGTGCTGTTCAGGTCCATGTGATGGATCTGTTTTCAGGGGGGTGGTCAGGGCTCCTCCTCACCAAGCGCCTATTCGGGCCTTCTGTGAGTTCGGACTCCTTCTTCCATGTGAGGGAGCCTCCATCGGAGTACAGAGCCTTCCTCCTCAGATTGTCAAAGTGAGTGGACCCTCTAGAAGGGTCCTATTCTATTGTATATGTATTCGATTCAATTCGATTATTGAGTGTGTATGGGTTCAGTGCCTCTTCCCCGGAGAGCCCTAAAACCAATTTTTTACATGGCTCAAGGTGCAATATATTCTTTTCAATCTGTACAGCTCGCGTGGGAAGTCTCTCTGGGGATCCCCGTCTCCTTCCTATGGGAGGGTGGTGGGATGTAAAAATGTGAACAATTTTTACCCCTGGCTGTGTAGACTGGGATACATACTGTTGATGCTTCCTTCTTTTCTATTCCAGAAGTGTTGGAGTTAGGGAGTGTCACACCCCTCTTGTCGTTCCCCTGGGCGCCTTGGGGATTCAATGACAGGTCTGAATAGCCTGTTCATTGATGGGGGTGTGTCCCGACGCACGTATAGTGCTAGCTCGCTGTAAACAGGCGACTGACTGGCACGCCTTGGTTGCTTGTGGTTGAAACGGCGTTTTTATAAAGCAACTGAGATGGGGGTTTTTCCTCTTCCGATGACCAAGTCCCACGACCTGGGTTGGTTTTTCGACGGATTCTCGTTCATGTCTGGGGGATGATGACGGAATGGATCTGAACATATGTAGAGGGGTCTCACGCCCTTGGGGTGGGCCACCAGGCGTGGTTCGGCCGAACGTCTGGGTGGCGCCTTCTTTTTCATGTTAAGATCGACACGCATATCTGCCCTTTCTCCTGGAGTTGGCATGTCGGCGTGGTTAGGGCACGGGACTGGTTCTGGTCACGCTGGACCGGATCAGTTGGACCCGTTGTCCGCCGGGGATGCAGATCTGCTGTTCTGGTACCCTGAGGGACTTGGGCTTTTTTCAGGGGGAAAAATGCCAGGTCGGTCCGGGTGTCACAGGGTTAGGCGCTATGGAGACCCTGGTTGGGTACGTTTTTACTCAGCACTGTCGTAATGGCTTGCGGCCATGCCAACCTGTACACGCTCGATCTCGTCGGATCTCGGCCGCTACACAGGTTGGTCCTGGTTAGTACTTGGTTGGGAGACCGCCTGGGAATACCAAGTACGGTGTGCTTAGGGGCTGGTTCTCCATTATTTTTCGCTCCTCTCTCACGCATGGCGAAGAGGGGCCTGTTGGGGGTGGTCTTTGACCTCCTCTGGTGACCCTGTGCTTCCCGTATCGCCAGGCCCGGTCCGAGGTAATGTTCGTCGACCCGTAGGCCTGGGTTAACCCTTTTTTGGAAACTGAGACACTTGTACTGCGGTATAGCCGGTGTATACCTGCAGGTGTGTTTTGGAGTTTTTTCTTGAGGGGTTATAGGAACAACCACCGCATTGGGTAACACCGAGGTGGTTGATTCCCTGGTGTGTTGGAGCAGTGTCAACTCCCGGGTTACCCGGTTGAGGGTGCCCCTGCACGTTCATGACGTCTGCCAATTGTGTCAGCCTTCTCTGCCTCAACCCCTCTGGGTGGGGGTTTTTAAATGGAGGCTTGGTCATGCAACAACGCCAGCATACGCCCCTTCCGCCGGGGCAGCTGTGTTCAGCTGTCCCCTCTGGCGCCTGTCTCGTCCGCAGTCTCCAGGCTGGGGTTAACAGCCTGTTGCCTGGTTTTTCCCCGGTGCGCTGCCTGCTTCCGTTGGTTAACCTTTTTTGTGTGCTTACGGCCATGCTGACTGCCTGTTCTGCAGGGTCAGTGTGCCAGGCGGTGTACTATTGGGGGGACAGGGTCAGGCGTGTGGGAGGACCACACTATCCCCCTCACGTCCAATCCGCGCTTAGCAGGCGCCCCGACCGAACTGTAGGAGTCGCTGTTTACAACGACCCGGACCCACCCCGCCAGCTTCTCCCACCCTCTGATACAGCCAATTGTATCAGTGCAGACGGCCAGCCAAGCTGGTGACAACCCCGGAGCTGTGAGCTGGATTCGAACAGGCAAATCCAGCTCAGCTCCGGGGCTGGTGACGAACGCAATCTCCGCTCGGCCACCTAACCGCTCGGCCCTCCCTGTTCTGATGGTTTTGGGGGGCTGTCAGCGGGGTGTATTTGTCAGCCAGCGGCTCCGCTTGGCCTCCCCTTGTGCAGTTGTGATGCCAAGCAGAGCCCCTAATGAAACAGAACGTTAGGTTATGACTATAACCAAGTTCTGTTAATTAGGGGTGACGCTTGGCATCAGACGGCCGCTGCAGCCCTTGACCTCACCTTGTGGTGAAAGCTTGGGAAGGAGGAGAGCAGGTGACCACACACCTGCTTATGAAGGTAAGCTGATGAGGGGTGTGGTCAGACTAATACTGGTATTAAAGGTACATTTGTGGAATTTATTCAGTGCGCGTGCACGTACGCGAGGAAGTGCAGTTGTGATGCCAAGCATCACCCCTAATTAACAGAACTTGGTTATAGTCATAACCTAACGTTAACATGCCTAAACTTAACCGGCGAAAGAATGCACGTTAAAAAAAATAAAATAAAAATAAAAATTGAAGGGATTCGAACTTGTCACCAACGGACCGCAGGACCGCAGCGCTGCCAGTTGAGCTAAGCGTCGAATGAAAAACATTGGGGATTACGGCTACATAATGCCGCAAGCTCTGCCGCGGGGCGTGTCGCAGCCAATCAGGGAAAACGCGGAAGCACTCGGCAGCACTCTTCCGCTGGGAATAAGCTATAGGCGTACAGGCCAGCTCTGCCAGCCTGGGGAATCCCCCCACAAGTGACTGTAACATAGCTTTCAGTCGTCAGGGCAGTCCAAATGTCTGTTGTCAGGCCAACCTTGCGACCTAGCTCTCCTCCCCCTTCCGTTACGCATGCAAACTATATGAAATATAGAAATAGATACGTTCGTTAGAGAAAACTAATATAGATCTTATTATATGCGCACTGCCAGCTAGCCTTTAATCCCTTTATGCGACGGAGAGATACACAATTTTGACAGAGAACACAAACAGCCCTCTTGAAGTTGACAGGCTTCAAATGTGAAAGTATATAATCTTTTATAATTTTTTTATTTTGTATATATTATGTTTTCTATGGAAAATCCTTTTCTTCAAAGTAACTAGTAACTGATGGGTTCAGATAAATGTAGTGGAGTAAAAAGTACAATATTTCCTTTGAAATGTATAGATAAGATAAGATATTCCTTTATTGATCCCCTTGGGGAAATTCAGGCATCATAGCAGCATGGGGGAAGGGGGGGGGGTACAGGTAGTAAAAACAACACAAGCAGTGTAAACAAATAGGTCAATATAATTTACTATCTAACTAACTGAAATATATATTCACAGTATTCACAGTGTCACATAAGGTGCAGTATGCATAAGGTAGTGTTATAATTTACTATCTAACTAACTGAAATATACATTATTCACAGTATCACAGTATCCACATAAGGTGCAGTATGCCTAAGGTAGTGTTATTGTCCTCCTTGGGTTCCTATTAGTTCTAGGTCAATGTCTGGCAGCAGTCGCTGCCCACTGTTGTGGAGCTCTGTACTCCTCCTCATCATCGTCAGTGATGTAGCTTACGATGGAGGAGTCGTCTGAGAACTTCTGCAGGTGGCACCCGCTTGAGTTGCGGCAGAAGTCTGAGGTATAGAGGGTGAAGAGGAAGGGTGACAGCACAGTTCCTTGGGGGGCGCCGGTGTTGCTCACCAGTACTGTACGCCAGACTGACTGTCCTTTAGTCTGACGTACTGCGGTCTCTCAGTGAGGTAGTCCTTGATCCAGGCCACCAAGCCGTGCTCCAGCTGCATCGCAGAGAGCTTCTCCGCTAGCAGTGACGGCTGGATGGTGTTGAAGGTGCTGGAGAAATCAAAGAACATAATCCTCACTGAGCTGCGCGGCTTCTCCAGGTGCCGAGTGAAGTGGAGTAAAAGTATAAAGTTCCCTAAAATGAAAATACTCACATGGAGTACAAGTAGCTCGAAAATGTACTTACTTCATACAGGGGATTGCAGTTCAAAGTGCTTTACATCAGTAAGAAATAAAACATAAAATCAGTGTAAAACAAGCAGCAACAGCAAAGCACAAAGTGGGATCAAATAATGTAGATATATTAATCAATTCATATCAGAAGTTCAGAACCTCACGTTCCAATAGGCTCCTGTAATCTGTTACAAAACATGATAAAGGTCAGAGTATGCACCCAGCGGATAGTGGGGCGTAAAGATAAAAGTAAAAATAAGTAAAATGAGCAGACATATAAAATCACAGTTTTTCACATTAGGATCTAACATCCCAACAGGCCACCTTGTTTATGGTTTGATTCAGTTTTAGTATTTTATAAAATACATGAATGATGAAATGAGCACATAAAGTGCAGACTATAAAATCCTTGGATATATAAAATAAAGGAGAATAAAAACATGGGGAAATAAAACATAGATAAATAGTGCAATGTCGATCACAGAGAAATAGTACAGTATAATAGTGTAAAGTCAGTCAAATGCTTTGGTAAAAAGATAGGTTTTAAGCTGCCTTTTAAAAATGTCTAATGTATTAAAGGGGCACTGCACCAAAACAATGCTGATTTATTTTGCACATAATCTCACGCATCCAAAATCTCTAAACGGTTATTGAGAGTAAGTGAGTTTGAATGACATTGATTCCTTGTGTCATGTTAATTACAGCACCATGAAATGATGTACTGTAGATGGAAAAGAAAATAGCAACACCTGGGCCCTCATTCATCAACGTCTTCTACGCACAGATCTGTGCTTACCCTGTGCGTACGATCATTTCTAAGCAAAGAGTGGGATTCATCAATTTCGATTTGAACTTGACTCCGTGCTTACATCTACGCACAGGTCGGACCTGGCGTACCTGACGCCCAGTGGTAGAATATATTATTACAACAAGGAAATGAGCTTCTGTGCATAATAACACTGGCATGTTCCGTACGAACCGTAGTTCATTATAGTTCATTGTAAAATAGCAACAGTAGTGTAATTATGGTCAAAACCCTATAAATAGCATTTGGAATAATAGATCTTTCTCTCAGAATGAATGCAGCATGGTTTATATAGCGTTATCGGAATATACGGGGTGTAGGCTACTGACTGACTGCGCTCAGCGTAGCTTGATTGATTGATTGATTGAAAAGTTTATTAACAGATTGCAGAATGGGTACAGTACAACAGTACAGTACAGTACAGCTCAGTACATACAATTGTTAATTGGGGATGCAGACCAACTTTCGTCTTGTTTACATCAGGGTCCCCCATTTTCAATTCATCATAAATCATAAAGCTCAACTCGTTATTATTTTGCGCACAGACCGCAGAAACACGGGAACGTTTTGATTATATTTAAAAGGCTTTACGTTAAACGAAACAAGTGGAATTTCGAAGCTGTAAGCAGAATACAAGTCATATGAATATAGTGTTCTTCCCCCTTTTTACTGTATAAGAAAGAATAGAAAACGCATTGCAATGACACTATAGTGGACAGACTATGTATATGATGGGATTCAAGTCCGCGTTTTTGTTGCTCATAGGCATGCTGTCAGAGTATGATATCTTCAAACATTCTAAAACATTTGTCGTCACAGATCATGTCCTAATAGAACATAGGCTATGGCATGGATCGTGATATTGTGTGGACTGTAATTATTACTGTACCGGTACCACCCATTGTGACAACAGCCTTGTGAGTCCCGCACACAAACATGATGGAATTCAAGTTCATGTATTGAAAGACAGGCTACATCATACATGCAGTGAGATTCATTGTTCTTGTATATGCTCTCGACTCTATTATTGTTTATATAGGCTACCCAATACTGACATCAAAATAGATTGTAGTATGCCTCTAGAAATCATATGCAGCAGGTAGAAAATTGACGGGAGATCCATCGCGATTTGGAATAAAATTGAGGAGAACTTTAATCCCTGCATAATCAAACAACACGGGAAAAGGCAGTCATATTCCAGCGCGGTCTTTATTAGCCGACAACAAAATAGATGCCTCTAAAAATCATATAGCCAATCGAACACAACTAATAAAGGCATTCATATTACAGCACAGTTATAATGACACACAACCAACGCCAAACAGTGGTCAACGAACGGTCTTTATTAGTATTTTGAGCTGTCCAGGCAGAATTGCAGCAATGGTCTTAGGGAGCCGTTGATATCTGACATCACCGTTTACAAATCCGCCTTTTATTTATCCCATAATACGCGATAGTGTCTTCTTGGTTCGACAGCAGTGAATTCTCCGTGGAGTTTCTCAGGGTTCCGCTCGGGTCGGTCCATTATTTCACATCCCATGGGGGGTGTTTCCTCACTTTCATGACCATATATGGATAATCATGCACGAGCATTGACGGTAGAACAAAGTGGTATTCATCATGACAGGTGTGCGTAGAGCCTGCGTACGCACGTGTGATGAATGCCGACTTCCCTGTGCGTACGCTAGTTCTACATTCCGTGCTTACGTGTGGAAGTATGTCAAGTTCTACGTCCACGTTGATGAATGAGGGCCCTGGTCTCAGTGTTGTAGCGCTCGAGTCGGAGTCCAGGACTGATTTTCAGGACTCGTCGTGACTCGACTTGGACTCGAGCGTTGACTGCATTTGGACTCAGAAGGTGCCGACGAGGACTCAGACAATTGAAAAATACAATAATAAGAAAAATATTTTTTGTAATAGGCCCTACTCATTTGGCATAAGATATTGTTGGCTATATTAATACTGTAAAAAAAATTTATTTCGGTAGTGACCGCTGTGAAATGTATGTTTAATGTAGACTGCCAGACTGGAGTGGACTCAACCTTGAGGACTTGGACTCGGACTAGGGTAACGGGGACTCGACTCTGGCTCTTCTTTGGTGACTTGGACTTGAACACTCGAGACTCAACTCGGACTCGAGATTTAGTGACTCGACTACAACACTGCCTTGTCTTATAGGGACTGCTACCTCATCATTTAATGGAGCTGTAAGATTAGATTGATTAGATTAGATTGTACTTTATTATCATTATATTTGCATACAACGAGATTTGGGACTCGAACTTAAGGTGCAGTAGTGGAATATAAAATCACACAAGTAATAAAAGAGAAACATAAAATACTATACAAGAACCATAAAATACTATACAGAACCATCAAATACTATACAAGAACCATAAAATACTATACAAGAACCCTAACATACTATACCGAAACATAAAATACTATACAAGAACCATAATATACTATACAGAAACATAAGATACTATGCAATAAACAATGTTACAATATACAAAATAACAATCACAGTGTCAGACAGTAGTAATTAACGGGTAATTAACACAACACAGGGATTCAATGCCCTCCCAATGACCCAGGAAATCACCGGTATATACAAACTTAATTTACCCTCAATAACTGTCAAACTAAATAACCGTGCATAACGGTAAATCTGCATTGTTTTTCTGTGAAGTGCCTCTTTAAGTCTAAGTGTTGAGTCACCTTAATGGATCATATGACAGAGGTGATCAAGTGGTACTTGGCTTCACTCCTAGTGTGGAGTCTCTTAATATGGATCTGTCATGCATCACATCTCCCATACGTTTCTTTGGCCCTGGGGGGGGGGGGGGGGGGGGGCTCGTTAGATAACATTCTCCATTAGTTTCAAGTTCAAGTTTCTTTAATAGACGACATTAGAACGGGATGATATGGAACAGCCGTTAATGTGTGCCTGTGTGTGTGTGGGGGGGGGGGGGGGGTCTGTGTGTGTGTCATAAAGAATTATCATGATGAGTGACTCATCTGAAGTGATGTGAAATTAACTTGCTGTGTAAAGCGATATAAACGATGTCTCTGCAGGATTAGATATAGAGAGCAGAGCATGTTGGGATATCCATATGTTCTAAGATAAAGAGAGCAGTTTGTTTGTTTTGTTTATTATTTGTCATAATAAAATACAGAATACTTTATGATGAAATGCTTGTTTCTGTATGAGCCCCTGAGAGTGTGCTACATACAGTAAAAAAGTAAGTAAAAAGAAAAGTTATTAAGAAGTAAGTAAAAAGTAAGTAAAGGAATGTTCAGTCAATATACATATATACAATACAGAGTAAAATGAGTAACAGTGGGGTACAATGCAGAAATGAGACGAGGTACAAAACTTAGGGTGCAAATGAGGTATGAATGTAGTGCAAATCTCTTTAATAATAAATATAAAGTGTTTAAAGTGAGTGGTAAGGTGAGTGTTTGTTTAAAGTGAGTGTGTGCATGTGTGTGCAGTGCAGAGTGTAGATGATGGGCTTGTTGGGATATCCATAGGTTCTAAGTAGGGATGTCCGATATTATCGGCCTACCGATAGTATCGGCCGATATCGGCATTAAAATGTGATATCGGAAAATATCGGTATCGGTTTAAAAAAGAAAAATAATAAAACATTTAACATTTCTATAACCTTTATTTACCCAGGCAAGCAAGTAAGAACAAATTCTGATTTTATTTATTGTCAAAAGTATGCATAATGTTGTGTTAATTCCACAACAAGAGATATGTAATGTTAACACTTTGGTCGCCAGGCTTATATTCTTAATAAACCATCCCACACCAGCTCTATTTGTCTATGGAGAAGTTCCCCTTCTTTGCAGGGCTATAACTTTTTAAATTGTATTGCTAAATTGACATTACTATGGCCCATTCAACATCAAGTATCTATTGTTCAGGGTGTAGCAACGTTATACTTTTTCATTCACATATTCATACTAAAATACGGTCTAAAGTATAAGTATGTTTTTATCGTTTTCTGCAGCTTTCTCCAGAACGTGATTTATAGCCCTAAATGCATTATATTGATGATTGTATACAGTTTGATAGCAATCGGCGCGAGATAAAAAAATTCAAATGGACGTGCTTCTAGAGAAGTTACTACTTATCATCTGATGTCGACCGGATGGGGGGGGGTCGTTTATAATTCCGTGGCCAACGTTAGATGATTCATCTAGTGTGGGTGATATGATCATCAGAGCAGTTTATATCGAACACGTTAAAAAATAACGCTGAATCTTACCCCAGTCTCCTCTGGCCGTTGGGCGATGAGCGTGGAGCAGAAATATTCCTATTATGGGATGTAGAAATATGCGATCCATCTCCAGGTTGTATAATAGTATATACGTCCAAATCATGTTGTTTATCGAGTTATTGGTAACGGATTGCTATCCATTGCGTCTAGCTCGAGGCCTGGGACTATTAGCGAGTGATCGGACCGAATTGGAATGAGCACCAGCTTCCATTTCCTGTTTCCTGTCTGGGCGATCCGCCGATCGGCCACCAGATGGCGCTCTTGAACCGTTGGAGAGTTGAGAGGGGATCAACAGTAGATCTCAAGTCTCCGGGGGAGAAATATGATTGCGATCACAGATTTTTTAAATATTGATATCAAAGACGTGGTACGGCGTCTTTGGCAGAATGAGCATGGCGAGGAATGACGTGGTAAGGCGTTTTTGGCGACCATAGTTTTACTTACCTGAAATTATAAAAAAAAAATTGGGGGGGGGGGACCCTGCATATATCGGTATCGGTTGATATCGGTATCGGAAATTAAGAGTTGGACAATATCGGTATATCGGTATCGGTAAAAAAGCCAATATCGAGCATCCCTAGTTCTAAGATATAGAGAGCATGTTGGGATAATTATGTTCTAAGTAAGGCTGTCAAAGTTAACGCGGTATTAACGCACGATTCTATTAACGCCACTTTTTTTTTAAACTCACGATTAACTTTTTAGAAAAGAAATCTATTATAATATTTATTTTATTTTTACTTTTTTTTAACTAGACTTCACTCAGGTATATTATTGATACCCTCATTGATACTATGTTTGTTTCTGACTCAAAGTGTGTGTGTGTGGGGTGTGTGTGGGGGTGTGTGTGAGAGAGAGAGAGAGAGAGATGAGGAAGGGGCAAGCGAGAAAGAGAGCTGGGAGAGTGTGTGTGTGTGTGTGAGAGAGAGGGGGGGTGAGTACTCAGCCCTTGTGTGGGTGAATGTAACAAGTTCCTAACGTTTTCTTTCCCCTATTATTTCATGCACACTTTATTCATTGTTTTAAATTATTCAATTCGCTGTTCTATGATATTTCAGCAAACACCCCCGATGTTGTTGTTGTTAATGAGAATAACAGAGAGGTTCTCATCCTAGAAATTGGCTGCACGTTTGACTACAGCCTAGAGGAAGCCTTTACAACCAAAATGTTAAAGTATCAACTGTTAGAGCATACCATATCACAACTCGGCTACAACTGTAAACTTTTAGTCTTCATATTTGGAAGCCTGGGTCATGTTCATAAGTTAGGTGTTAGAGGCCTTCAGATGGCCGGTCTTCCGAAGAGAAGAGCCAAACAATTAGCAAGATATTGCTCAGTGTCAGCAATTATTGGCAGCCGCGCAATTTGGAGAAGACGCTGCTATCTGTATCCATGAGCTGTGTGTTGATTGTCAGGTTCATCAGCCATGTGTGTGTGTAACTTTGGTTGCCATTGTCAATTTGGGCACGAATGTATCAGAATAACCCAAGTGCACTGATAATATTTGTGTCCTTTAACACATTCAGGGCCATTGGGATGCGTCTAATAAATCTCTAGAGGACCGGCAAATGTAAACAGACGTGGGGCTGTTTGTAGAGCTAAATCTATACTTTATAGTATTGCTATCTGTCCATTCTCATTGTCAATTGAGACCATAAACCGTCTCTTCAAAATGGCTTAAAGAAAAAAAAAATGCATCAATACGTTCTCAGTTTATAGCGCCGTGAATATAAGCGTTATACGGGATTTCGGCTAGGATATTTCCTGGAAGGTGAGATACAGGGCTAATAGCTAGCTACATGCTGCACATCCAGAATCCAGATAACTGAAAACTCCATTGAAAGTAAAAAAAAAAATAGTCCACCGTTCAGCCACAGAGCACACTGCATTATCGCGATAGCGCCCCTAAGAGGATCTGGCCGGTATTGCACTTTCTCGAATTCAAAGAGTAGGGTACATCTGCAGTGCCGCTCGGCGACCTTGAATAGGTTATTAAAATGGAATAAAGGCAATAACAACTTTGTCCACAACGGGTGGAATCGAAACACGGAGATCCGTGGTCGGGCTCCATTGTGTTAATACAATGACTTTGACTTTCAATTCAGTTAGCTGGATTCTGGATGTGCAGCATGTAGCTTGGATTACGTTTTGGATTGCGGATTTCACTATGCAATAAGGAGATTTATCATCAGCCAATGGACATATCGATCTACCAGATGGCGATCGATAACGGGGAAATGCTCGGGGGGATCCAACCGGCTCATGGTAAGATCTTTTTCACGTAAATTACAGCCCGATCGAGCCTTGTTATGATACGATACGATCGGCCTATGTGGCTACTTAGACGAACACGGTTATTGGTAATCAATAATAAGAAACGACATCCCCCGCCCCCCCCCTAGCAGTAGGAATTACTGCTATACAGTCCAAAAACATACTTATATTCACGAGGGTACTAACACGACAATGTATGAATGGAAAAATATAACGTTCCCACATCCGGAACGATAGATACCCGATGTTGAATGGGCCATAGTAATGTCGATATAGCTATAATATTTAAAAGGTTATAGTCCTGCAAAGAAGGTGAGCCACTCCTTAGGCTTATAGCGGTGGCAGAGAGGGCACAAAGATGGGCATACTGCGTGGCAGACAATGTGTTAACTATGTACTATAGGGGATACTTTTACTACACATAGAAGACACATACCAGTGTCTGGTATTATTTGCATGTGTATCTGTTTCATTTCTTCAGCTGATAATTTTCAACACCTGATTTATTAAGACTGAACCATCCAATTCAAAATCCATCCACTACTGTTTATTAAATATTTTAACCTCAAATTTGAACACAATGTTTTCACATTCTCTTCTCTGAAGGGATGGTTTCATAGTCATGGACTCGTCGGATGATGACGTCATGGAAGTGATGTCACCAGAGATGGCAGATATCATTGTCTCGGTATGTCCCATTTACATTGTTTAACTGTGCTGTTTGATTATGTTGTTTTGTGTTGGGTAATTTGACATGATCTTTACATTTCTTGCTGCAGCAGCCAGATCTCAAGACGGTTCTCCTGGGGCTTCAGGGAAACCTCAACCAGGACCAAACCTACGAGGTCATCGCCAGGAGACGCCATCTCATAAAAGGTGCCACCAAATCAGTGCAGTCTGTGCACTTCGATTGGAGGAAGACTCCGTATGTGATTTTTGTGGGAGAAGACATTGATGACCATGGTGGGCCGAGGTGTGAATATTTCAGGTATTTTTGGTGAAATTAGTTGTTGAAAAACTAATTATTATCCATCAATGGTCTCCCACAGCAATATATTGTCAATACAGTTAACCTTAACTCAACAGAGGTACCAGTTTGTAACGTGTATAAAATAGCTCTGTAATAAAGGATTGTGGATTATAATCCATGCTCAAGACTTAATTGTTAATTAATTAATCTCTTGTTATGGCCAATCCCAAGTTATAGCCTACCACTTTAAATGGCAAATTATCTGTGGGAAACCCTGATATCAAAGTTTACATTCTCATGTGTTTCTTTCAATAGATTACTGATGCTCCAGCTACAGGGATGTGGAGTATTTGAAGGGAGCACGGGAGAGAACTTCTTCACTTACGACCAAACGGCCCTCGAACAGGGGAAGTACAGGCTGGCAGGGCAGCTGATGGCCTGGTCCACCCTCCGTGTAGGAACTGATGTGTGGGCAACATAACCCCTATCGGCTCTGGAGTGGGAGAAGCTGCCTGACCCTGTGAGGAGCAACATCCAGAAGGTAGCTTTTATTTTATATTACGGTCTATTCCATCTACTTATTTATAATATACTGTATATTTTGCCATGTCAGAGAAATATCCAAGTGACATGAAGCTTTTGATGAATCTTTAGCTATATCTATATAGAGATATCACAAACGGTGTATACATTCAGATAATTGAATGTTACTGTTCTAACACAAGTTTATATAAAAATGGTGACATAATTATTAGTTACTGTAGATTATTACTGTAAGCATTTTGAGTGCTACGTATGTTCTCCTACCTAGAGTTTTCTGTCTGTGTTTGATGAACTACCTACTGCATATACAGTATCTCTGGATATTCCCTTTGTTATGGTTTGACACCGACCCCAAACGCTACGACACAAAGAGAGTTGTTTCAGAGTTGCCAAAAACAAGGGCTTGTTTTATTTCACCAAATAGCAGCATAAACTTGGTAGAGAACAAACAAAGACTGGGATACAAGCATAGATGAATGTTGCTGCTCCGCAGCTTCTCCCGGGATGGTTCGTCTGGGGAAGCAGACGGTGACGTCAGAGCCGCTCTGCAGATTCCTCTCGGCAGCTCTCCGAGGTGGTAAACGGGACCGAGAGGGAGAGAGGGAGCGGGTTAGCTCAGAGTACAGTTGGGAACAGAGCAGGTGACAGGAGAAGTGACTTGTCCCAAAACAGAGTAATCCAAGTGACTGAATCTTCGGTGTAAATACACACTGTGAGTAATGTCCCAAACACAAATCCACGTGATAGAATCTTCGGTGCAAATAAACACTGTGAGTAATGTCCCAAACACAAATCCACGTGATAGAATCTTCGGTGCAAATAAACACTGTGAGCGAAGTCCCAATAATAATCCAAGTGACAGTATCTTCGGTGTGAATACACACAGTGAGCGAAGTCCCAATAATAATCCAAGTGATAATATCTTCGGTGTGAATACACACAGTGAGCGATGTTCAAGCAAATATTATCCCAATGAACAATCCAAAAAGCTGACACTGGGTGAGTGACAGTCTGACAAAAAGCAGGATATCTTCAGTGTCTAAAACACACGAAAAACGAATAGGGTCAAAGACAGTCTTGAAAAACTCACCCAGGCGCTGTGCGTAAAGAGAGCAGGATCAACAGGGCGAGCGCGTCGCCACGGGAAACAGGTTGTCCAAGCGGAATACTTCTTGAATATCCTGGGAGGCAAAGCACAGGGAAAAACAGCAGGCAAGGAAGGAACGGCGAATGCTGATGAAATATCAAAACGATCCAACAAAACTTGAATGGGGAAACGGGGTATATATAATCAAAGGAATGCTTAATTGACAAGCTGTGACAGCTGCGGGATGAGATTGACAAGCGTGTGGTTGGGGGAGCACCAATCAAACGGCGTCTACGGGAAGAAGCGTGTGAATAGGGGAATGCAATTGATTAACAGAAAACTAAAGGAACAGAGCGAGTAGGCTTAAAGGAACAGAGCGAGTAGGTGAGCAACGGACAAAAACCTCACACCCTTAACGGCATTCTGACCAATGCCCCATGGTGACAATCACCAGTCCCTATTCCCAACTCCACATCCTATTTATTAATTGTCTTCGTCGTTGTTTAGATCCAGGACTGCACAACAGATGAGGGCTTTGAGTCCATAAAAACGGAGCTGGGACACTGGCTCTATGAGTGCGGCCTCAGCTTCATAGACACTGGCTCTATGAGTGCGGACTCAGCTTCATATTCAGTGCCGGACGGCAAGACATCCCACGGATCGTCCGCTGTGTTGTCAAACATTTTTCTTACTTGAGGTAAGCCTAAACATTTTATCGATGTTGGTTCGGGTGAAATTGGCACACGTTCAAATGATGATTCTTTTGTAAGTTTTGTGTTATTTTGTAACTGATCATTTTAAATCTATTTTAGACCGCATTGTCGGCAGACCGTGGGTTATCGGGGAATAATCCACACCTACTGGGTTAAAGGCACCGCTGTAGGTGTGAGTAATTACCCGATAACCCACAGTCTGCTCATTACAAGTTGTCTCCACAGTAGTTGCACAGGGAAGAAAGAGCACTGGTGTAAAAGCTAGATAAATCTTGCCCATTCTATACATTTAAAATATATGCATCATGTTTTTGTTTTGTAGGGTGTTGTGTCTCTCCCTCTCTCACACATATTTTAAATGTGTTGTTTATTCTATTACAGCTTCGATGCCAGCAGTCCTGGCATGGTGACGGCGAAATTACACCGTGATGATGCTGAACACACAATACACACACTGTACACGCTCACACACTAGCAGTCACTTTAACATGAACACACACACTCATCACAGGACCTAGCATGTCTTACCATGCTTTTGTAAAACTCATGTACATATACCTGATATGTCTTACTCTTATTACTTGTATTATTGCACAAATGTCGCATTCTCATCCTATTGGATTCTTATTATTGTATTATGCACAATCGTTGCGGGCAAGACCCCCCGCATTTCACTGTATGGCGTGACAAATAAAACTCTTGACTTGATAGTATAGTTAGTAACCGCAAGTATAGCATAGGGACATAGAAGAATTGTATTGTTGTGTACCGGTACATGTACATTATATTTTTATTATTATTACTATTACTATTGTTTTATTGCACAATCGTAGCGGGCATGGCCAACCGCATTTCACTGTATGCCCTGGTATGTATGTGATGAATAAACAAAATGTCACTTTAAACAAAATGGAAAGGTCACTTTAAACGAAATAACCGATGTGGTTCTTGTATAGTTTAGACTTTAGATTATAGTAAGTATAGCATAATGACAGAGTTGAAACTGTATATTGTATTAACATGTCTATTTTTATCATGCACATCTTATGACTTCTTATTACCTGTTTTTTATGTCTATTTTATTATTAGTATTATTGCACAATCAATGCAGGCATGACCACCCGCATTTCACTGTATGCCCTGGTATGTATGCACAAATGGTCAGTGGCCAATCAGATTAGCAAAACGCACAAAACGGTTGGTATTCGAATAGACGCGTCCAGGTACTGTCCACCCTGGGCTTCTTAGCCACTGGAACATTCCAGAGGGAGCTAGGAGACGGGGTGGGCATAGCACAGCCCTCGATCAGCCTCTGCCTGATTGATTGATTGAAAACTTTATTAACAGATGGCAGAATGGGTACAATACAGCACAGCTCAATACACACAATGATGTTAAGGTAGATAAAAAAATGAATTGATTAATTTGCGATTAATCGCGGGTTAACTATGGACAATCATGCGATTAATCAGATTAAATTGACAGCACTAGTTTTTTTCTTTTCTTTTTTTTAATCTTTTTCCCCCTCCATTTTCCTCCGATTTTCTCCCATCCCAATGTTAGTCGTATGCCAATTCCCAATCCCTTCCTGGTCGCTGCGCACTTACCCCCCACAGTCAGATCATCTGGGAGAGTGGAGGCTATCACGTGCTTCCTCCGACACACGTCCAGCCAATCAACCGCTTCTTTTCACCTGGCAGCGCGGATCCTCCCCGAGAGGGCGTAGCGTGTGGAAGGATCACACTATCCCACTCAGGTCCTATCCGCGCTTAGCAGGCGCCCCGACCGAACTGTAGGAGTCGCTGTTTACAACGACCCAGACCCACCCCGCCAGCTTCTCCCACCCTCTGATACAGCCAATTGTATTAGTGTGAACGGCCAGCCAAGCTGGTGACAACCCCGGAGCTGTGAGCTGGATTCGAACAAGCGAATCCAGCTCACAGCTTCGGGGTTGGTGACGAACGCAATCTCCGCTACGCCACCTAACCGCCTCGACAGCACTAGTTCTAAGATAAAGAGAGCATGTTGGGATATCCATATGTTCTAAGATAAAGAGATGTTGGGATATACATATGTTCTAAGATAAAGAGATGTTGGGATATCCATATGTTCTAAGATAAAGAGAGCATGTTGGGATATACATAATGTTCTAAGATAAAGAGAGCATGTTGGGATATACATATTCTCTTTTTTTTTAACAAATGTTTTTTATTTTCCAATGCATTGGCCATTGTGGTTCTTTCAGTCAATATAGTTAGTTGGAAACCTAAGGTGATGTATATGTTGGGATATACATATTCAATTTTTTTTTTAACAAATGTTTTTTATTTTCCAATGCATTGGCCATTGTGGTTCTTTCAGTCAATATAGTTAGTTGGAAACCTAGGGTGATGTATACATACAGGTTTAACCGAGTTGAGAGTATAAAAAGAGGCTTTTAAAGTAAAATATAAAAAAAGGGAGTAGCAGCTTAACAGAATACAACCTCACATCCTCGACCCGGAACCGGATATACATATTCTCTAAGATAAAGAGATGTTGGGATATACATATGTTCTAAGATAAAGAGAGCATGTTGGGCTATACATATTCTCTAAGATAAAGAGATGTTGGGATATCCATAGGTTCTAAGATAAAGAGATGTTGGGATGTACATATTCCACAATGCTTTGCCCTCTTTTGCGTCTCTGCCATTCTGCTGATATCAAATACTTTTGATTGTAGGCTTGTGTAAGAAAATATAATATAATAAAAGGAAATGTTTGAGTGCAGCTCGTTTATTTTTCCGCTCCAGCCAGGAGGTTTGAACTGCTCACGACTGTACATAAGATATTTGGAATAATTCGAGGTTGGAATGTGCATATTTTCTTTCTGAAACACGACCCCAGAGGGAGGAGGGAATGTATCTGAATGTGTTTCTCTTCGGCTGAAGATAAACTCGCTTTCGATCTATTTTATTCTCCCAACGTTTAACTCCAGGCTGCAAATTAAAAAGAAATCTTTCTCAGTTTGACCTTGACTTTGCCTTGTATTTCTGCTGCCTTCTATACTGCAGGCTGCGGCTAATGAATTAAAGGGGAAACCCACCTTGAGTTGAATTTGCATGTTAACCCTTTCACTACCACACTACAGAAGGTTAACCTTTCACTACCACACTACAGACTGTTGTAGTGTGGTAGTGAAAGGGTTAACCTGCTGTAGTGTGGTAGTGAAAGGGTTTACCTTCTGTATTGCCGCAGTGAAAGGGTTAACCATTTGGTAGTGTGGTAGTGAAAGGGTTAATTCTCTTAATACTCTTTGTGCAGCACGGTGGTGTAGTTGTTAACACTGTCGCCTCACAGCTAGAAGGTCCAGGGTTCGATTCCCGCTTGGGGACCAGGTTTCCCTGTTGCGAGGTACCCAGGTGGGGGGGTATCTCCCGGGCCTTTCTGTGTGGAGTTTGCATGTTCTCCCTCTGTGCTCGCAAGGCCCCCCCCCCCGATAACATAAACCCAATGGAAAAACATGCAGAACAGATCACTAACGCTGTCGCATCCCTGACGAAGACGGACAGGAGCACTTGGATTGTTCCCTGGGCGCCCCCACACCGTAGCCCTCGTCTACTCCCGGCTGCCCTTGGGGGGGAAAGACGACGGGATGGGAAGTGCAGAGAACATTTCATCAGCGACTCAGTGCATGTGTGTGTGTGTGTTCCTGTGGGTCGCCCATCACGTGTATGTGTGTGTGTGTGTGTGTGTGTGTGTGTGTGTGTGTGTGTGTGTGTGTGTGTGTGTGTGTGTGTGTGTGTGTGTGTGTGTGTGTGTGTGTGTGTGTGTGTGTGTGTGTGTGTGTGTGTGTGTTAATCTGATGACAAATAAAGACTTCTACTTCCACAGCTCGGTTTTGACTTGTGAATATGAAGGAGTCTCTGCTGAACATCAGAGAGACCTCCTGGAGCTGAACGATTTGATTTGATTTGATTTGATTTGATTTGATTATGGATCCCCATTAGCTGGTGCCATAGCAACCAGTGAGTCTTCCTGGGGTCCACACAAAAAAACATACAAAAACAATTATTATTGCAAAACAAAATTATTAAAAGTCAGTACTCAACAGACAATGCATAATGAAACTAACAATTAAGATGGCTAAAATTACATGCAAGCTAAGAAACAGAAAACAAAAAAACAAAACAATACTTTACAGTGTTAAATACAATTTAAGAATCTTTTTAAAAGTGAATCTACTGTAAATGCAGCAGAGGTTTTGAGGCAGGTTATTCCAAAGAGTGGAACAACGTCTAGGACAGAAGTCACGTGTTGTATATCATCAAAACCTTGATGCTATTTCCTATAGAACACATGGCCTTGCATTTATACCTGATCTTCATATTGTGAATAGAATACTTGAGATATATGGTTTTGATGGAGAGTCAATTCAGCGCTCTGCGTTGCTAAGCAACCAGCCGTGATGTCGCAGCTAATGACGCTCTGCCGTCTGCCAATCCCATCGTTTGTTCAGAAGAACCGACTGGTGTATATGTTCTGAATCAGACGTGTATCAGCCCTACACTTGAAATAAAACCCATTTGGATGTGACATTAACTCATTCTGCGCCATTCACGTATATATACGTGTTTGCTGGCCAACCGTTGAACGCCAATCGCGTACAGTATATACGTTATTTGGTCAGTTTTCCTTTTTTCCGATTTTAATTTTCTATTCTGTCTCACGGACCTCTATGTTACCATTGAAAGCCGTACTGAGACCCCGAGAGTGCAATCCCGGCCAGCTCCTGCTAGGTGGCAGTATCGCCCACCCTTTGAAACCCTGTTCCAGACTGTGTGTCACATCTAATGTCGTCCGGGCAGAGAATTTTGGCCCAAGCAAGTCTAGCGGTTCATCCGAGCACATTGGAACGCATCCAGGACACTCGATGCATGTGTTGTGCCAGATTATGTCGGGGACCCGATGGACATCAATACTGGAAATCGCGATCAGACAATTGGAATATTCTTTTTGGAATAACCCCGATCAAAGGTAAGGACTATCTGACGTCAATTCCACCTTGATCCTACAATGATTTCATATCGATCCAGCGATCAGTGTAGTATTCAAAACGAATGCCGTTGCTGGCGATCAGAGCATACAAAAATGACCCCCCCCCCCCCCCTTTGATGCATTCATGATGAAACATAATACCTATTATATACGTTTGATTTGGAAACAGTAGCGTGTCCAGGCGAGCAACGCGAACGCATTTAGCAAAATTCACATATCGCTCCATAACGCAGTTTCCAGGAATTAGCCAGGATCACTCTGAAACTATACAATATTCACGTCGGGATAACACGCAAACGTATACATGACATTTGTTTTTCTTTTTTACATGTTGGACGAGGGATAGTTACTGTCAAATGAGCCATAGTATTGTCTCCATAGCTATAATATAGAATATAGATATAGCCCTGCAAACACCGCTCTGCATGGCTAACAAATGCAAATATATTGTAGTTTGCCCCGTTGTTCTGACCAGGATTAGGTTAATTTTGCCCACTTGATGCGCAAGTCTGACGTGGACAGCGGACAGATCTATGGACCAACTCCGAGAAAAGTATCAATTGACGACGTCACAAATGAGCTTCTATCCCCAGGCCATCAGGATGCTCAATGATTCTATGTAACATCATCAACCCATCACCATCTACACTCATTGCACACACATCCACATGCATGCTCTGATAAAACAGGGACACGTCCCCAAGGACTTCAAAATTGCGAGGGTGACCCCTCTGCACAAAAAGGGCAGCAAATTAGACCCAGGCAACTACCGCCCTGTTTCTATTCTCACCTCCATCTCGAAAGTCATGGAAAAAATAGTCTACGAACAGGTCGAAAAGTACCTAGCGGAAAAAAATCTAATCTACGAATTCCAATCTGGCTTCAGAACATCCCACTCCACTGACACATGCCTTCTCTATTTGAATGACCACATCAAACAAGAGGTGGACGCAGGCAAATACTGCGGCATGGTCATGCTGGACCTACAAAAGGCCTTTGACACGGTCAATCACTCCATTCTGATTGACAAGCTAAAAGCAATTGGTTTTGATAGTCTATCAGTGAGCTGGATGCAATCCTACCTTGAGGGGAGGGAACAGATGGTGGAGGTAAACGGTACCCTATCCCCCCCCCTCACAGTGAGCTGTGGTGTTCCACAAGGAAGCATACTAGGACCGCTACTGTTCCTAATTTATGCAAATGACATGTCGTCAGCTTGTGACTGCAACTTGTTCCTGTTTGCGGACGACTCAGCCCTGCTGGTCTCTGACAAGAACAAGTTACAGGTTAAAAAAAACCTCAGCTCGGAACTAGGCAGAATCTGCATATGGCTCGCTGATAACAAACTATCATTACACATGGGCAAAACAGAGTCCATTCTCTTCGGTTCAAATAACAAACTCAGCAAGACCGACGGCTTCTCAGTTACAGTGGGTGACAATATTGTCACACGGAAAGATGAAATTACCTACCTGGGTTCCATCCTAGAGGCTAATCTCTCCTGTGACAAAATGGCATCCAATGTAATAAAAAAAGTCAACCAACGAACTCGATTCTTGTACCGGATCTCCTCTCTGGTAAACAAGAATACCCTGAAGACTCTGGCAGGAGCACTCATTCAGGGGTACTACGACTATGCTTGCACCTCATGGTACCAAAGCACCTCAAAGGCGCTAAAAATTTACAAACATCTCAAAACAAACTGGTCAGACTACTGCTTGACCTTACTCCTAGAACCCACCTCACCCCTGCCCACTTTGACAACCTAGGATGGCTTAGAGTAGACGACAGAGTACAGCAACTTGCAATGGGCCTGGTCTACAAGATACACTACACGACCAAGGTACCCATGTACATGTCAAAATACTTCCCAAAGGTCAGTGAATACCACGATCACAACACCAGAGGGAGCTCCACAAATCATGTTAAACCCAGATTCGGCTCAAATAAGGGACTAAACACGTTTCGCAATTATGCCACATCAATGTGGAACGCCCTACCCAAAGCTGTAAAGGAATGTGGATCACTACCCACTTTCAAAACCTCTCTCAAGGGACACCTACGGGAGACTGCAATTCAACACTGGCCCCTGTAAATATCCTAACCCAACCCCCTCCAATGTACAGTCATTTACATAGTATGGTTTTGTCAATAGTCCAATGTACAATTTTGTTTGTTTGTACAGTGTCTCCTCCCCCCCCCCCCCCTCAATGTACAGTTTTGCTTGTTTATACAGTGTGCCCCCCCCCCCCCCCCAACCACCTCCAATGTAAATTACCCAGTATGGTTGTCAATATCCCAATGTGCCCAACCCCCCCCCACCCAACCTCCTCCAATGTACAGTTTCTACGTCAAATGTATATACTCCCTTTTCTTGACTCCTTCTGTATCACAAACAGTACTGTATTTGCAAATCTGGTGTGTCATAAATGTATAGATGTAGCAGTACTGACTATCTGTATGTCATGTATGTCATTATGTCCTGATGAATTGAAAATGGGGGACCCTGATGTAAACAAGATGAAAGTCTTTCTCTGGTCTGCATCCCCTTAACAATTGTGTGTATTGAGCTGTACTGTATTGTACCCATTCTGCAATCTGTTAATAAAGTTTTCAATCAATCAATCAATCAATCAATCAATCAAACACACTCACTTTAAACAAACACTCACCTTAACACTCACTTTAGACACTTTAACACTACATTATATTTATCTATTATTAAAGAGATTTGCACTACATTAATACCTCATTTGCATTTGCACCTTGCCTTAAAAAAGTGTTGTACCTCATTGTCTGCATTTTACTTCATCATACTTAGATTGTACTTAGTTTGTGTATTGTATTGTATATTGTTATTCCTCCTTTACTTACTTTTTTACTGTATGAAGCACATTCTCAGGGGCTCAGCATTTCAGTGTAATGTACATGTACCTTATACGTGACAAATAAAAACAAAACAAACTTGAACTTGAAATTTGACTATACTCTGGTTTCTGGCATCGGGAGACAGTTGCCTGTGTTTATTGATATTGACGTAACGATAGGTTATGACTATAACCAAGTTCTGTCAATAGTGGTGACGCTCGGCATCACTCATGCACTATCCTTGCATATGTGCACGCGCACTGAATAAAATTCCACAATGTACCTTTATCCCAGTATTCGTCTGACCACACCCCTCGTTAGCTTACCTTCATAAGCAGGTGTGTGGTCACCTGCTCTCCTCCTTCTCGCTTTCACCACAAGGAAGTGCCTTCGGTAGTACCCCACTTGACACTTTGCCGCTCCGAGGAGCCGAGGCATCGGTGCCGTCGCCCCGGCGATGGCATGATCTCGACTCTGGTGAAGGTAAGCTAACGAGGGGTGTGGTCAGACGAATACTGGGATAAAGGTACATTGTAGAATTTTATTCAGTGCGCGTGCACATATGCGAGGATAGTGCATGAGTGATGTCGAGCGGTGCCACTATGATACAGAACTGTCCTAAGATCATTGTGCCACGGCGCAATTCAAATTCAGTTTTTGTAAACCTTCTGCGATTGGAGCAGCACAAGTCACAGTGGTATATTCATTTAACCTTCTGTAGTGTGGTAGGGTAGTGAACGGGTTAAAATAGTGGAAGGCAACGTGAGCGTCTCCTACCAGTTACCCAAGGGCACTCCTGAGAGTCTTTCTCGAGTGCTATTTCACAGTCGGTAACGCAGAGAGAGAGAGAGAGCGAGAGAGAGGGAAAGAAGAGAGAGAAAGAAAGAGAGTGAGAGAGAGGGAAAGAATGGAGAGATAAAGGGAGAGAGAGAAAGAAGAGAGAGGGAGAGAAAGAAAGAGTGAGAGAGAGGGAAAGAAGGGAGAGAGAGAGAAAGAAAGAGCGAGAGACGCTACTCCTCCCTCTAATCATGTTCTCAACCAGTAGAAGTAGTAGTAGTAGTAGTTAAAAATGTAATTGTGTAGTAATCTCTCCCCAAGCTTAGAGGCAACAGCTTTATTCTTCGGCTTATTTTAGAGGCAACAGCTTTATTCTTAGGCTTATTTTATTCTTTATTCTTAGGCATCTTTTGTTATTCTTATTCGTGATTTGTTTGTCTACCTAAATGTTTACTGTGAGCGATTTGTAGTGCCAGATTTCCCTCGGGATGATTAAAGTATTTCTATTCTATTCTATTCTATTTATGTCAGCCAGATCCTGTGTAGCCTACACACACACACACACACACACACACACACACACACACACCACACACACACACGCACACCACACACATTTCACACTAGCATGTGCTAAGATTCACCCTTAAGGCACACATAAACCAGAGAGATGCTGCCTCTTTATTGCTGATCTAGGATCTTCTATGGTGCTCCGACCAATTATAGTTCTCAACAGGGAAAAACAAACAATAACTGACCCCAGAGCAGCATTTCATAGCCTGTTAAGATCGTATTGGTGTAATAATGTCTCCCCGGCTCCTCCTCCACGCCAGGCAGCCAACCACACGTCCAGGCACTTCCACATGCACACACACACACGGGCACACACACACACACACACACTTACACACAGCACCAATATAGCTCTATAATATATCTCACCATATAAATCTCTTTACCAAAGCATTTGACTGACTTTACACTATTATACTGCACTATTTATCTGTGATTGACGTTGCACTATTTCTCTGTGTTTTATTCCCCATGTTTTTATGTGCTCATTTCATTATTCATCTCTTTTCTATTCTACTCAAACTGAATCAAGCCATAAACAAGGTGGCCTGTTGGGATGTTAGATCCTAATGTTAGATCCTAATTAAAAACTGTGATTTTATATGTCTGCTCATTTTACCCTTGCTAATATTTTACCTATTTTTACTTTTTATCTCTACGCCCCACTATCCACTGGGTGCATACTCTGACCTTTATCATGTTTTGTAACAGATTACAGAAGCCTATTGGAACATAAGGTTCTGATATGATTTGATTAATATATCTGCATTATTTTATCCCACTTCATGCTTTGCTCTTGCTGCCTGTTTTACACAGATTGTATGTGTTATTTCTTACTGATGTAAAGTATACTTTGAACTGCAATCCCCTGTATGAAAGGGGCTATACAAACAAAGTGATTATTATACACACACACACACACACACACACACACACTTCCATGCATACAGCACCAATATACTGTAGCTCTATAATATATCTCACCATATACACACACACACACAGCACCAATATAGCTCTATAATATTATCTCACCATATACACACACACACACACACACACACACACACACACACAGCACCAATATAGCTCTATAATATTATCTCACCATATACACACACACACACACACACACACACACACACACACACACACACACACACACAGCACCAATATAGCTATATAATATTATCTCACCATATACACACACACACACACACACACACACACACACACACACAGCACCAATATAGCTCTATAATATTATCTCACCATATACACACACTAGGGGTGTAAAGGTACACGTATCCGTACCGAACCGAACAAGTTTCAGTGTGTACCATACCGTACCGAACGGCTGTGTAGTGTACCGAACGAATACAATGGTATGTTAACCACTAACGACCGCCCACCGGGGGCTGTTTTTTTCACAATCTAATATAATTATTATTTATTAAAAAAATAATGTACAAGTCGATTATTTATTTCAATATAGAATATTCGTTGACAGCCCTACAAGTACAATTAGTTACTGCACACTACATCACCCCTGAGTGGAACATGGAAAGCCAAACTTTCCCCCACTGTACCGAAAACCGTACCGAACCTTGACTTCAAAACCGAGGTACGTACCGTACCGTGGTTTTTGTGTACCGTTACACCCCTAACACACACACACACACACACACACACACACACACACACACACACACACACACACACACACACACACAGCACTAATATAGCTCTATAATATATCTCACCATATACACACACACCACACACACAGCACCAATATAGCTCTATAATATATCTCACCATACACACACACACACACAGCACTAATATAGCTCTATAATATATCTCACCACACACACACACACACAGCACACACAGCACTAATATAGCTCTATAATATATCTCACCATACACACACACACACACACACAGCACTAATATAGCTCTATAATATATCTCACCACACACACACACACACACACACACACACACACACACACACACACACACACACACACACACACACACACACAGCACACACAGCACTAATATAGCTCTATAATATATCTCACCACACACACACACACACACACACACACACACACACACACACACACACACACACACACACACACACACACACACACACACACACACACACAGCACTAATATAGCTCTATAATATATCTCACCAGTCACCATATACACACACACCACACTTACATTTACATTTAGTCATTTAGCTGACGCTTTTATCCAAAGCAACTTACAGCGCGCGTCTTAAAAAGGTGTTGCCGAATTTCTATCAGCATGTGACCTGTCCCACCAGAGACGAGAACATATTAGACCATGTATACTCGCAATTTAAGAATGGGTACAAGTCACAGGCTCTTAGTCCATTCGGTAAAAGCGATCACGCCGCAATATTTCTTTTGCCAAAGTACAAACAAAGTCTCAAGCGAACGCCGGTGGTCTCGCGAGAGGTTAAGCGTTGGGCCGTGACGTCAGAGGAGTCACTCCAAGCTGTACTGGAAAGCACAGACTGGAGTGTATTCCGTGATAACACAGCCAATATTAACGAATACACCGAAACGGTGATTGACTATGTCTGTACTCAGGTAGAAGAAACAATCCCCTCCACCAAAATTAAAATCTACCCAAATCAAAAGCCCTGGGTAGACAAATCCGTCCGTGAGGCTCTGAAAGTGCGCACATCAGCATACAACACCGGGCTGGTGACAGGCAACATGGAAGAACACAAGATGGCAAGATACAACGTCAGGAGAGCAGTAATAGAGGCAAAACGGCGTTACAGGGATAAAGTTGAACTTCAGTTTGAACAGGCTGACTCTAGAGGCATGTGGCAGGGCCTCAGAACAATGACAGACTACAAAGGAACCCCCCTCAAACTGAACAGTGACATCTCCTTAGCAAATGATCTCAATTCCTTCTATGCGAGGTTTGAGGCTGTGAATAACAACACCAGCCTACAAACCACGGCAATGGGGGGGGGGGGGGTCTGCTGATGGAGACTCAGTGTTCAGGGTAACAGAGCATGAGGTGAGACGGATCTTTAAAAAAGTGAATATCAGGAAGGCAGCAGGACCGGACGGCATCCCCGGCCGCGTCCTAAAAGTCTGTGCCGACCAACTGGCCCCGGTATTCACTGACATCTTCAACCTGTCCTTGGAACAGGCTGTCATCCCCACCTGTCTGAAGAAGTCCACCATCATCCCTGTACCCAAAAAATCTACGCCCGCTTGCCTCAACGACTACCGCCCTGTAGCCCTCACCTCCATAGCCATGAAGTGCTTTGAGAAGCTAGTGAAGGGCTACATCTGTTCCTCCCTCCCCATCAACCTGGACCCTCTGCAATTTGCATATCGCCCCAACAGGTCCACGGAGGACGCCATAGCCCATGTGCTGCACACAGCAGCATCACATCTGGACAAGAGGCAGGGGAACTATGTGAGAATGCTGTTCATCGACTACAGCTCAGCATTCAATACCATAGTCCCCTCCAAACTCATAGCCAAGCTCAGGGACCTGGGCTTGAACTATGACCTGTGCCAGTGGGTCTTGGACTTCCTGACGGGCAGACCCCAGGTGGTAAGAGCCGGCAACTGCACCTCCTCATCCATCACGCTCAACATAGGGGCCCCCCAGGGCTGTGTTCTGAGCCCCCTCCTCTACTCCCTGTACACACATGACTGCGTAGCACAGCGGAACAACAACACCATCATCAAATTTGCTGATGACACAGTAGTGGTGGGCCTGATCTCTGCCAACGACGAAAGGGCCTACCTGGAAGAGGTAGAGAACCTGTCACAGTGGTGTCAGGAGAACTGCCTCTCCCTGAACGTCAGCAAAACAAAAGAGATGATTGTGGACTTCAGGAGGTCGGGGGTCAAGGACTACAGCCCCCTCAGCATCGACGGGGCACCGGTTGAGAGAGTGAACAGTTTCAAGTACCTCGGAGCCCACATATCCGAGGACTTGACATGGACCACACACATTGACAGTGTTGTGAAGAAGGCACGACAACGCCTCTACTTCCTCAGGCGCCTAAGGAAGTTCCAAGTCAGTCAGAAGATCCTTAGGAACTTCTACTCATGTACAATAGAGAGCATCCTGACCGGCAACATCACCTCCTGGTTTGGGAATAGCACTGCACAAGACCGTAGCAGACTACAAAGAGTGACACGTTCAGCCGAACGCACAATTGGAGGGGGGCTTCCCACCCTCCAGAACATTTACAACAAGCGGTGCAAGGGGAAGGCTAAGAGAATTATTAAGGACTCGAGCCACCCGAACAACTGCCTCTTTGAACTGCTGCGGTCAGGCAAGCGATACCGGAGTCTTAAGGCGAGCACAGAAAGACTCAGAAGAAGCTTCTATCCCCAGGCCATCAGGCTGCTAAACGAACAATAATCGCTAAACGAACAATAATCACTATGCAACAACCATCAAATGCACACAGCACACACACCCACACGCACACACTCACTCAAACAAACAACACACTGCAGCACCCACTCTCCACACTTTAGAGCACACAAACACACTTACACTTTATATTTATTGATAAAGGATTTGCACTACAACTCGTACACCTACTGTGAATTGTACCTAAATTGCACCTCGTCCCATTTCTCCATTTCTGCCTTGCACTATATAGTATTGTATATTAGTACACTGCACAGTATTGTATATTGTATGGTAACTACGTCTATTCTGCATCGAACATTGTACATATGTCTAAACTGAACACTGTGACCTCTTTTTTTTACTTCTAATTTTACTATGTTTTTATTTCATACTTATCTTGTCTTGCACAGTCTCTGGAGCGCAACAGTAAGAAGCATTTTGTACAAAAGTATTCTGTACTTCTGTATGACAACTATTAAAGAAACTTGAAACTTGAAGTTCTGTACGACAAGTCATCAGGAAGGGCACAACTCTATCAGCTGAGTAACAATGTTCATCAAAGTGTTGAGTGCTACAGTGTAGGTTAGTCTATTAGAACAAGTGCATGACAGTAAGGTTAGTTAGGGTTAGATATTTTTTTTTCATTTCAGATAATGGTTGAAGAAGTGCGTCTTTAGTCGACGGCGAAAGATTGGGCGGGTTTCGGCTGTCCTAACTGGGGTGGGTAGTTCATTCCACCATTGTGGGGCAAGAGCACTTCCATGCACACAGCACCAATATAGCTCTATAATATATCTCACCATATACACACACACACACACTTTTTCACACTAGCATGTCCTCAGCCTTTAGACACATCAAAGGGGCTCTTTGGTTCGCCCCTCCTTGATGAATGGGGGGGGGTTATAAAAGAGTCCCCTGTGGAAGGAGAGGGGGCAGGAACGCTCCCTCTGCCTGAGCCTGATATGGAGGATGATTAAAGCAGGCCTTCAGGGGACGGGATCCTAGGCTTCCATTAGGTCTGCTGTCCTACATGTCTCTCTGACTTGTGCGGCTCATACGGTTTAGTTTGTGCACCGTTTAGTCTAAAGGAGTGAAATAAGAGTTTTCCCTCCTTTTTAACTGTGGAATAGAGTTTTCCCTCCTTTTTATCTGTGAAATAAAGTTTCCCCTCTTTTAAATTTTTCGGAAAATAGAGTTATAGATCGTATAGC
The DNA here is from genome assembly GCF_963971535.1 of Notolepis coatsorum. Classification (NCBI taxonomy): domain Eukaryota; kingdom Metazoa; phylum Chordata; class Actinopteri; order Aulopiformes; family Paralepididae; genus Notolepis; species Notolepis coatsorum. Next base: position 94,565,471 of record NC_140168.1, read on the forward strand.
TTACGCTCTGCTCTTAGTGGAACTATCCCTTTATCCAATCTAATATTGAAAATAACTTTCACATGTACACACCCCTATTCACCTCTGCTTGGCCACTCCCACATCCGCTCCTACATAAGCGGGGTCGTGGCCACACAATCAGCTCCTTCCCTACTTTCACCACCGAGAAGTGTCTGTATACACCACTTTAGTTTAGTGACCAAAGTAGTTTGTTGAAGAGAAGAGGAGCTGTGTTGACATTGTATCTTTGTTTTCTCTCTCACTATTTTTCGAGGAAATAAAGCGATAATGTCTTCACCACCGGAGAGTCTAGAAGATGATGATCATTCTGACCTCCACCGGTGCTTCGCATTAGGGGCGCGCGTCGCTGAGCAATCCCCGCCGGCATTGTCTCCGGCTCTGCAGCTGGATACTATGCTTCGGGAGGCGGTCGGCTGTGTGAGGGCTGACGGCCTCATTGGGCGGGTGATGTTTTTGCGACGCAAGCTTCAGGTGTGTCAGTTGTGGGGGGAAACTGTACAGCTTGCGTAAAGTCGGCTCCAGGCTAGAATCCCTTGTTGCCCTCATAGCGGCATGGAGGGGGTTCTAGTCTGATGCCCCACGATAACATAGACTCCTCCTTGGTGAAGTCGTAGCTTTGTTTTCCTGGGGCCGTGATTTCGAGTCTGCGGTTCAATTCCCCGGGTCTCTGAAAAATGGATACCCTCTGCCACCACGCTGGCCCCGTTTTTCAAAACGAAAAAACCCGGCACAAAGGATGTTGCTTGGTGTTTCATTATGAGAATATCTCCGAGCTCAGGACGGCTACAACCCGGGTAAGCAACGGGGCTTGCTGCCGATGCCGCTGCTGGTAAACACCGTTCTGTGGGATGTGTGTTTGTGAGGTTCGCCTGTTCCCTGGACCTTTAATTCCCTGTCTCCTCACCTCACCAGCCCCCACCCTCGCGTTGTTTTCCTCTCCTCTGCTCACCTCAACAGCCCACACCCTTGGACTACTTTTCACAGCTGTGATAAGTTATGATTAGCGCCCCAGAGGGTTTTAAATACCTGGACTTCCCCTCCAGTCCTCGTCGGGTCGTTCTCTATTCCGTATCTGTATCTTATCTGTATCTTATGCTACCGTTCTACCGCCGCGCTCCTGGTGAGTCATCACCATCGCCACCTGTCGCCGTTTGCCTGGAGTGGGACGCAGTTCTGCGCTCTCTAATCCTCTACGGGAGGTTTTCCAGTGTCCCACTCCAGACCCCGAGCCGGCGCGCTCTCCAAGCCGGCGCACATCGCTTCCTAATCCTCTACGGGAGGATGCGTCTCTCCGAGCCGGCGCGCTCCACTCCAGACCCCGAGCCGGCGCGCTCTTCAAGCCGACGCGCTCCACTCCAGACCCCGAGCCGGCGCGCTCTTCAAGCCGACGCGCTCCACTCCAGACCCCGAGCCGGCGCGCTCTTCAAGCCGACGCGCATCGCTTCCTAATCCTCTACGGGAGGATGCGTCTCTCCGAGCCGGCGCGCTCCACTCCAGACCCCGAGCCGGCGCGCTCTTCTAGCCGGCGCGCTCCTACTCCATCCCTGTAAGCAGCTCTGGCCCTCGCCCTGTCCAAGGCCTTAACCCTCTTTTCTCTGTCCCTGTCTCCAGCCCGCCTCCCCGGGCCTCTGTCCCTGTTCCCCTCTCCAGTGCCCCTGTTCCTGCCCTGTCCTTTTGCCCTGGCCCTGTCCCTTAGCCTTCCCCTTAGCCTGCTCGCCTCTTAAAGGCACAGTGCCTCATTTTTCCCTATTTCTTTGTTCCAGTGTTTTTGTGTTCTCCCTTAAAGGGACAGTGCCGCTTTTTTGTTTGTATTCAATAAATGCCCTGTTTTGGCTTACTCTCATACCTGTCTTGTGTTGTGCGATTGGGGTCGGTTACAAACCATAACAGTACGACCCGACCCAATCGACGACCCCAGCCAGCACAGACAGTGTATGTTGAGTTTGCCCTTTTTAGCTCCCCTGTTAGCCTTTGTTAGCTCCCCTGTTGGCTTCCCTGTTAGCTCCCCTGTTAGCCTGTTAGTCTTCCCTGTTAGCTCCCCTGTTAGCCTTTGTTAGCTCCCCTGTTAGCTTCCCTGTTTAGTTTCCCCTGTTAGTTCCCCTGTTGACTCCCCTGTTAGCTTCCCTGTTAGCTCCCCTCTTAGCCTGTTAGTCTCCCCTGTTAGCTTCCCTGTTAGCCTCGTTAGCTCCCCTGCAGCTTGCCAGGCCTCTACTACCAGCATGGCCCCAGTCTGCTAGCTTAGCCCCGGCTGCTAGCACAGCCTCTATGTTAATGCAGCCCTTGCAGCTAGCATAGGCCCTGTAGCTAGCCATGCCCAGGCAGCTAACCCGGTCCCTCTGCATGGCCTCCACTTTTTGTGTAGCTTTCCCACTGCTAGGACTGCCCCTTCAGCTAGCAAGGTCAGTTTCCCCACTGCTAGGACTGCCCCTTCAGCTAGCAAGGTCAGTTTTCCCCACTGCTAGGATTGCCCCTTCAGCTAGCAAGGTCAGTTTCCCCACTGCTAGTGTAACTGTGGCCATTATATGGTTTCATCATTTATGTTATTTCAGTTTAAGTGTAATATTTGAGAATGTATTTATGTTTCATTTCTTATTTTCTTTATTATTTAATTTGCTACAATTTATAATATATTCATTTTGACGTCTGGTCATATATGGTGTCCCGTTAGGCTGCTGTTGTGTTGTTACATTTGGGTCTGATTAAGACACCTGCGAGCAAGCGGCAGGGATGTTGGGAGACTGGGACTCATTAAAACACCTGCGAGCAAGCAGCAGGACAGAGACGAGTTGTACAGGCTCTCTAGATTCGAAGAGTGTACGACTATGTGTAGTGTACCACTAAGACTGTTACCAAGAACAGAAGAACAAGACCCCTTTGTTATGTAGCATGCAGCCAACGAGGTAATTAATGTTTGTTTGTATTTTGCTTTTCTGATGTATTGTTTTCATATCGTGTATATTATTGTTTGTGTTGACCTGACGCAACGTATATGTTTCTGTTTAAGTTTTCACGGTGGATTGGAGGACCAAGCCTTGAATAAACCCGTTGAAAGGAAACCACTTGTGTCTGCAGTGCTTGAAGGAGTTACAGCTAGGACTGCCCCTTCAGCTAGCAAGGTCAGTTTTCCCCACTGCTAGGACTGCCCCTTCAGCTAGCAAGGTCAGTTTCTCCCCGCTGCTAGGACTGCCTCTTCAGCTAGCAAGGTCAGTTTCCCCACTGCTAGGACTGCCCCTTCAGCTAGCAAGGTCAGTTTCCCCACTGCTAGGACTGCCCCTTCAGCTAGCAAGGTCAGTTTTCCCCACGGCTAGGACTGCCTCTTCAGCTAGCAAGGTCAGTTTCCCCACTGCTAGGACTGCCCCTTCAGCTAGCAAGGTCAGTTTCCCCACAGCTAGGACTGTCCTTCCAGCTAGCTTGTTCTCTCATGCTGGTCCAGCCCTGTCTGCTAGCCTAGCTCCGGCAGCTAGCGCAGCCTCTATGTTAATGTAGCAGTACAGCTAGCATAGGCCCTGTAGCTAGCAGTGCCCTGGCAGCTACCCTGTCCCTCTGCTAGCCCCACTTTTGGTGTAGCTTCCCCTGCTAGCATGGCCCAATTTTTTTTGTTTGTTGCTTTGTCATGTCCCCTGCCCCTCTGTCTTATTTTTGGGTCGCCCGGTGGCTCCCGTGGAGGGGGGGGTACTGTGAGGTTCGCCTGTTCCCTGGACCTTTAATTCCCTGTCTCCTCACCTCACCAGCCCCCACCCTCACGTTGTTTTCCTCTCCTCTGCTCACCTCAACAGCCCACACCCTTGGACTACTTTTCACAGCTGTGATAAGTTATGATTAGCGCCCCAGAGGGTTTTAAATACCTGGACTTCCCCTCCAGTCCTCGTCGGGTCGTTCTCTATTCCGTATCTGTATCTTATCTGTATCTTATGCTACCGTTCTACCGCCGCGCTCCTGGTGAGTCATCACCATCGCCACCTGTCGCCGTTTGCCAACCTCTCTAATCCTCTACGGGAGGTTTTCCAGTGTCCCACTCCAGACCCCGAGCCGGCGCGCTCTCCAAGCCGGCGCACATCGCTTCCTATCCTACGGGAGGATGCGCGCTCTTCAAGCCGACGCGCCCCACTCCAGACCCCGATCCGGCGCGCTCTCCAAGCCGGCGCACATCGCTTCCTATCCTACGGGAGGATGCGCGCTCTTCAAGCCGACGCGCTCCACTCCAGACCCCGAGCCGGCGCGCTCTTCAAGCCGACGCGCATCGCTTCCTAATCCTCTACGGGAGGATGCGTCTCTTCGAGCCGGCGCGCTCCACTCCAGACCCCGAGCCGGCGCGCTCTTCAAGCCGACACGCTCCACTCCAGACCCCGAGCCGGCGCGCTCTTCAAGCCGACGCGCTCCACTCCAGACCCCGAGCCGGCGCGCTCTTCAAGCCGACGCGCATCGCTTCCTAATCCTCTACGGGAGGATGCGTCTCTCCAAGCCGGCGCGCTCCACTCCAGACCCCGAGCCGGCGCGCTCTTCTAGCCGGCGCGCTCCTACTCCATCCCTGTAAGCAGCTCTGGCCCTCCCCCTGTCCAAGGCCTTAACCCTCTTTTCTCTGTCCCTGTCTCCAGCCCGCCTCCCCGGGCCTCTGTCCCTGTTCCCCTCTCCAGTGCCCCTGTTCCTGCCCTGTCCTTTTGCCCTGGCCCTGTCCCTTAGCCTTCCCCTTAGCCTGCTCGCCTCTTAAAGGCACAGTGCCTCATTTTTCCCTATTTCTTTGTTCCAGTGTTTTTGTGTTCTCCCTTAAAGGGACAGTGCCGCTTTTTTGTTTGTATTCAATAAATGCCCTGTTTTGGCTTACTCTCATATCTGTCTTGTGTTGTGCGATTGGGGTCGGTTACAAACCATAACAGTGTTGCCTTTTTCTCCCTTTTTTCTTTTGGATAAAAGAGGAAAAGACAGCGGCTGTCTGTAGTGTTGGCCTGTATCGCTATTCTCACATTGTACAGCTTCAGTAGTAGCCGCTTAGCTTGCCACTGCGTTAGCTGGTGGCTATCGATAGCCGATAAGAGCTAACTGTTAGCCAGTTAGCTGTTAGGCTAAGTCGTTAGCTGGCGGCTACGCTCGGCTAGAAACGTTAGCTCGATGCTATCAGTTAGCCTGGAGTTAGCTGTTAGCTTATGCTACAACCACTGGCGCTAGCCGTGAGGATAGCGGGCCCTGGCACTCTGACTACGACGTCATCTCTGGCAGAAGATGTCGTCGGGCCTGTGCCATGACCGGCTGCAGGAGGGGGGCGTCACGCCGGAGCGAGGCTCCAGCCATCGCCTCTTCTGTCCTTGCCAGCGAGAGGCCTCGTCAAAGTGGTAGACCAACCTGTGTTGCGACCTTTCGTCCTGCGTACGTAGGTGCAGGTAAGATGTCCGTAGGTTATCGGCTGTGGCTGGCGTGCATGATGTAAAGCTTTTACTCTACAGGTAGAAGTATGTGCTTCATCTGGCGCGCCATGCGCCTGGTATCACGGCTCTGTTTTTTCTTTTGGCGTCGTATCAGGGGTGCGGTGGTGAGGGGGTGGGTAAAATTATCCCCCGGGTCTTTCTGTTTTTTCTTACTTTAGGGTAAAGGTGTAAAAATTCAGGTGGCAAGTTCGCACATGAGCCTGAAGCCCAGTGGCGGCTGGTGAATTGTTCTCCAGGGGGGGCGCTATACCAAACATTTGTAAGTTGTAATGTACCGAGGTATCACAATGTCACACACACAAACACACGCGTGCACGCATTGGCAAAACCACACACTGAGTAACCTACTGTGCACGTCAGAGTGTCGGCGAAACCACAAGGTACGAATATTTAAGTAGGTAGAATACAACTATCACCATTGCCATCAATCAATATATGATCACAGTCAATGCAGCCACGTTTCCAATAGAGCCTACACAAACATGCACGCCCAGATCTCAAATCTCTCTTGCTCTCTCTCGCTCTCTCTCTCTCTCTTGGACTTGGGATCAGCATATTATCACTGTAATATATTTGTGCATGCTCCCACGCGCACGCCCGTATTCAGATCCGTACAATAATAATCACAGAGGTATATCTTGTCATTTGAAACAAGTTACCAATATATTGTCCCGGGTGATTATGCCCCCCCGTGGCGAAATTAATTAGTATCCCCCTCTATCTCTCTATCTCTCTCTTTCTCTCTCTCTCACACACACACACACACAGCATGACGTGGAATCTCAGGCACTATCGTTACACAAATTAGAAGGAACTGCAAAGGATCAGACCTAGTAGTATGTAGTATATACCAAGAATAACTTCAGTATGAGTACAGGCTGTACAGCATATTTTGCATATTGTTTAAAAGAGCCAAGGCTAGCTTGCGTAAAAATTAAACATAGACTTACCATCACAAGAGTTTGAAGGGGGCGAGATATTCAGCTGTCCACAAGCCATAATCCACTTTTCTTTTTTTTTAAAGGTGACATGTACTATAAATGTCATTTTTCAGTCTCTAGCATTGTATTATAGTAATAGGAGTTCATATCAATGTGTTTTAGTGTCTAAATACCATATTGGCAGATTGCTGTGATTCAGCTCAGCCCCTTTCCTCCTCCAGTAAATCAGGCCATTTTGATTTGAACGGCCAATATACGTCATACGGCCGCTGGGTAGCAGACAGTGATGTGATTGGCTCTGTGGTTGTAGCTAATGCCCGCCCACATTCTACCTAGACTGACTGTACACAGCGAAACCATTTCCTCATACTCTGCATGGGGAGAGAGAGAGAGAGATAGAGAGCACTTGGGGGGGGGTACCTGCCGGCCGCGCGCCACACACCCGCAAACGGGAGATTGAAAGAAAGAAAAAAAGAACCACAAGCTGCCGCGGACTCTCATCACCGAGAGCCGAGAGAGGGAGAGAAATGAAGAGAGAGGGAGGGAGGGAGAGAGGGGGCCTTGTCAATAACGGCCTGTCTTTTTTTTCTCTCTCTCTCTCTCTCTCTATCTCTCTCTCTCTCTCTCTCTCTCTCTCTCTCTCTCTCTCTCTCTCTCTCCCACCCCCCTCCCTCTCCTCTCTCTCTCTCTCTCTCTCTCTCCTCTCTCTCTCTCTCTCTCTCTCTCCTCTCTCTCTCTCTCTCTCTCTCTTCCCCCCCCCACCCTCCCTCCCTCTACAAAGTGCAGACTGTGTGGCACTGTCACTCAAAGTGCTTATGGGCGGAGCCAGGCCATAACAGCCTGATTTCTTGAGGCTGAAAAATGATGGTTTTGTGTACTTGATTAGAAATATAAAACAATGCATTTTTTGGAAAAAAAACCTTACAAATGTCTTCAATAGACTAACAGGAATTGTGTAAAGTTGCCAAATAGTGCTAGGAATAGCAGTACATAGCCCCTTTAAATCCACTCAAAAAGAAACTCCAGTAACAGTCCATACCATGGGCATGTTGCATCTGTCCCCGTCGTTTTAAAAAGCAGGGAATGGAAAGCAACGGCATTTACATGACTGCATCCAGCTAGCCATATAGCTTCTTGTTAGCCAAAGTAGCCAACACTTCTTACCACCAGCTAGAAAACGACAGAGTATATTGTCTTCCTCTGTCTGTTGATTGTTTCTGAATTGAGATATCAGGCTGATGAGGTCGAAACTCTTTCACTCCAGTGTTCATCTCTCAAAAGGTATTGTTTTGAGGGATTTACCTGCATTTTCGAGGTTGGAATGTTCTGCCTCCATGATCCATGGTAGCTACTAGTAAGCTAGCAAACTCTCCGTTCTATGTGGAGGGAGTGACAACACAGCAGTGACCCTGCTTGCTTGGAGCGCTAGAAAAACACGCTCCGATTACATCATATTTGAACGCACTGATAGGCGAAATGTATTTGCTTGACCTATTTAATTGGCTGCGATGATACAGTGACGCGCACAGTGTGCACGCTACGTCTATGCGCCCAGCTTTAGAGGTACTCTCTATATCAGTGGTTCTCAAACTTTTTACACCAAGTACCACCTGAGAACGTAGCTAGCTCTCCAAGTACCACCATATGACCGGCGTTAAAATACAGTCCATTCAGCTATGCACAGTTCACGCAGGAGGCAAATGTATTCCTAATACCATTATTTATTGTTAACTTTAGTCAGACACAGCCACAATGTACAAAGGGATAGCACTAGAACTAGCAAACGCTTCCACACAACTCATACAATGCAAGGGGCATTGAGAACATAATAACTAACATTCTCACATAGCAAGTGAGAAAATTAAGAACAACTGTATTTCAGCAAATGTACTTAATTCTCTCTCTATCTCTCTCTCTCTCTCTCTCACACAGCAAGCAATTGTCCGTCATTCTCTCTCTCACACACTCACACACACACACACACACACACACACACACACACACACACACACACACACACACACACACACAACACACACACACATTTTGTTACAAAAACTTAATTTCCTGCATTCTGGTGCAGGAATTTTTGAGTTTTTACCCTTTAAATGCCAGTGTTTGTGATGGGCATAACAAATTATTGTAAAAAAAGAAAAGAAAACACATATTCAATACATTTTTGAATGTTTTCCCCTTTAAATGCCAGTTTGTGTGATGGCATCACAAATTATTGTTAAAAAAACCACAAAAAAAAGTTAAATATTTTCAATATATCAAATGCAAAGTAAATTTTTCTGGGGGGGGGGGGGGGTTATTACAGGCTAGGCATGTGTCAATGATTAGCAGCAACACAGATTTTGATGGATTTTTTGTAATGTCAGATTTAACACCCAACTCTTTTCAGAAAAGTGGGAGTACTTCATTTTTTATCTGACATTACAAAAAAATCAAAAAATAAATGGTTATGATCAGGGCTGAAGTTGAATTAAAGATTTATGACTGTTTAGACTGCATTACTCTCTGTCACAGTGATCTCCTGGTTGTTCCCCACTTAGGTTATCTAACTATCGCGCCGCCGCAACCAGAAACACTGGCCTGGCCTGCTTCTAAGTTCAGTGGCCTGAAAAAATAAATAAATAAATGTTTTGCTTTTTTGTAAATGTTTTCAAGTACCACCAGCAGTACCACCAAGTACCACTAGTGGTACGCGTACCACAGTTTGAGAACCACTGCTCTATATCATATCAGACAGTGACGTCATGTGAATCACAAAACGTATATTATATATATATTATATATTATATATATTAACGTTATTGTGCATTTGAAACACAAACATACTTAAAATGAGTAAATATTATTCATTTTAAACATGTTTATTTAATTTTTAGGGGTCTAAAATGAAAATTAAAATAAAACATTTTCTTCTTCTCCTGCTCTCTTTACCAGGGGGGGGGGGGGGGGGGGGGGGGGCGGCGCGCCAGCGCCCCCTATGGGCCCGGCCGCCACTGCTGAAGCTGTGTATGAAGCCAGTTTTTGCACAAACGAGGTTATCGTCTGTGGCTGGCGTGCAGAATGTGAACAGGTATAATGCGCTTTCACTGGTTGTCATGGCTCTGCTTTGTTGTTGCATCGTATCAGGGGTGGAGGGGGTCATAAGGGGTGGACTAATAAATCCCCCCCCCCCCCTTTACTGATTGCCTGTCAGTCTCCCTGTCGGCTGAGGGGTCAGCGCATCACAGGGAGGGGGAATGGGGGGGAAGGGGGGGGGGGGGGGGGGGTCCCTGGTTCCACTCCATGTTAGGATGGGTGGGGTCACGGGATTTCCCCCCGGCCATGGAATACGTCACTGGGCGCATTTTCCTATTGGCTCTGTGCTGCAGACCGCTGTCATTGTCAAAGTTGGATGATGCGATGCATTCGAAAACTGTTCGTTTTCTGCTCTGCTCTCTATTACAGTGTGTATTGGACCGTTTGAACACTTGGCCCAATTATTATTACATGTATCTTTTTCAATTGTTACTCACGTAGAGGTCTCTATGGGCCGGTGCGCCCCATAGGGCTGGGACCCTCCTCCGTGCTCCCGCTGCTACGGCCTTGCCACGGGGTTGGGTTCTTGACCTACGACCCCGTGATGTTGGGGGGCTGTGACGGAGGTGTTTTTTGCTTCCCGTCCGTTCCCTGGTGGCATGTGGGATGCGCGCCTGAGTGGTCGCGGGTCCTTCTGAGTGAAGGTAAGTCCCACGGTCTGCTCACCCTGTGCGTTTGAGGTGCTAAACCCTCTTCGCACAGTCGGATCCGATTCCCTCCCGTCATCCACTAGGGGGGTCCAGGGGGCTCGGGTCCTCCCCGGTTCTGATGGTTGTGGGGGGCCTCAGCGGGTACATCTGTCGAGCTTCCGCTCTGCTCAGCTCCTGTGTTCCACTAAGAGCAGAGCGTAAGCTATACGATCTATAACGTAAGGTTATTCTATAACCCTAGTTATATGAGTATAGCGAGCGCTTTGCTCTGACTCACTGAGGACCCCACGGTCTTCTCCTTTGGTGGTGAAAGACTTGGGAAGGAGCTGATTGTGTGGCCACGACCCCGCTTATAGGAGCGGATGTGGGTGTGGCCAGGCGGAGGTGAATAGGGGTGTGTACATGTGAAAGTTATTTTCAATATTAGATTGGATAAAGGGATAGTTCCACGTTAGGCGGTCAGGTGGCGTAGCGGAGATTGCGCTCGTCACCAATGTTCACACTAATACAATTGGCAGTATTAGGGGGTGGGGAAGCTGGCGGGTGGGAATCTGGCGTTGTGGACAGCGACGCCTACAGGTCAGGTCTCGGCACTTGCTAAGCGGGGCAGGACTTGGTGGAGATAGCGTGCCCTCCCACGCGTTACACTTCACCAATGAGAGTCCTCGCTGCCAAGTGAAAAGACGTCACTGGCTGTCGGCGCACGTCTCGGAAGCGTGCGATCGACTCGGGACGCCCTTGTACCGACTCGTAGGAGAACATGCATACAGCAGCCAGGTAGGGGGGGGGGGGGGGGGGGGGGAATTGGCACAACGACTAATTGGGACGGGAAGAAAATCAGAGAAATCAGAAACAGAAAAAAAAAGGATAGTTCCACTAAGAGCAGAGCGCTCGCTATACTCATATAACTAGGGTTATAGAATAACCTTACATTTTCCCTCCTTTTTATTATTTGTGAAATAGAGTTAAATAGAGTTTTCCCTCCTTTATATCTGTGAAATAGAGTTCTGTATTCATAGTGGCTCCGCTCGGCGTCACTCATGCACTGTCCTCGCACGTGCACGCGCACTGAATAAAGACCACAATGTACCTTCATATCCCAATATTTGTCTGACCACACCCCTATCAGCTTCCCATATAAGCAGGGGTGGGGCCACCCCCTCGCTTCCTTCTCGCTTTCACCACAAGGTAGTGCCTTCGGAGATCCCCACTTGACGTGTTGCTAGTAGGAGGAAGTTGGAAAACAAGAGATACGTTGACATCATATCTTTATTTTCTCTCTACGGCGATGAAAATACGGCGATATTGTCTTCGTACTGGAGTGTCTGGAAGATGATGATCATTCTACACCTCCGTCGGGTTTCGTATTGGGAGTTTATGCCGCTACATGCCTCTCAACTGCAGTCCTTCTTGCTGTGGCTGGTTGCGGTAAGACCTTCCAGCGACACAGCTGGACTGTAGGATGCGCCGCTGTTGTGAGAAGCGGTGGGTTCCAGGTTGGTGAGTAATGTTTTGCTTGCAAGCTCCACTTGTCTGTTAGTGCTATGGGGACTAGCTGACAATGTTTACGAAAACCGGCCCCAGATTAGGGTCCCTTGTTCAGCCTCTTAGGCGACGGCGGAGGACCTTGTTCTGAAGCCCATTATAGTCAACTAGTGGGCCACGACCAGTAACACTGGTGCTCCCTGTGTTCTCTGGACGAGTGGATGTTTCTCTGTCACCGTGTAGGCCCTGTCATATACAAATGAGAGTATACCCTCAAGAGGAAATATGGGCATGGATGTTCGTTATCGGAAGATCCGTGTTCAAGTCAGCTACAGCCCAGATGGGACTTGTGCTGGCTCCGTCGGATGTTGGGAAAATCACCGTTGTAAAACTGTGTTAACATCTCGTTTCTCTTCTCTCTTAAACAGTGAGGAGGGTTTTCAGAACGGCGGCATGTCTGAGTGTGGCTTGTTATATCATTGTGTACAAGTTCAGGTGATAGCTGCGTAGCTTGCGGGAAACGTTAACTTGCGTGCTAGTTGTGGCCTACCTAGGCTAGGCTAGGAAACGTTAGCTGGCTGCTATCGGCCGAGGGCGGCCGTTAGCTTTATGCTACACTGTTGAACGTGCTGTGATTATAACATGTTTTAAACACTCTTGACTACGACGTCATCTTTGACAGCGGATGTTCGTCGAACCTGCCCTGAGCCAGGCCGGCGAGGACTGCGTCAACAAGGAGCACCGTAGCGGCGGGTTGGAGCAGCGAGCTGCCCGTGTCGTCAAACACAGGAGGCTGTGTTACTTCGGTGCCATGTTAGAGACTGCAATTCGCTTGATCTGCGCTCCCGGTAGGCAAGGTCTTGACCGGACCTTGAACACTCCTTCTTTCTTTCCCTTCTAAATGTTTTGTAAATAACGATGTTTTCCAAAACGTGTGTTGCTGCACTACATTTAGGATACGATGCGAGTTATGTGTGAATTGTCTTGTCACTGGTATTTAGCTTCTCCATGCAAATCGGGTTGTTTGTTACAGATGTGAAAATGATCTGGTTTGTTGTGTTGAGAAACATCATGTGTGTTTATGTACCGTGTACTCACAACTAAGGGGGTTAAACTAACCTATAAAGCTATGCTTAGTGACATATGAGTAAATAATGATTCTTTTCTCAGCCTGTAATGACAATGAACAGTGTGTTCACATATTAACAGGTTTACCTGTTTAACTGGCCGTATTAAGGGTAAAGTAGGAGGGTTGTGTTTCCCCCCGGTTCCCTGGGGACTTCTTCATCCTCCTCTCAGACATGTTGTTACACTATATTGTGTCACTGTGTGGTAGGGATACGATGTAACCCTTAGCTTGATTGCTGAGGCTGAACTTTATTTTCCTAAAAGAAAAGATTGTTTGGTCACTTTTCGTGTGTGCTTAGCAAGGCCTGTGGCCGATACTAATCAAGGATTATGTATTCTCTCATTATGAAAAACGGCGTTCCTCTGTAGAGTGGTTTTGCCATTTTTTGTGGGTGATAATGGGTTGTGTGTGTCGTGTGACCTACAACTGGGTTGTGTTGGCCACAGAAGCACATGTGTAAGTCTGGTACCGGGGCTCTTGAGAGGGCCCTCTCTATTCTGTGTTTTTTCCTTAGTAAAAATCAGATAGCAGGTTAGCGCATGCGCTGTGTGAAGCTGTTAGACGCTTCATGGAGCTGACTATGACTGCGTCATACTCTTTTTTTGTTATTACATCGTATCATGGGTGTGGGGTCGTAAAGGGGTGAACTGGTAACCTTTCCTCCCCCTTTTTTCTGTTGGTCAGGGGTAAACCCACCTGTCCTTCAAGGTTCCTGTCACGTTGCGGTTCGGCACGTTACAGGGTGAGGGGGGGGGGGGGGGGGGAGTTTCCTCGTCCCACGCCCTGGAAAAATGGGGCGTGTGCACCGCTGAAATTCCCCCACCATAGAGTACGTCACTGTGCGCGTCTCTGTTGTTAGGACTTCCGTGTGCTGTTCAGGTCCATATGATGGATCTGTTTCGGGGGGTAGTCAGGGCTCCTCCTCACATAGCTCCTATTCGGGCCTTCTGTGAGTTGGGACTCTCCTTCCATGTGAGGGAGCCTCCTCAGAGTACAGAGCCTCCTCCTCAGATTGTCAAGGTGAGTGGAACCTCAAGAAGGAGTCCTACGCTATTGTGTGTGTATTCGATTCAATTTGATTATTGAGTGTGTATGGGTTCAGTGCCTCCTCCCCGGAGAGCCCTAAAACCAAACTTTTACATGGCTCAAGGTGCAATATATTCTTTTCAATCTGTACAGCTCGCATGGGAAGTCTCTCTGGGGATTTCCGTCTCCTCCCTATGGGAGGGTGGTGGGATGTAAAAATGTGAACTATTTTTACCCCCGGCTGTGTAGACTGGGATACATACTGTTGGTGCTTCCTTCTTTTCTATTAAGAAGAGTTGGAGTTAGGAAGCATCACACCCCTCTTGTCGTTCCCCTGGGCGCCTTGGGGATTCAATGACAGGTCTAAATAGCCTGTTCATTGATGTGGGTGTGTCCCGACGCATGCACAGTGCTAGCTCGGGGTGTTCTGTAATCAGGCGACGGCTTGGTTGCTTGGGGTTAAAACGGCGTTTTTATAAAGCAACTGAGATGGAGGTTTTTCCTCTTCCGACGACCTGTTTTGGTTGTCGACGGATTCTCGTTCATATCTGGGGGATGATGACGGAATGGATCTGAACATATGTAGAGGGGTCTCACGCCCTGGGGGTGGGCCACCGGGCGCGGTTTGCCCCGAACGTCTGGGTGGCGCCTTCTTTTCATGTTTAAGATCAACACGCATATCTGCCCCTTCTCCTGGAGTAGGCATGTCGGCGTGGTTAGGGCACGGGACTGGTTCTGGTCACGCTGGTCCGGATCAGTTAAACCCGTTGTCCGCCGGGGATGCAGATCTGCTGTTCTGTTACCCTGAGGGACTTGGGCTTTTTTCAGGGGAAAAATGCCAGGTCGGTCCGGGTGTCACAGGGTTAAGCGCTATGGAGACCCTGGTTGGGTACATTTTGTACTCTGCACTGTCGTAATGGCTTACGGCCATGCCAACCTGTACACGCTCGATCTCGTCAGATCTCGGCCGCTACGCAGGTTGGTCCTGGTTAGTACTTGGTTGGGAGACCGCCTGGGAATACCAAGTACGGTGTGCTTGGGGCTGGTTCTCCATTCTTTTCGCTCCTCTCTCACGCATGGCGAAGAGGGGCCTGTTGCGGTGGTCTTTGACCTCCTCTGGTGACCCTGTGCTTCCCGTATTGCCGGGCCCGGTCCGAAGTAAGGTTTCGTCGACCCGTAGGCCTGGGTTAACCCTTTTTTGAAAACTGAAACACTTGTACTGCGGTATAGCCGGTGTATACCCGCAGGTGTGTTTTGGAGTTTTTTCTTGAGGGGTTATAGGAACAACCACCGCATTGGGTAACTCCAATGTGGTTGATTCCCTGGTGTGTTGGAGCAGTGTCAACTCCCGGGTTACCCGGTTGAGGGTGCCCCTGCACGTTCATGACGTCTGCCAATCGTGTCAGCCTTCTCTGCCTCAACCCCTCTGGGTGTTTTTTTTTTTAAATGGAGGCTTGGTCATGCAACAACGCCAGCATACGCCCCTTCCGCCGGGGCGGCTGTTTTCAGCTGACTCCTTTGGCGCCTGTCTCGTCCGCAGTGCTCCAGGCTCAGGTTACAGCCTGTTGCCTGGTTTTTCCCGGTGCGCTGCCTGCTTCCGTTGGTTAACCTTTTTTGTGTGCTTACGGCCATGCTGACTGCCTGTTCTGCAGGGTCAGTGTGCCAGGCGGTGTGCTATTGGGGGGAAAGGGCCCGCTCTTGGAGAAGAGGGGCCTTATCCGAATACGCTGGCGATGTGGGGGGCGGTGTCACTAAGTGACCGCCTGGTGGGGTCTTGATGCCTGGCGTCATTGACCTCTCCGGGCCCCCGTTTTCTAGGGGATCGAGTCCCTTCAGTGGGTCTGGGTCTTCCTTCGCGCTCCGCTGCTACGGCCTTGCCACGGGGTTGGGTTTGCCCTTGACCCCGTGATTCTGGGGGCAGTAACGAGGTTGTTCCCTCCGTTCGTTCCCGGGTGGCATGCGGGTTGTGCGTGTGTGTAGTCGTGGGGTCAGGCCACGGTCTGCTCACCCTGTGCGTTGAGTTGCTTGAGTGCCTCTTTGCACGGTCGGGTCCGTCGCCCTCCCGGGGACCTCCAATAGGGGGGGTGCCCTCCATTAGGGGGGGTCGGGGGGGCTCGGTCCTCCCTGATCTGATGGTTGTGGGGGGCCTCAGCGGGGTGTATTTGTCGGCCTATGGCTCTCGCTCGGCCTCCCTTGTGCATGAGTGACGCCGAGCGGAGCCACTATGAAATAAAGGAGGGAAAACTATTTCACAGATATAAAGGAGGGAAAACTCTATTTCACAGATATGAAGGAGGGGAAACGATAGGTTATGACTATAACCAAGTTCTGTTAATAGTGGTGACGCTCGGCGTCACTCATGCACTGTCCTCGCACGTGCACGCACACTGAATAAAGACCACAATGTACCTTTATATCCCAATATTTGTCTGACCACACCCCTATCAGCTTCCCATATAAGCAGGGGTGGGGCCACCCCCTCGCCTCCTTCCCAAGCTTTCACCACAAGGCGAGATCAAGGGCTGCAGCGGCGTCGGACGCCGAGCATCACCACTATTAACAGAACTTGGTTATAGTCATAACCTATCGTTTCCCCTCCTTCATATCTGTGAAATAGAGTTTTCCCTCCTTTATATCTGTGAAATAGTTTTCCCTCCTTTATTTCTGTGAAATAGAGTTAAATAGAGTTTTCCATCCTTTATATCTGTGAAATAGTTTCCCCTCCTTTATATCTGTGAAATAGAGTTTCCCCTCCTTGAAATACAGTTAAATAGAGTTTCCCCTTCTTTATATTTGTGAAATAGAGTTTTCTCTCCTTTATATCTGTGAAATAGAGTTTCCCCTCCTTTATATCTGTGAAATAGAGTTAAATAGAGTTCTGTGTCATATTAGCTCCCGCTCAGCGTCATATTGCATATATCTCGCTTCAGCGTATATACATAAATTTCAAAATGTACCTTTAAATGCCAGCATTCATCTGGCCACACCCCCATCTGCTTACGGCCATGCTGACTGCCTGTTCTGCAGGGTCAGTGTGCCAGGCAGTGTGCTATTGGGGGGACAGGGCCCGCTCGGCTGAGGGGCCTTTGTCCGAATACGCTGGCGATGTGGGGGGTGGGGTCACTAAAGTGCCCACCTGGTGGGGTCTTGATGCTGGCATCATGGACTTCTCCGGGCCCCCGTTCCAGGGGGTCCAGTCCCTTTGGTGGGTCTGGGTCTTCCTTCGCGCTCCGCTGCTACGGCCTTGCCACGGGGTTGGGTTTGCCCTTGACCCCGTGATTCTGGGGGCAGTAACGAGGTTGTTCCCTCCGTTCGTTCCCGGGTGGCATGCGGGTTGTGCGTGTGTGTAGTCGTGGGGTCAAGCCACGGTCTGCTCACCCTGTGCGTTGAGTTGCTTAAGTGCCTCTTTCTTTATATTTGTGAAATAGAGTTTTCTCTCCTTTATATCTGTGAAATAGAGTTAAATAGAGTGTTCCCTTTTTTTTTTTTTGTGAAATAGAGTTTTCCCTCCTTTTTTATCTGAAACGTTTTCCCCACATTGTTATTTGCAAGATAGTCTCCCCACCTTTGATTGATCTTTATGATTGAAATTCATAGTGTACATTTTAGTAAGGAGTATTGAATCGATGCAAATGACGATGAAAATTAAATGAAATGAAAATATGGTATTTATAAGGAAACAAAACTAAATATATGTGAGTAAGGGAGAGTCCATCAAAAGGAAGGATTCTGCAGCCACGGGTGCATGGAGTGGTGGAAAGTAACTAAGTAGTTATACTCAAGTACTGTACTTAAGTACAATTTCAAGCTACTTGTACTTTACGTGAGTATTTTCCTTTTAGGGAACTTTATACTTTTACTCCACTACATTCAAAGGAAATATTGTACTTTTTACTCCACTACATTCAGTTACTAGTTACTTTGAAGAAAAAGATTTAGCATAGAAAACATAATATATAAAAAATAAAAAATGTATGGGCAGCTAAGTGGCGCAGTGGGCAAGGCGCTCGCCACTAACGCAGGAGATGCTGGGTTCGAGCCCAGCTCTCGGCGTTGCTTCCGGCTTGGCTGGTCATTCATACTAATACAATTGGCATGTATTAGGGGGTGGGAAAGCCGGTGGGTGGGGATCGGACGTTGTGGACAGCGACTCCTACAGGTTGGTTTGTGCGCTTGTACAGCAGAATCAGGAAGTATCGGGGGCAGCGTGAGCCTCCCACGCAGACCCTCGCCACTGAGAGATCGCACTGTGCAGGTGAAAAGATGCGACGGCTGCCTCCTCGTGTACCGGAGGGGACACGTGATGCAAGGCTTCGTCCACATTGCAGCCGACCAGTGGGAGGCATGGTCTAACAACGTTCGAGACAGGGGAGGGTAGAATTGGATAATACAAAATTGGGATGGGAGAAAAATAGAAAATGGGGAGAAAAAGTAGATAAAAAAAAAAAATTATGAAGATTATATACTTTCACATTTGAAGCTTGTCAACTTCAAGAGGACGTAATCAGAGCAGCATAACTGGACCACATACCACTTTAACATAACCTTTAATCAGAGCAGCAGAACTGGACCACATACCACTTTAACACAACCTTTAATCAGAAAGTATAATTTGAATGGAGGACTTTTACTTTTTCCAGAGTACTCATTTATCTGAGTATTTATACTTTTACTTAAGTAAAGGAACTGGGTGCGTCAGTTACGGTTCCTGTTCACTAAGAGCTCCTCTTCTCCTTCACTCCTCGCCAGCTCCATCCCTCCTTCTTCTGGCACTTTGGCAAATAAAAAAAGCTATGATAAATCAGTTGCATTATCTCTATCTATCTCTCTCTCTTCGACTGTCACTCTTTCCCTCACACACTTTCTCTATTTCTTCCACTCTCACTCTTCTCTTCCTCTCTTTGACTCCCTTCGACTCTACCTCTCCCTCTAATTATCTCTCTCCCTCTCTATCACTCATTCCCTCTCTCCGACTCTATCATTCTCTCCCTCTAACTCACTCACTTTGACTTTCTCTATCCCTCTCTCTCTCCTATTCTCCCTCTCTTTCTTCTCTCTCCCCCTCTCTCTCTCCCTCTTTCCCCCCCATCTATCTCTGTCTCTCTCTCTATGTCCCCCCCTCTCTCTCTCTCTCTCTCCCTCTCTGTATCTCTCTCTCTCTTTCTGACCAGGACCATGAATCTTTTAGATGAGTTTGTGGCCCAGGGGCCTAAAGAGAGAGGATGTCTGGGGGAGAAGGAGGAGGAGGAGAGAAAGAGAGGAGAGGAGGAGGAGGAGGGGGAGGAGGCGAAGGAGGAGGAGGAGGAGAAGGAGGAGAGGAGCGGTCCTTATTGAAGCACTCTGTCTGCTGAGACAGGACAGCAGGTCACTCGTCGTCTCAGAGCACAGATCTCAGACCAGCAACAGGCAGAGCTGCTGTCACCTTCACACCCATCAACGTTATGGGGATCCGGGGCTTTTCATTTGGGGTAATGCAGCTGAAATCAGAGGGTTTCATGTACAATGCAGCCCGAATATATATATAAATGATAATATAATAATATATTATTATTATTATATAATATAATTATATAATATATTTTTCTACAACTCAAGTTCAGACCTATGTTACTCTATTACATTAGACCTAAAAGTGAATTTTTTTCAGAATGTCATATTTCAAAAGAGACCAGGCTCATGCATGTGCTATAAGTATAAAGTATGTTGTTTTGGTTTTCAAAAAAAGTATTCAGTCCTCAAGTTCAAGTAAAAAAAATCCACTTTTCTGCCCGCTTGATAAGAGGTTAACAGTAGAAACAGTCAAATCCACGGCATTTAGTCAGAGTTCTCGGTAGATTCTGGGACCCGCCGTGTGTTCGCTAGGAAGTTCTCCGCCTCAGCCACTGAGTCGAGCCTCCTTCTCTCCCCCTGCTTGGTTACGATTGATAGCTTGGCTGGGAAGAGTAGAGATGGCCTGTAGCCCAGTTGCCAAAGCTCAGACGTCGCCTCCTTGTATTCTTTGCGTTGAGCCATAATCTCCAGTGGATAGTCTTCATAGAAGGCGATGTGATGGCCCTTGTAAAGTAGCTTGCCTCTCTTAGCTCGAGCCTCACGGATGATCCTCTCCTTCAGCTGGAAATTATGAATCCGAATAATTACGGTCCTCTGCCTCTGTCCCTTCGCCGGTTTGTCAAATTCAGGAGGGGTGACCAGCAATTCCTTGCCCAGGACCTCTTGTAACATCTCAGGTAAGAAGAGAGATGGTTGGGGTCCTTCAACGCCCTCCGGTAAGCCGATAATTCTTATATTATTTAGCCTTTCGTGGGCCTGTACCTCTGTGAGTTTGGCTTGAATTTTTGCTAGCTCGGCTAGCTTGTTAGCCTGCTCCTCCTCGAGGCGCTGTAGTTGCTGCTCCTGTTGGCTAGCACACTCCGTGAGTGAAATCATTTCTCAGGCATTATCTAAGATTTTTGTATGGAACATATCTACTTTTTCCCCCTAGCGCCTCTACAGCTGCTCTTATCTCGGAAGATATCTCGGCTGAGATGGCCTTGCGGTGGGACTCGAAAAGTTTTGCGATAGCCTCCAGGCTATAGCCACTTAGATTGGTTTCCGGTAAGGGTGGTGTTTGGAGAGGTAGCTTCTCGGCTCTTGAAGACGTCGTGCCGCGTCTAGTTGAAAGTTTATCCGCCATAACTTAGTATTAAAAGACTTTAAAAGTGAAAATCGGTATCTAAAAGTTTTTTGGAGATCAATGAGGGTTATAAAAGCATGAAGTGTACAAAAGTTAAGAGAGCGGGTGCGATGTACGTCCTCACTCAATGATATCGGAACTCTGTTACGGGTGCAGGTAAGCAATGCGAGTCCAATTGTGGAGGAAATAACCAGAGGCAGAGAAGGGGTTGCTCTTTCTTCGATGGTGTCTTTTAATATAAGAACACAGAGCAAATGGAATATAAGGAAAGACGCCGGGCGTCAACCGAGAGAAAGGTAGTTACAACAGGATAAATAAGAGGTCAGCACTTTCTCCAGCTCCTTCCACACGAACGACAATCTGAAGCCTCGACAAAGACAGAGGGAAACAATGAGTCAATATATAGTCACATATATCCGTTGATTTAATTTTTATTTTTTTATACTTTTCTTTGTTCTTAGCTTAGCTATGTGAAGCACTTTGGTTGACAAGCGTCATGTTTAAACGTGCTATATAAATAAATTTGATTGATTGATTGATTGACATACCAACATTCCAAGACATCAATCAATGACAGGCAATTGACAGCTCGTGACAGCAACCAGTGGTGACAGTTCAATCAGTGACACAGCAGTGAATAGGGCGTGACCAACAATGTGTGCAGATACCAACCACCAGGTGAATAACTCCAGAATGACAGTTGGGTTCCTAGGTCAAGAACCCAGAACGTTACAGTACCTCCCCCCGTCGAACGGCACTTGACGTTCACCTAGGGGCCTCGGGATGCAGCCGCCGGTAATCGCCGATCAGGTTGGGATCTAAGATATCCCTTTGAGGCACCCAGGAACGCTCTTCTACCCCGTACCCCTCCCAATCCACCAAGAACTGCAACCCTCTCCCCCTCCGCCTACAACCCATGATCCTCCGCACGTGTAGACAGTTTGACCGTCAAGAATGCGGGGCGGCGGAACCGCAGGATGAGGCGGGGACAAGGGCGATGAGAGGAATGGCTTCAACAGGGACACATGAAACGTCGGATGAACCCTCATAGAGACCGGAAGCCGTAACCTGTAAGCCACAGGGTTCACCCGACGAACCACTTTAAAGGGTCCTATGAAGCGGGGAGCTAGCTTCTTGGATTCCACCCGGAGAAGGAGATCATGGGTGGAAAGCCAAACCCGCTGCCCAGGACGGAAAACCGGAGCAGAGCGGCACTTGCGGTTAGCCTAACGCTGAGCCTTAACAGAGGCCTTCTGCAGCGCCGTCCGAACCCGGTTCCACGTCCTGCGGCAGCGAACCACGTGGGCCTGGACCGAAGGTACCTCAGCCTCCTGCTCCTGTTCGGGAAACAGAGGAGGTTGAAAACCATACTGACACTGAAAGGGAGACATACCAGTAGAGGAGGAGAAGAGGGTATTATGCGCATACTCAGCCCACGCCAACCTGTATTATGCGCGTACTCAGCCCACGCCAACCTCCTACTCCATGTCGCCGGACAACCGGCAACGTAACACCTCAGAACCCCCTCCAGGTCCTGGTTGACGCGCTCCGTCTGCCCGTTAGACTGCGGATGAAACCCAGATGACAGGCTGACGGAGGCGCCAAGGCTAGAGGCAAATGCCTTCCAGAACCTGGAGGCGAACTGAGGACCCCGGTGAGACACAATATCCACTGGCAACCCATGAACCTGAAAGACGTGCTGCACCACCAGGTCAGCAGTCTCCCGAGCCGAAGGAAGTTTGGGAAGGGGAATGAAGTGGAATGAAGTGGGCCGCCTTGGAGAAGCGGCCCACTACCACCAAAATGGTAGTGAGCCCATCTGACGGGGGAATGCCAGAAATCAAATCCAGGGATATGTGCGACCTGGGACGTTTGGGAATAGGAAGCGGCCGGAGGAGACCCGCCGGTGCACGGCGAGAGGTCTTACTACGCGCGCACACCGGACAGGCTGCCACAAAGGAACGCGTATCCCCCTCCTCTGTAGGCCACCAGAACCTCCTACGGATAAACTCCAGGGTCCTGGTGGCCCCAGGGTGGCCGGTGAGTGAAGAAGTATGTGCCCACTGCAGCAGTCGCGAGCGCGCCACCTTGGGCACATACATCCGCCCCGGAGGACCCCCATCGGGATCGGGCTCCCGTGCCAGAGCCGATCTTACCACCCTATCTATGCCCCATGACACGGGAGCCAAAATAAGGGCCTGTGGAATAATAGGATGGGGCTTCTCCTCCCGGTCCGGAGGGTCAAACTAGCGTGACAGAGCGTCAGGCTTGATGTTCTTGGAACCGGGCCGGTAGGAGATGGAAAATCGAAATCGAGTGAAGTATAACACCCACCTGGCCTGGCGAGCGTTAAGGCGTTTAGCCCCTTGGATGTAAGCCAAGTTCTTATGATCAGTCCAAACAATGAAAGGGTGTGCCAATGTCTCCATTCCTCCAGTGCCAACTTAATTGCCAACAACTCCCGATTACCCCCGTCGTAGTTATGCTCGGCCGAAGACAGCCGGCGCGGGAAAAAAGCGCAAGGATGCACTTTCCCGTCCTTTAAGCATCTCTGAGAGATCACACCCCCCACCGCGATGTCAGAGGCATCCACCTCCACTATAAACGGAACCTCTGAATCGTGGCGGATCAGAACAGGGGCGGAGGTCAACCTACGTTTGAGGTTGCAGAAGGCTGACTCTGCCCGCGGCGACCATTCAAAGCCAGGGAGAGAGGCCTTAGTGAGTGCTGTTAGAGGAATGACTAAGGCGCTGAAATTGCGAATAAAACGCCTGTAAAAATTTGCAAAGCCCAAAAACCATTGTAACTCCTTGAGAGACGAAGGGCGTGGCCAGTCCAAGACTGCACTCACCATGGCTGGATCCATACGAAGATCACCCTTTGTCAACACAAAGCCCAGGAAGGAAATGGTGTCAGTGTGAAACACACACTTCTCTGCCTTAACAAATAGCTGATGCTTGAGGAGACGCTGTAGCACCTCACAAACGTGCAGATGGTGTTGCACCATATCACGAGAAAAAATTAGGATGTCATCTAAGTACACAAAAACTGACACCCCAATTAAATCCCGCAGCACGTCATTAACCAGGGCTTGGAAAACTGCCTGGCATTAGCTAAACCAAAGGGCATGACTAAATACTCATAATGCCTGCGTGTTAAATGCAGTTTTCCACTCGTCTCCCTCCCTAATCCTGACCAGGTTGTATGCATTACGTAAGTCAAGTTTAGAGAAGATCTGTGCCCCCTGTAAGCACTCAAAGGCGGTGTCCATGAGAGGCAGAGGGTAGTGGTTCTTGATGGAAATGTCGTTCAATGCACGGCCGCTGACTACCATCTTTCTTAGCAACAAAAAAGAAGCCAGCGCCTGCAGGAGATGTGGACGGACGAATATGCCCCGCGGACAGTGCCTCTCGAATATAAGTGTTCATGGACACTGTCTCAGGGCGAGAGAGAGAAAACATCCGCCCACAGGGTGGAGAGGTACCAGGTAGAAGATTAATGGGGCAGTCGTAAAGTCTATGAGGAGGTTGTTACGACTGGCGTGTTTCGATAGCATGGTGGAGGGTGGAACCCAGTTGCAGCAGATAACCGAGAGATATAATTAACAGGAAGCAGGAGACGGCGTTGTGACGATAACAAGGTTTTACTCAAAACAGAAAACAAGGAAACACGACTGACACACAGGTAACATTAAACAATTAACCAGCAAGTGTATGCTGGCCCAGAACACTTAAATACAAACACTAATTAGAGACAGAGGGTAATTACTTAACAGGACACAGGTGTGGTAGACAGGACTAACAGAATACAGAGCACACAGGGGAAAACAATAACAATAGTACAAACTGAGACATACAAGACTAAAACACATTTACAAAACACAGACAGTAGGGACACAAGACTAACACAGTGGAACTAATAAAGACAACATAGACAACGAATAAATCAAACATAAATGACAGCAAATAATGTTAATCAGGTGAGTGAGCTGATGCCAGATCTGCCACATCTGGATCAGCCCACCGGTTGGCAATGTTGAAGTGTAAAGTGGTGTATGGAAGGGGAGTTGAGAAGGTCCAAAACCTGGACCAGCCGAACCGGGAGGAGGGTTGCCGTCTGGTCCCGTAGGACCAAAGGAAGCGTTACAGCGGTAGTGCGTTAGCATGCGCTTGACTAAAAACGTCCGCCAGGTCCAAATAGACCACAGGCACTCCTGCTAAATCAGGGTTGGGAGATAAGACGGAGTCTACAACGCTCACCATCATCCTGGAGAGAGACAAAAGAGGGGAGGGGGGGGGGGGGGGGGTGAACTCTCGCCAGCATCAGCCTTGACGCCGCTTCCCATGGAGAGTTCACCCGTAGCCAAATTAATACAAGGGTTATGTATGGCAAGCCAGGGGTGGCCTAGCACAATCATGGAGCAGGGAGACATGACAACAACAAAAAATCTAACAATTCCCACCCATTACCCGCCACCTGCACCCTTAGCTGCCTGGTGCGCTGGGTAATGACTCCACAGCCCAGGGGTTGACCATCCAAAGATTGGACAGGACTGCAGTGCTTCTCAAACTTTTTCTGTCAGGCCCCCCTTTGGCGGACAAAAATATTTTGGCCCCCCCCCCTCGCCCCAACAAAATAGTCATGAAATGGGCCATGTTTAAATGTATTGAAATAACACCAATATCGTGACCTTTCAAATTGAGCAACCACTTTACAACTTTGCAATTGTGCAACAACATAACAATACAGTCCAATACACTCAAAGACAGTGTTTTTTCAAAAATACAGACATCTTGTAACATTGCAATGCAATTCAATGGACACTCAAGACTGCTTTTTCAAAAATAGAGACATCTTGTAACATTGCAATGCAATTCAAGGACACTGCTTTTTTTTTTTTAAATAGATAGAAAATGTTGTGAAAAACTTGCGAAAGAACTTGTGAAAGAACTTTGCAATTTGTGCAAAAAAGAGAAAATGTAAGTAAATTATGTGAGTCATCACAGCATTAGTGGCTGCAATGAGCCTGTTTTGCACTGCACATCTTTTCAAAACGAGGTTGCAGGCTTGATACTGCCACTCTCAAGTCATGCTCAATGTTGAGCTCAGACCTGTGCATTGTCTTCAGTGAAGCAACAGCTGAAAATCCAATCAGATAGGATGTGGCGAAGGGAAGAAGGACGCCCACAGCCCTCTGGCCTATGAGAGGATGCTCCCTCTCCACACCAAGCCAGCCTCAGGGTGGAGTCAGAGGTCATTTCCATGAGTTGCTCCTCTTCAGCAGAGCTGAAATCGGCAGGTGCTGCAGATAGAGAGATACTTTATTTGTAATTAATTGCAAATTAAACACAACAAATTTCAGTTTTACAACAATCCATTCCAGCTAGATAGTAGCATATTATTATTATTATTATTATTATTATTATTATTATTATTATTATTATTATTATTATTATTATTATTATTATTATTATTATTATTATTATATAATGTACAACATAAATAAAATGTATGTAGCCTACAGCACAAATGTCATAATTAGTCAGTCAATAACATAAAATACCAACCTGCTGCATTGAATGGATCCACCACCCAGTCATACTGAGCACTGTTGTTAGGGAAGTATTTAAAAAAAAAATCCTCTCAGGGAAGAGGGGATCACTGTGGTGACTTGAGAAACACTGCTTTCAGCAAACTCAAGTCAGGTTCTCAAAGGCATCAGTCTGTTGTTCATTAAGGCGCCTGCCCCACATCTCCAGCTTTCGACTGAATGCAGTGATCTTGTTTGCCAGGTGAGGTAGGTATTTATCTTTGCCTTGAATTTAATTGAATAGAATACTTTATTTAGATGTTTGCAGAAAAGAATCACATGACAGTACACTTCCAATACAAGGTCAACTAAATAGGATTTAAAAACCCAAGAAAGCCAATGGCTTGTTTCAATTGGGGTCCTTTTGTAATCAATTCATATTACATTTAGTGACAAACAGACAGACACTACTAAACAGAACATTATACAGTTTAGAGTAGACAAGAGTTTAATTCATTCAGCTTTCCAAAGACATCGCTGAGATAGGCCAGTTTCATCAGAAATGGTTCATCATTGAACTTGCTTGCACCTTCTTTGCATGCTCTCCTCCAAGAACACCAGAATCTCCTCTCGTAGTTCAAAGACTCGCGACAACACCTTCCCTCGCGAGAGCCACCTTGCCTCGCTGTGAAACAGCACTGCAGAATGGTCAGCTCCCATCTCCTCACACAGCGCAGAGAACAGGTGCGCTTTCAGGGGTCGGGTTTTGATGAAATTTACCACGTTTATAACTTCTGTCAAAACCTCATTCAGCTCAGGGCTAAGCTGTCTTGACGCTAGCGCCTCTCTGTGAATGACAGTGCGTCCATTGCGCGTTTGGCGAGACCCCCTTGATGAGCGCCTGTAGCCCCCTCCTTTTCCCTGCCATGGCCTGCACACCGTCAGAGCAAAAGCCCACACAGTTCTCCCATTTCAGTCCATGTTCTGTCAGGTAACTGTCAATAATAATAAAGAGCTCATCAGCTGTCGCTCTGTTTTTGACATATTTGCAAAACAGCAGAGCTTCACTCAGTGACTGGGAATTTACAAAGCGAACATAGGAAATAAGCAAACCATCTTTATTGCTGTCAGTGGCCTCATCCACTTGTATTGCAAAACGTTTGTCTTTCAGTGACTCCGTGAGTTGTTCTTCCAGATCATTCGAAATGTCACATATGTCTTGCAATGGTGTCATTGGACAGGGGCATACACTTCAATTTTGCGGCGGTTGTCTCATCAATTATTGTGGACACCATATCAAGAGCAGCGGGGAGGATGAGATCCTCAGCTATCGTGTGTGGTTTCTTACACTTGGCGATTCTGTATGAGACCTTGTATGATGCCAGTTGTGCTTTGCTGTTCACTGATGCAGCTTTTACCATTTGCTTCTCCTGCTTACGGTATTTGTTGTGAAGGATCAGATTAAACCGAATATATATATTTATTTATATATATATATTTAATAGTATTTGTATATCGTTTGATATCCCCTGTATATTCCTTGTACAATATGCACTGAATATCCCTTTAGTCTACTAAACAGCCCATAATAGTTTCATTCTACCATTGGACGAGAACCTGGCGCCAGCAGCCATACCCCTTGGTTCAAGTTCAATCGTGCCGACCAACATGTCGTGGCAAGCCCGGTTCCGCGTAGGAATACGTCTGGCGAAATACGAATGGTACTATTTGTTCACAGCGCATATATATATGGCGCAAGTAAAGTAGAACTTTCTTTTAGTCCATTAGCTCTTTACCCTCCAACCTAGTAACAGACGCAAAGCCTCACCCACGACGCACGTGTGGTGCAGTAAGGCCTACTTGGCCTCAGAATAGGCATTGAGATATCGTGTGGATTAATAGTTGAATTGTCATAGTTTGGCACTATACCGTCGAGTTGGACGTATTTCTATTAAGCTAATAATAGTCTATTATGTATGGTGCATCGTTCGGTTAGAGTTATAAAGTGAGCAGTACCCCCATCGTTCCTGACGTTATCTGGAGTCTTAACCAGGCTGGGCAGACCACGTGTGGTGCTTGCATCCGAGGAGCTCCGGGCCAGGACGAGTGGACCTGTACATTGGATTACTTTACCCGGACGACGGCGAGCCTTCCACGGCTTGGATTATCTACATGCTTTGGGTGCTTTGATTATTCCATGGATAACGGCCAACACTGCTGAGTGTTGGAACTACCCCCCGGAGAGGAGTCCAGGTGAGACGGCGCTCTACCCCGAGTGAGGTCGCCTCACGTCTCTTCATCTGTGGACCGGCAGCTACCGTCCACCAGAGGGTCCAGCTGTATTCGTCTGTGGACCGAGGTTCTGTGGGCATCGTGTTCAGGACTCTGAATTCTCCCAAGAAATCGTCGGCCAGATGGGATACCGCCAGCGGCTCTTCTAACCCCCCCCCTACTGTCTTACAACCAGCGGGACCCCCCCCCCCCTTAGTGTATCCAGCTATAATCATTTAAGTACCATCGCTATAGTTCCCTAAAGAACCAGGTTGTATATTTGCTCCCTGCGTAACCAGAGATTGGACATTCAATGTTGATTTACCTACGAATACTCATTTGCCATACAAGTGCATTTCAAATCATAAATGTCATTAAGTGAACGTTGTATATACCCTTTGCTATATAAAATATTCGATTTATACATTTGTGTGGACTTCGTTTCATCAGGTGGGAAAGTGTTCATCATATCTATATCATGTACTGGATGGCCAGAAGTTAAAGTACAAGAGGTAGTGGTTTAATGATACCATACTTATCAATACAGTCAGGGAATTGTACCCCTCAGTTACAATTGGTCCTTCGAGCCGGAGGGTAACTAGTGTAATATTAATATAGTGTTATTAATATTGAAATGGCCTATGATGAACACTCCACGAAACGGTCCTCCTAACGTAGAACGCCCGCAGCGCAGACGACAGCCACCTCAGTACTTAGAGGATTACGCTGTCAGTCAACTACCTAGCCTTCGACAAACGGTAAACGCGGTAAAAGTAGAAAGTAAAATTATGTCTGACCTTAACGACCAGGTTTCCCCGACCACAGAGGCCCTAGTGGGTTCTAATGTAACTGACCAAGCTCACGGTGGGGACCAGGAGGGAGCTGACATGCCCTTACCCCCCGCCAATACCGAAGAAGTAGTTCCCGACCAGCCCCGGGAGGAAGACAACCCTACAGAGAGAGAACTCTGCACGGAAGAAGAGGAGGAGAGCGCCGAGGAAATAGAGCTCCAGGACTCCCCAACGAGTACACCCAGGAGCGGCTCACCCAGGAGCGGCTCACCTCCACAACCGTCTTCCCCCAGCGAAGCGGAGAGGATGCTACAACAGGCGTTCCTCGTCAGCCTGACAGCCTCTACCGAACGCGATCGACTTCAGGGTGAACGCGATCGACTTCAGGGTGAACGCGATCGACTCCAGACACAGCAACGGAGCGAAGAAGAGCGCATACGCCTGGAGATGAGACGCCTTCAGACGGAAGAGAATATGGCAAGAGACCGGGCCGACGCCCAGCGCGCCGCTGCCGGTGCCCAAAGAGAAGCAGATCTCACCAAGCGCGAAGTCGAGCGCGACAAGTTACAAGCGCAGCTAATGGAGCAGCTGATCCTCAAGGCAACACCCTCTCCCTCCGCCAGGGGTTCAAGGAACTCGTCGAGACAACAGTCAAGGGCAGCGTCTCCTAGCCGAGCAAGCGACCCTGAACTTGACCAACAGACCAAGCCTATACCCCCCGCAGACCCCCTTCCCAGACCGGTCCAGGCGAGACCCAGCTACAAGGAAGGAGCGGCATACACTGCGGAGAGGCTAAGTAAACGATTACAGGATCTAGAGGACCTGATAGAAGAAGAAGAGGGAGAGGAGGAGAACCAAGCCCGACGACAGCACAGTACTCCACCGGACCAGGAGGTCCAGTACAGCCCAGGCTATACCCCCGCGGCGCTGCGCTACAGACCCCCGACTCTATTCACGGGTGAGCACGACGCACGACCAGCCCCAAGGAATAGCACCTGGACCAGCGGGCCATGGTACCCTGTCGGTACCAGCCCACAGAGAGGCGCAAGAGGAGACTCGCCTAGGAGGTCTCTCCCCCAACGCTCGCCGATGTATCAGCCATCCACGGCGTCATACATTGCCACGCCGTCGTTTCCAGACTTCACCTATGAGAATCGAGCACAGTACACGGAGCTCCGGATGTGCTTAGAGACAATGATGGTGGATGTCGCCGATGAACGCCACAAGTATGCAATATTACTGAAGCACCTGAAAGTACCGCGAGCGCACAATATAGCGCTAGCCTATGCCACCTCTACGACCCCATACACCGCGGCCCTAGCAGCGCTGGACCAGAGATATGGACGTATATGGGATTACGTAATCCAAGAGATAAGGCATATTGATCGCCTACCCCCAGCAACAGACAATCGCTCATTAGACGACCTGTCAATCAAAGTGCAGTCCCTGGTAGGGATGCTGGGAGCGCAACGGGAAAAGGGCATGCATGAGCTATACGCCAACTCTAACGTCGAGAGGATTTTGGAGAAGCTGCCACCCGCAAGACAAGAGCGTTTTAGGCGGCAGAGAGACTACCGGGATCCTAACGGCCCCGAACCATCCCTCCTTGATCTAGCCGACTTCCTGGCGAGAGAAGTCAGCAGCTTACGACTGGATACGTTCGGGCGGAGCACGCCAAGCTCCAGAGAGGGACCCAGGAGAATAAATGATGGAAGAAGATCGGTGACTGTCATGCACCAATCAGAGTCAGTACCGAGCAGTAAGAGCCACAGCACCCCCTCGAGAAAAGAGAAGTGGAAGATGGTGTGCCCCTACTGTGAGAAAGAACACTGGCTGTCACAATGTGACCTGTTCACAAAGATGAATGCAGAAGAAGTGAGTCAATGGATAAAGTCCAACAGGCGCTGTTACCGATGTGCGCGCAGTCACATGGCAGCCGAATGCCGCCTAAAGAAAATGTGCAGTCGGTGTGACGGAGCCCATCTAGATATACTACACGACAGTAACAGAAGACGGCCTACACCTGCACCATCGAGCGGCACCAAGGCAAGTGTCATGTACATTGACCCCGCCAGCAGCAGCGGTGCCCAAGTGCTCTTAAAGGTAGTCCGTGTGACATTGAGCTACCAAGATAAAGTCATGGACACTTACGCCGTCCTTGATGACGGGTCAGAGAAGACCCTTCTGCTCGCGTCCGCTGCGGCCCAGCTGGGACTGCGGGGGAGCGAGAACCAAATGACGATTCGGACAATAAGAAGAGATTTAAAGACGATAAAGGGCGAGAATGTCTCCTTCACTATCGCAGCAAGCGGGCAGCCAGAGCGACGGTATAGGATTACAAATGCTTTCACCAGCCAAGAAATAGGACTATCGCAGTACACCTACCCCATCGCCAAGCTGATGGATAAATATGTGCACCTGCGTCAACTACCTATCCCGCTCATAGACGGCGCCACCCCGACCCTGCTGATAGGCTCCGACCATGCAGAACTCATAGTCCCGATTGACCGGGTCCATACAGGACCCCGAGGCTGTCCTGCAGCAGTCGAGACCCGCCTAGGGTGGACACTACAAGGCCCCCTCGCTAAATCTCTCAACCGAACAGCAGCCACTAGCTGCCTCCACTCCAGAACGACAGAAGAAGACACCACTCTCCTGCAGCATGTCGAGAGGCTATGGACACTAGAGACAATACCCTTTAAGAACGAAAAGAAAGATATTCGTTCTAAAGAAGACATTTACGCCATCAACCTACTCGAGCAAGGGACAAAGAGAGTCACAGTCGGCGGAGTGATGAGATACGCAACTCCACTCCTGAGGCGAGAGGGAATGCCCACCTTTCACGCAAAGAAAGACGCCACGGAGCGCTATCTATTGAACACAGAGCGGCGCCTAGCCAAAGACCCCGCTCAAGAGAGTGTGTACCGCGCTGAGATTGAGAAGCTAATCACAGCGGGACACGTGACAAAGATTGACATTAAAGAGGCCGATCAGACGACCGAATCATGGTACGTGCCGCACCACAAGGTCCATCACAACGGCAAGGATCGCATTGTG
Source organism: Notolepis coatsorum (assembly GCF_963971535.1). Classification (NCBI taxonomy): domain Eukaryota; kingdom Metazoa; phylum Chordata; class Actinopteri; order Aulopiformes; family Paralepididae; genus Notolepis; species Notolepis coatsorum. The sequence continues at coordinate 94,597,555 of NC_140168.1, forward strand.
TTTAACTGCAGCTACCAGATCGGATCCCAAAATCTGAATAAAGAGCTCTTGCCCGGCCCCACACTCGGCCCCTCCCTACTGGGCGTGCTACTGCGCTTCCGCCAGGACAAGGTGGCTATCAGCGGGGATATCAAAGGGATGTTCCTGCAGGTGAGACTAGTGGAGGAGGACAAGCCCCTGCTGCGGTTCCTATGGAGAGAGAGGATCGGAGATGAGAACCCAGCCATCTACCAGTGGGAAGTACTCCCCTTCGGAACCACATGCAGCCCGTGCTGTGCTACATTTGCACTACAGAAACACGTCGCAGAGGACCCAGCAGCAGATGAAGAGGTCCGACACAGTGTGAAGAACAGTTTCTACGTGGACAACTGTTTACAAAGCGTTTCGACTCAAGAAGAAGCCGAGGCTCTCCTAATCAAGCTACGCGCCTCCCTGATCAAAGGCGGCTTTGATCTCAGGCAGTGGGCCAGCAGTGACCCGCACGTATTGCGCAGCCTCTCCCCCGCGGACAAGGCTGCCAGCAGCGAGACCTGGATGGCGACCATCCCAGGAGAAGCCCAAGAAATGACACTAGGACTAGTCTGGCGCTTCAAAACAGACTCGCTCCACTATAGACACAAACCCCTGACTCCAGAGCAGGGAAGGTCGACGGCGACACCGACCACCAGACGGAGTGTGTACAGAACACTCGCCAGACAATATGACCCGTTGGGATGTATTCTACCTTACACCACCAGGGCAAAGATGATTGTACGAGCACTATGGGACAAGGACCAGGGCTGGGACGACCCAATACCCGCACACCTTGCCTCCACATGGAGAGAGTGGGAGACGGAACTCCGCTCACTCCCAGGCGTCAATATACGCCGCAGCTACTTCCCCCCCACGGTGAGGCCAGAGACATGCAAGATGGATCTACACGTCTTCAGCGACGCCTCCGAAGTAGCCTATGGATCGGTGGCCTACTTGCGTGCCCAGGAGAAGGGAGGAGAGATACACACCGCTTTCATCCTGGCTCGCTCAAGAATAGCCCCACGAAAGCAACAATCTATCCCGCGTCTAGAGCTCTGCGCAGCCCTAGCAGGAGCGCATCTAGCCACGTTAATCCAACGTGAACTCACCATTCCTGTGCACAGAACAATCTTGTGGTCAGACTCCACGACAGTACTCACATGGATCAAGTCTGATTCATGCAGATACAAGGTCTTCGTGGGAGTCAGAGTCACCGAGATTCAAGAGTTAACAGAAGCAGCGAGCTGGCGGTATGTGGATACCAAACACAACCCAGCTGACGTCATCACCCGGGGAATGTCCCTGGATGACCTCACCCGTCGCAACATCTACAGTGACGGACCAGAATTCCTCAAGCTCCCGGAAGAAGAGTGGCCTACGCCCACCCCACGGGAAGCAAGTAAAGAGGAGGCTGAGAACAAGAAACCTATGTTCTGTGGACTGAGCACAGTCGCCTCCACAGACCCCAACATAGATGACTGCATTACCCTACAGAGTGCACAACTAAAGACATTCCTGTGGCACCACCCAGAGATTCAGTCCACCACTGACATTTCAGCAGCTGACTACGAAGAAGCAGAACTTCTTCTACTACAACGAGCCCAGAGAGACTCGTTCCCTGATGAGCTAGACTGTCTACAGGGAGGAAAGCCCGTCCCATCAGACAGCAGACTGCTCCACCTGGCACCCGAGAGTGACGCCCATAATCTCATCAGAGTGGGTGGTCGCCTGCGGAGAGCCCCCGATCTACCGGATGACATTAAGTACCCGATAGTCTTGAACAGCCGACACAAGGTCACAGAGCTGATCATAAAGAAATACGACGAGGATGTACACCACGCAGGAGCAGAGAGAGTCTTCGCGGAGATCAGACGTCGCTATTGGATACTTCAAGGAAGAGAAGCGGTGCGACGCTTCCAGCGAACCTGTCTAGACTGCCGAAAGTGGCGCGCGCAGCCCAGCATACCACGGATGGCTGACCTACCCCCCTGTCGCCTCCGACTCGGCAACAAGCCATTCCACTCCACAGGCATGGACTGTTTTGGCCCGTTGTATATAAAGAGAGGAAGAGGAACCGAGAAGCGGTGGGGTATTGTATTCAAATGCATGACCACCAGAGCGATACCCGCCTAGGGTGGACACTACAAGGCCCCCTCGCTAAATCTCTCAACCGAACAGCAGCCACTAGCTGCCTCCACTCCAGAACGACAGAAGAAGACACCACTCTCCTGCAGCATGTCGAGAGGCTATGGACACTAGAGACAATACCCTTTAAGAACGAAAAGAAAGATATTCGTTCTAAAGAAGACATTTACGCCATCAACCTACTCGAGCAAGGGACAAAGAGAGTCACAGTCGGCGGAGTGATGAGATACGCAACTCCACTCCTGAGGCGAGAGGGAATGCCCACCTTTCACGCAAAGAAAGACGCCACGGAGCGCTATCTATTGAACACAGAGCGGCGCCTAGCCAAAGACCCCGCTCAAGAGAGTGTGTACCGCGCTGAGATTGAGAAGCTAATCACAGCGGGACACGTGACAAAGATTGACATTAAAGAGGCCGATCAGACGACCGAATCATGGTACGTGCCGCACCACAAGGTCCATCACAACGGCAAGGATCGCATTGTGTTTAACTGCAGCTACCAGATCGGATCCCAAAATCTGAATAAAGAGCTCTTGCCCGGCCCCACACTCGGCCCCTCCCTACTGGGCGTGCTACTGCGCTTCCGCCAGGACAAGGTGGCTATCAGCGGGGATATCAAAGGGATGTTCCTGCAGGTGAGACTAGTGGAGGAGGACAAGCCCCTGCTGCGGTTCCTATGGAGAGAGAGGATCGGAGATGAGAACCCAGCCATCTACCAGTGGGAAGTACTCCCCTTCGGAACCACATGCAGCCCGTGCTGTGCTACATTTGCACTACAGAAACACGTCGCAGAGGACCCAGCAGCAGATGAAGAGGTCCGACACAGTGTGAAGAACAGTTTCTACGTGGACAACTGTTTACAAAGCGTTTCGACTCAAGAAGAAGCCGAGGCTCTCCTAATCAAGCTACGCGCCTCCCTGATCAAAGGCGGCTTTGATCTCAGGCAGTGGGCCAGCAGTGACCCGCACGTATTGCGCAGCCTCTCCCCCGCGGACAAGGCTGCCAGCAGCGAGACCTGGATGGCGACCATCCCAGGAGAAGCCCAAGAAATGACACTAGGACTAGTCTGGCGCTTCAAAACAGACTCGCTCCACTATAGACACAAACCCCTGACTCCAGAGCAGGGAAGGTCGACGGCGACACCGACCACCAGACGGAGTGTGTACAGAACACTCGCCAGACAATATGACCCGTTGGGATGTATTCTACCTTACACCACCAGGGCAAAGATGATTGTACGAGCACTATGGGACAAGGACCAGGGCTGGGACGACCCAATACCCGCACACCTTGCCTCCACATGGAGAGAGTGGGAGACGGAACTCCGCTCACTCCCAGGCGTCAATATACGCCGCAGCTACTTCCCCCCCACGGTGAGGCCAGAGACATGCAAGATGGATCTACACGTCTTCAGCGACGCCTCCGAAGTAGCCTATGGATCGGTGGCCTACTTGCGTGCCCAGGAGAAGGGAGGAGAGATACACACCGCTTTCATCCTGGCTCGCTCAAGAATAGCCCCACGAAAGCAACAATCTATCCCGCGTCTAGAGCTCTGCGCAGCCCTAGCAGGAGCGCATCTAGCCACGTTAATCCAACGTGAACTCACCATTCCTGTGCACAGAACAATCTTGTGGTCAGACTCCACGACAGTACTCACATGGATCAAGTCTGATTCATGCAGATACAAGGTCTTCGTGGGAGTCAGAGTCACCGAGATTCAAGAGTTAACAGAAGCAGCGAGCTGGCGGTATGTGGATACCAAACACAACCCAGCTGACGTCATCACCCGGGGAATGTCCCTGGATGACCTCACCCGTCGCAACATCTACAGTGACGGACCAGAATTCCTCAAGCTCCCGGAAGAAGAGTGGCCTACGCCCACCCCACGGGAAGCAAGTAAAGAGGAGGCTGAGAACAAGAAACCTATGTTCTGTGGACTGAGCACAGTCGCCTCCACAGACCCCAACATAGATGACTGCATTACCCTACAGAGTGCACAACTAAAGACATTCCTGTGGCACCACCCAGAGATTCAGTCCACCACTGACATTTCAGCAGCTGACTACGAAGAAGCAGAACTTCTTCTACTACAACGAGCCCAGAGAGACTCGTTCCCTGATGAGCTAGACTGTCTACAGGGAGGAAAGCCCGTCCCATCAGACAGCAGACTGCTCCACCTGGCACCCGAGAGTGACGCCCATAATCTCATCAGAGTGGGTGGTCGCCTGCGGAGAGCCCCCGATCTACCGGATGACATTAAGTACCCGATAGTCTTGAACAGCCGACACAAGGTCACAGAGCTGATCATAAAGAAATACGACGAGGATGTACACCACGCAGGAGCAGAGAGAGTCTTCGCGGAGATCAGACGTCGCTATTGGATACTTCAAGGAAGAGAAGCGGTGCGACGCTTCCAGCGAACCTGTCTAGACTGCCGAAAGTGGCGCGCGCAGCCCAGCATACCACGGATGGCTGACCTACCCCCCTGTCGCCTCCGACTCGGCAACAAGCCATTCCACTCCACAGGCATGGACTGTTTTGGCCCGTTGTATATAAAGAGAGGAAGAGGAACCGAGAAGCGGTGGGGTATTGTATTCAAATGCATGACCACCAGAGCGATACATATCGAGCTCCTTCCTACCATGAGCACAGACTCATTCCTTATGGCCTTCCGAAGATTCACATCACGGAAAGGAAAACCGTCTACATTGTTGTCTGATCACGGGACAAACTTCAAAGGCGGAGAAAGAGAGCTGAGAGAGAGCTTCCAAGCTATGGGCCCAGAACTTAAGACCCACCTCGCTCCATCCCAGATTGACTTCCAGTTTAATCCCCCGAACGCACCCCACTTCGGTGGAACCTGGGAAAGAGAAGTACGTTCTATAAAGACAGCCCTGTACGCCGTGCTTGGGGCCCAGACTGTGGCGGAGGAAGTCCTAATGACAGTCCTCACGGAGATCGAGGGAGTATTGAACTCCAAGCCCCTCGGTTACGTCTCCAGTGATATAGCAGATGTCGACCCAGTCACCCCCAACACACTCTTAATGGGGCGGCTGGACCCCGCGCTACCCCAGACAATGTACAGGCCTGAAGAAGCGAACGGCCGAAGAATGTGGAGGTACAGTCAAGTGCTAGCTGACAAGTTTTGGAGCAGCTTCCTACTCCACTACCTACCGTCTCTACAGACCCGCCAGAAGTGGGTAAAAGAGAGAGACAATTTGACAGAAGGAACAGTCGTCATGATTATCGACCAGTCACTACCCAGAGCTATGTGGCCGGCTGGCCGCGTAAGCAAAGTAATCACCGGTGCCGATGGCAAGGTCCGAGCAGCTGAAGTGCTCGTCCAAGGGCGAACTTACACACGACCCGTGGCGAGGCTAATAGAACTGCCCTGACTCCCAGACACTATCGATGATGACCATGACCCCATGACTTTGTGAGTTGACTGACCCTTACAGCGGACCTTGAGTGGTAGACAGTGCGGTTAATCTGTCTCTGCTTAGCTAATTAGGTGGGACTAATTAGGGGGCGGCTGTTGTGAAGGATCAGATTAAACCGAATATATATATTTATTTATATATATATATTTAATAGTATTTGTATATCGTTTGATATCCCCTGTATATTCCTTGTACAATATGCACTGAATATCCCTTTAGTCTACTAAACAGCCCATAATAGTTTCATTCTACCATTGGACGAGAACCTGGCGCCAGCAGCCATACCCCTTGGTTCAAGTTCAATCGTGCCGACCAACATGTCGTGGCAAGCCCGGTTCCGCGTAGGAATACGTCTGGCGAAATACGAATGGTACTATTTGTTCACAGCGCATATATATATGGCGCAAGTAAAGTAGAACTTTCTTTTAGTCCATTAGCTCTTTACCCTCCAACCTAGTAACAGACGCAAAGCCTCACCCACGACGCACGTGTGGTGCAGTAAGGCCTACTTGGCCTCAGAATAGGCATTGAGATATCGTGTGGATTAATAGTTGAATTGTCATAGTTTGGCACTATACCGTCGAGTTGGACGTATTTCTATTAAGCTAATAATAGTCTATTATGTATGGTGCATCGTTCGGTTAGAGTTATAAAGTGAGCAGTACCCCCATCGTTCCTGACGTTATCTGGAGTCTTAACCAGGCTGGGCAGACCACGTGTGGTGCTTGCATCCGAGGAGCTCCGGGCCAGGACGAGTGGACCTGTACATTGGATTACTTTACCCGGACGACGGCGAGCCTTCCACGGCTTGGATTATCTACATGCTTTGGGTGCTTTGATTATTCCATGGATAACGGCCAACACTGCTGAGTGTTGGAACTACCCCCCGGAGAGGAGTCCAGGTGAGACGGCGCTCTACCCCGAGTGAGGTCGCCTCACGTCTCTTCATCTGTGGACCGGCAGCTACCGTCCACCAGAGGGTCCAGCTGTATTCGTCTGTGGACCGAGGTTCTGTGGGCATCGTGTTCAGGACTCTGAATTCTCCCAAGAAATCGTCGGCCAGATGGGATACCGCCAGCGGCTCTTCTAACCCCCCCCCTACTGTCTTACAACCAGCGGGACCCCCCCCCCCCCCCTTAGTGTATCCAGCTATAATCATTTAAGTACCATCGCTATAGTTCCCTAAAGAACCAGGTTGTATATTTGCTCCCTGCGTAACCAGAGATTGGACATTCAATGTTGATTTACCTACGAATACTCATTTGCCATACAAGTGCATTTCAAATCATAAATGTCATTAAGTGAACGTTGTATATACCCTTTGCTATATAAAATATTCGATTTATACATTTGTGTGGACTTCGTTTCATCAGGTGGGAAAGTGTTCATCATATCTATATCATGTACTGGATGGCCAGAAGTTAAAGTACAAGAGGTAGTGGTTTAATGATACCATACTTATCAATACAGTCAGGGAATTGTACCCCTCAGTTACAGTATTCCTTGAGTTTTCTCTTAAAGAAGTCGAGCGGCTGACAGCTTTTACTACCGTCTTGCCAAGCGCGGGGAGCTGAATGAACCCAGAGCGAGAGCGCGGGGGGGGGGGGTGACCACTCGCTTTGTTTTATGGGCGTGCATTCAGCACATAAAAAACGCGTAAAAACACACATTTCTCCCGGTCGCTCACACCCGCCCTGTCATGCCTCTGCGCCCCCGCTGGGGGGCGCGCCCCACACTTTGAGAAACACTGCTCTAGGGTCTCCAAGGGAACCCCCCACTCTCATGCCAACCCCACATGAATTAAATTGCCCGCCGCCCTAGAATCAACCAAAGCCTTGGTAGTCTTAATAACAATTCCCCCCACCCAACCGTGATATTCAAAAAAGTACGATTGTCATCAGTGACCAGGGAGGAATGCCCACCTGCTATTACTCTCCCCGAGTCTAGCCCCCCCCCCCCCCCCCCCCCCCCCCCGTTTCCCGCGACGGAAACAGCGTCTCAGCCTCTCCGCCTCGGACAGGCTGAGGGCACCGAGTTGCATCGGTTCGTCACCCAGGCTCTCTCTCTTGTGTGTGAAAATGCAGGGAATTCGACACCGGAAGAGGGGCGGAAGAGTCCTTGAGACGAGGCTCCCCTCTCGCGCTCCCTCTCCCGATGTCAATTATCGATCTTTATGGCTAGGTATGGCTAGTCCAAGCGCTCGGGTAGCTCACGGGTGGACAGCTCGTCCCGCATTCGGCAGTGGCCCAAGAAAGACCACGACCAGTAAGCAGTGTTATTATAAGCTAACCGAGACGCATTAGAGGGGAAAGTGCGGGGTTGTAGCTGAAAAACAAGAGAGCACTGGGTGACAAACTCACGACATCCCTCCGGCGCTCCTCCATATCGGTCAGGAGGTGGCAGCCTTGGGTCGCGGATGTCCTCTCTTCTGTCTGGAAGTCCCATCTCTCCTCCCCCGCTGGCCAGCAGCGTTCCAGCTACAGGTCCCTTGGTTGCTTCAGCCTCGGCAGTGGTGGACCGGCCGTCGTTGACCGCCGCCAAGGCCGAGTTCGCCGTCTCCCGGGAGGATATTGTCAGGTCTCCTAGCCGACCCAGCTCGATGCTGACTTCTGACTGCCGACTGGCGCTCAAGCAGGACTCTCAGCTGGTCCCGCTGCACAATCATTTCGTCTCTTATTTCCTCCATGGAGCTCATTCTGGTCGAGGCTTCTGTTACAGGTGCAGGTAAGCAATGTGAGTCCAATTGTGGAGGAAATAACGAGAGGCAGAGAAGGGGTTGCTCTTTCTTCGATGGTGTCTTTTAATATAAGAACACAGAGCAAATGGAATACAAGGAAAGACGCCGGGCGTCAACCGAGAGAAAGGTAGTTACAACAGGATTGTTACATCCCAATGTATGTGCTTTAGTGGTCTGCAAGGGCCTTGAAATAAAGCCTGAGCCCTGCCCGAGCCCGTGAACTTCAGGCCCTGCTCGAATATAAGCCCGACTGTAAATAATATTTTAAGCCCTAGCCCGCGTGAAAACCCGAAAGAAATTATTATTATTATTATTAAAATATAATTTTTTTTGTATTTGTTTTAAATATTCTAAACACTTTAGATATTAACTTAATAAATAAACAAAAACGAAAATGTCCAATAGGTCTGCCTAAATAACGCATATCACGCTGAAAACTAAGAAGCATTTATGCCTCCCTCCCAGTGCTCGCTTATAGAGCAGCCTCTAAAACGTATTGAAGGCTATAGAATCTTCTTTGACACACAGTACACACACACACGACACACAATAGCCTACTCAGTCACTATATACAAACAAACAGAAATCAGATTTCGAGCAGAGCAATAATGAAAAGCACAACAAAACAGGTAGCGAGCGACCCAGCAAATAATAAACATCACTCACCACGACGTCAGCAACGCGTTGAACAACTTTAACAAAACTTCAACCGGCTACATGATCCAAGTACAAATAAAACGTCGAGTTGTCCCCGGCCTGAGTTCTCCCTGCGCGCTGCGGTAATTACATCCAAATGTTTCTCTGATGACAGCTTGGCGCAAAAGGGAAAAAGAAACTTAAAAACGAAGGTTATCCTATAACCCTAGTTATATGAAGAAGAAAAAAAGCAAAAAAAAAAAACGCGGTGCCCGGGCCCGGCCGAGCCCGAATTATTTATTAAAAAAAAAGCCCTACCCAGCCCGAACCCGCCGGGCCGGGCCGGGCCCCGTCGGGCCTGGGCAAGGTTGCAGTGCACTAATGTGCTTCCCCAGTGTGTGTCTTGTTCTCCATTTTGTTTCCTCCCTCCAGCCAGAACCCATCCTCCACCATTGGTCCCTGCTATGCCTGCCCCTCCATTGGTGGACTACATAGCAGCACAGCACTGATTGGTGGATGGGTTTCAAGACTCCAAGACCCAATCAGAAACCATCACCCACCACCATGGATCACCACACCCTGTTAAAACATGGCTGCTCACTTCAGTCACTCTCGCTCTCTGGCATGAGGCTAGGCCTGGTGTGATTTTGTAACCTGGACTTGGATAATATTGCATTTGTTTATTGGCCTTTGTATTAGTGACATTGCATTTGTGTGTGTGGCCACAGAGAGAGCATAGATAGCTATAGATTGTTTTGTATATATTTTGCCATTCTTGTATATAGCTCTAATGTGTGTTATTTTTAGGGCTGACCTTCGAAGCTTTTTTTGGCAATCGAAGCTTCGGGCCGAGCTTCGATTTTAATTCGAAGCTTCGGATTCTTTTTTTTATTTTAATATATATATTTTTTTTTATCTTATGTTGTGGGACTTGTACAGCACTTTGGTAAACTTTGTTGTTTTTAAATGTGCTCTATAAATAAAGTGGATTGGATTAATTAATTAAGTAGCCCCTTTCGTGACTGTGACGCAGCCAACAAGGTTTCACTCGGCTGCGCTGCCTGGGTGCAGTGGGGCTGCTCTCACAGCCAATGACATGACATTACATAATTATGTTGCAACCTTCGTCTATCAAGCAAACAATTATATTATATTTAATTTATAATTTATAATTATATCAGACAATGCACCTACAAAAGCAGATGATTACAATTAAATTAGCCAACTTGGTAACACATTAGTCATTAGTCATTTGCCAACCTAGGATGGCTTAGAGTAGACAACAGAGTACAACAACTTGCAATGGGCCTGGTCTACAAGATACACTACACGACCAAGGTACCCATGTACATGTCAAAATACTTCCCAAAGGTCAGTGAATACCACGATCACAACACCAGAGGGAGCTCCACAAATCATGTTAAACCCAGATTCGGCTCAAACAAGGGACTAAACACGTTTCGCAATTATGCCACATCAATGTGGAACGCCCTACCCAAAGCTGTAAAGGAATGTGAATCACTACCCACTTTCAAAAACACTCTCAAAGAACACCTACGGGAGACTGCAATTCAAAACTGGCCCCTACAAATGTCCTAACCCAGTTGTACAGTAAAGACCAAGTATGGCTTTGTCAGTATTCAGTGTGTCAGTATGTCAGTATTCCATTGTACAGTGTACCACCCAACCCCACCCCACCTACCCAACCTCCTCCAATGTACAGTTTCTACGTCAAATGTATATACAATCTTTTTCTGGACACTTTTTGTATCACAAACAGTACTGTATTTGCAAATCTGGTATGTCATAAATGTATAGATGTAGCAGTACTGTCTATCTGTATGTTGTGTGTGTCATATGATGAATTGAAAATGGGGGACCCTGATGTAAACAAGACGAAAGTCTTTCTCTGGTCTGCATCCCCTTAACAATTGTATGTATTGAGCTGTACTGTACTGTACCCAGGGCCGCCTCAGGGGGTGTGCGAGCAGTGCGGTCGCACAGGGCCTCGCGGGAAGGGGGGCCTCGCAAAAAAAAAAAAAAAAAATTAATTAAAACGAAATATTCTTTATTTATTTTTTTTTTTTTTTTTTTTGAGAGGCCCCCCTTCCCGCGAGGCCCTTTTTCATCACAGACCTAAAATCTAGTTTTGCTTATATGCTTATATATTTCACATTAGACACGTTTGTAGAATGTGTCTGACTTGTTCCTGCCTCTGCGGCTCTGCAGACTGCAGTGTTCCGGTTTCTGCGGCTCTGCTGCTCTACAGATTTTAGAATAGTGTTTCCGGGCTCTTCCCGGACCCACGAGGTACAGGGATCTATTCAGCGCTATTCAGAGGAGCGAGTGGATGTCTTTTCAAAAGCAGCATGGATCAGAAGAAATTACACCGTGGGCCATAAGCTTGTTATCAATACCAAGTATGATGGTTATGCCAACTTTGCCAAGACGAAGAGGATGTTCGGCAGATGGACTGAAGATGAAAGTTGTTGCATGTTAGAAGAACCTTCAGTCAGGCTATAGCTATGTCGGCTAGTACTAGTAGCAATTTGCTAAGGGCAGGGACACGTAACTAGCATTAGCTAATGCTAGCTAGCGTTAGCTAACGCTAGTTACGCGTCCCTGCCTTTAGTTAATTGCTAAGTTATCGAGTGCTAACGTGTTGCAGATAAACTAGGACTCCCAAGGACTGGTACTTTTCATCTCCACGGAAAGTCTCCTTCCAACTTTACCATTGATACTGCGTTATGGTGAGTTCATGCAACCTATTCTATTCCCGCCGTGGATCTCTCTCTCTCTCTCTCTCTCTCTGGAGCCCAACTGGCCGACTAGCTGTTGTAGTACTAGTAGCTAACGGTGTGTGGCCTGGTGTCAGCACCTGTATTGCTTTTCTCATGTTGTACAGTTTTTCAGTGGTAGCCGCATAGCTTGCTTCTGCGTTAGCTAATGGTTAGCGATAGCCGGGTTGAGCTAACTGTTAGCTGTTTAGCTACGACGTTAGCTGCCGGCTGCGCACGTTAGTTTGATGCTATCAGTTAGCCTAGAGTTAGCTGTTAGCTTGTGCTACGACCATTGACATTAGCCGTGAGAATAGCAGGGGGTTCTGGCACTCTGACTACAACATCATCTTTGACAGAAGATGTAGTCGGGCCTGCACCATGACAAGGCTCCGGCCATAGCTTCTTTTTGTCCCGCCAGCGAGAGGCCTTTCGTCAACGTGGAGACCTGTGTTGCGGCCTTTCGCCCTGCGTTCCTTGGTGCAGGTAAGATGAATGAAAATGTAATGACATTACCCCACTCTTCCTTCCTTCCCCTCCCGAATGTTTTGTTAATAACGATGTTTTTTTCCAGGCAAAACATATGTTACTTCACAACATTTGGAGATACGACATGTGCTGTGTGTGAATTGTCTTGGTCGTTTGTGTAGCTTGGGTAGCGTTGGGCCGTTGGCCAAAGCTGTGTGTGGCCTGGTGTCAGTACCTGGCTAGCCTATTTAGCTGATGTCGGCCATTGGCTCCTTGCTGCTTTGTTTTCTCTGGTATAGACCCTCTTCTCTTTGGATTTAAGTGTTGATCTTTGTCCTTTTGGATCTCTCATACATGCTCTCTCTCTAACACACACACACACGACAAACACACATGCTCTCTCTCTCTCTCTCTCTCTTTCTAACACACACAGTCTGCCTATGGCGGCCTTTCTCGATGGCTAGGCTGTGCTCGCTGAGTCTGTACCTAGTCAAGGATCTTCAGTCACAGTGCTCAGGTATTCTGCCACTGTGTACTCTCTGTTTAGGGCCAAATAGCATTTCAATTTCTTTCCAATGTGTCTCTCTCTCTCTCTCTCTCTGTACACTGTATATTGACTGTAGAACGGGAGCTCTCTCTCGCTCTCTCTCTTGCTATATGTTGACTGTATCATGCCCAGCCTCGGGCAGCGCTATTATTTAAGAATATGTTGACTGTATGAAAAAAAAATTGTATATAATTTTTTTTAATTTTTTTTTTACCTTTGGGGGGGGGGGGGGGGGGGGGGCCTCGCGTTTAAATCTCGCACAGGTCCTCGCATTTCTCCCAGGCGGCCCTGACTGTACCCATTCTGCAATCTGTTAATAAACTTTTCAATCAATCAATCAATCAATAGCAGCATAGGCATAGCCTTATTAATGTTTTGTGTGGCGTCGCCGTCGTGTACAGCGATACTTACGTTTTTTAGGTGATTTGACAAAGTTGTTGTAGAGTTGTGATATGCCATTTTCTTTTCTTTTTTTTAATGTTCGAAGCTTGTGCCATCGAACGAAGCTTCGAAGTATTTAAGACAGCCCTAGTTATTTTCCTCTGTTTCAGGAAGTACGGGTGAGGTGAGCTGCCATTTCCTATGGACATTGTTTTTCCCTGTTTTTGTTAGGTAAGGGTAGTTTAGATAATGTAATTTCTTTTACCATAGATTAGGTTGGTTTATTTGGAGAATAGTGGTGTTTGTTTGTTGTTTTGGCCTTGGCTCACCCTTGAGCTACATGTGCTTCCTTTGCATTTACCAATCAATATCATTGTGTTTACAAACTTGGTCCATCATTTCTATCAACCAACATTTATGTTACAGCCCTTTACCCTTAGACCCACAGGGGTCGTAACAAGGATAAATAATAACAGCGAGAAGGTCAGCACTTTCTCCAGCTCCTTCCACACGAACGACAATCTGAAGCCTCGACAAAGACAGAGGGAAACAATGAGTCAATATATAGTCACATACCAACATTCCAAGGCATGACAGGCAATTGACAGCTCGTGACAGCAACCAGTGGTGACGGTTCAATCAGTGACACAGCAGTGAATAGGGCGTGACCAACAATGTGTGCAGATACCAACCACCAGGTGAATAACTCCAGAATGACAGTTGGGTTCCTAGGTCAAGAACCCAGAACGTTACAGAACTCCTCCTGTGTGCTATTTTATATACAGCAGGGGTGTCAAACTTTCGGCCCGCTGGATGATATTTTGTGGCCCCCTACTTGACATCAAAGTTTAGTGTTAGTGCATCCCGCGCACGACTATTTGCAGAGTCGTAGCGCGAGTTGGAAAATTGTATTTATTTGATCACTTGTAGGCTACCAGGCTCATGACAGCAACGTTAGTGACTTGGTTGAAAACGTGATTCCAGAGTGACACCAAGTTTCTGTTGTTATTAAATGCAGTCATGTCTTTCTCAAAACCTGCCGCGAAGCGAAAGATTGATGACGAGCACAGACAATTTCAGGGAAAAGTGGGAGACGGAATCTTTTTTTGTTCAGCACAGGGGCACCCCAACGTGTCTTATATGCACAGAGAAAGTTGCGGTGCACAAGGAATACAACATCAGACGTCATTACTCAACTAGACATGCTGAGGAGTATATGCAAAATACCAGGGAGATGAGAGAGAGGACCGGATCACCAATCTTAAAAAATGTCTACTGAGGCAACAAAGTTTTTTCAAGCAAGCAAGCAAACAAAGAGAATGCGGCAGTCGACGCTAGCTATGTGGCGAGCGAGATGATTGCTAAGGCGTGGAAGCCATTCAAAGAAGGCGAGTTCATCCAAAAGTGCATGTTAACAAGAGCAAGGTGCAATATAAAAAGAGACCAGAAAAATTGATAAAAAGTCCAGAGTAACAGCAAACGTAATGTACAGGTGGCAGGCTAACTGGTCAAAGACCAACGATGTGTCATTTAAAGGCCCTTTCACCCACTTTTAAACAGCTGTGTGCTATTTTCTGGCGGCACTGTGGTGTAGTGGTTAACTCTGTCGCCTCACAGCTAGAAGGTCGTGGGTTCGATTCCCGCTTGGGGACCAGGTTGCTGTGTTGGCCAGTTACCCAGGTGGGGTATCTCTGTGTGGAGTTTGCATGTTCTCCCCCCGTGCTCGCAAGAGTTTCCCCTCCCGATAAGATAAACCCAACGGAAAAACATGCACAACAAGATCGCTAACGCTGTCGCGTCCCTGACGAAGACGGACAGGAGCACTTGGATTGGTCCCCGGGGGCGCGGCCCCACACTGCAGCCCTTGTCTCGGGTGAAGGACGACGGGATGGGAGGTGTAGAGAACATTTAGTCAGTTTGTGTATGTGTGTTCCTTTGGGTCGCCCATCGCATGTGTGTGTTAATCTGATGACAAATAAAGACTTATACTTATATACAGGGTTCATATGATGTGTCGTTTAAAGGCCCTTTCACCTACTTTTAAATAGCTGTCTGCTATTTTATGCAGGCCACGAAACAATCCATACATATTAATAATTCAAATCATTATCTCTGTGTGCGCGTCCCCCCTGCCAAGATAGAACGGCAGAGGTGTGTATGAAAAGACCAGACATGCCCCACAGGGCGACAGTGGCTCAGGAGGTAGAGCAGTCGTCTGGGAATCTGGAGGTTCCCGGTTCGATTCCCGCTCCTCCCGGCCAGCATGTTGAAGTGCCCTTGAGCAAGGCACTTAACCCCTAATTACTCCCGATGTGCACGTCGGCACCTTGCATGGTCGCCTCTGCCATCGGTGTGTCTCGAGTGAATGGGTAAAATGTGAGGAACAAATTGTAAAGCGCTATATAAATGCAGCCATTTACTTTTAAATAGCTGTCTGCTATTTTATATACAGGGTTCATATGATGTGTCGTTTAAAGGCCCTTCCACCTACTTTTAAATAGCTGTCTGCTATTTTATGCAGGCCACGAAACAATCAATACATTAATAATTCAAATCATTGTCTCTGTGTGTGCGTCCCC